>NC_135328.1:1853443-2168634 GCF_023851605.1 Tamandua tetradactyla
TTCTTTGATCCACTCATTGTTTAAGAGTGTGATATTTAATTTCCATATATTTGTCAAAGTTCTTGTTCTTTGGTGGTTATTGATTTCCAGCTTTACTCCATTGTGATCAGATTTCAGTGGTTTTAAATTTATAAAGATCTGTTTTGTGCCCCAGCATATGAGCTGTCCTGGAGAATGTTCCATGAACACTACTAGAGAAGGATGTATATCCTGATGTTCTGGGGTGTAACGACCTGTATATATCTGCTACTTATAATTCATTTATTGAATTGTTTAAGTTTTTTATTTCCTTGTTGATCATCTGTCTGGTTGTTCTGTCTATAGAAGTGAGTGGTGTATTGAAGTCTCCTACTATTATTGTTGAAACATCTACTGCTCGCTTCAGTTCTGCCACTGTCTGTCTCATGTAATTTGGAGCTCCCTGATTAGGAGCATAACATTTATGATTGTCATTTCTTCTTGGTTAATTGTCCCTTTTACTAATATATAGTGTCCCTCTTTGTTTCTATGATGTCTTTACATTTAAAGTCTATTTTGTCTGATATTAGTATAGCTACTTCTGCTTTCTTTTGGTTATAGCTTGCAGGGAATATCTTTTCTCATGCTTTTATTTTCAATCTATTTGTATTCTTGCGTCAAAGATGAGTCTCTTGTAAGCAGCATATAGCTGAATTATATTTCTTATTCCATTCTGCCACTCTACATCTTTTAATTGGTAGGATTAGTCCATTAACATTCAAAGTTATTACTGTAAAGCATTTCTTGAATCCACCATCTTATCCTTTTGATTTTATTTATCAGATCTACATGTTCTTTTCCCTCTATTTTTATCTTTTAGGTTACCCTTACTGGTACTCTTCAATTCTGTGCCCTCCTCCAGACCTCCCTCTAGTATTTCTTAACATATTCTCTCAGCTTTTGTTTGTCTATGAAAATTTTAATCTCTCCCTCAGTTTTGAAGGACAATTTGGCTGGACACAGAATTCTTGGCTAGAAGTCTTTCTCTTTCAGGATCTCAAATATATCATACCATCGCCTTCTTGCCTCCATAGTGCCAGCTGAGAAGTCCAAACTCAGTCTTATGTGGTTTCCCTTGTATATAGTAGATTGTTTTTCTCTTGCCACTTTCAAGAGTTTCTGCTTCTCTTCCAACATCAGACACTAATTAATATGTGTCTTAGGGAAGGCCTATTTGGATTAATTCTGTTTGGAATTTGTTGTGCTTCTCTGATTTGCATATTTGGGCAGTTTTTCCCCAGTATAGTCTCCACTAATCTTCCTAGCCCTTTACTCTTCTCTTTTCTTTCTGAGACACTGATGATTCTTAGAGTTGTGTACTTTGTTTTGTCCATCATTTCCCTGAGATCCAATTTAAAAAATTCCATCTTTTTTTGTCATTCTGGACTTTCTATTTTGTTCCACTGGTCTATTTGTTTATCTTTATGCCATGACCACACTGTCTTGATTACCATAGTTTTATAATAGTTCTTGAAATCGGGTGATGTGACCACTTCAATGTTCCTCTTTTTCCAAATTTTAATGTCCTTTTTGTTTTCTTATGAATTTCAGAATCAGTTTGGCAATTTCTATGAAGAGACTGCTAGTATTCCTGAGTGAAATTGCAATGAATTTATAGATCATTTTGGGCAGAATTAACAAAGAAACATAAATCTTTTGATTCATGAATAGGCCACTTGCTTGGATCTTCTATAATAAATTGCTCTCAATACGGTTTCATGGTTTTAGCACATAGGTTTTGTATATATCTTGTCAGATTTAACCCTAAGTAGTCCATATATAATTTCAACTTTTGGATTGTGGGTAGTATATAGAAATACAGTATATTTTGCATAATCATCATTGTATCCTACAATTTTACTAAGCTCATTCATTGGTTCTAGTAGTTTTTTGTAGATTCCTTTGGCTTTTTGCCACAGACAAATATGTTGTCTGTGAATAAAGGCTATTTGAATTCTTTCTTTCCAATCAGGATGCCTTTTATTTCCTTTTCTGTACTTTCAGACTTCCAGCAGAATGTTGAATAGAAGCAATGAGCAGATATCCTTTTGTTCTTGACCTCTGGGAAAAAAACATTCATTCAGTCATTTATATTCCTCTACCAAGTTGAAGAAGTTCTCTTCCTGGTCTGCTGAGAACATTTATAGTTGTTGGATTTTGTCAAATGGTTATTGTACTTCTATTCAGCTGATCATATGGATTTTGTTTGTTCATTTATCTATATGGTGATTACGTTCTTTTCTATACTTCTGGAACACATGGAACAAGTGTCTGTTTTAATGTGTTTACATGTTAATTCCAACCAACAGTTACAGGCTGGTTTCACGTGTGTGATTTTTTTGCATCGTGGGTCATCTTGTCCTGCCTGGTGAATCTGTGTGCTGGATGAATTTGTATTCCTATGAATATTCCTGAGCTTTGTTCTAGGATGCAGTTCAGTCTGGCTTGTTAGGTGGGATGACAGGAACACTTAGTAGGGTGGTAATTATTCCCCACTAGAGGCAGGGCTGTCTAGGTGCTCCCCCCATGCCATTTGAATCGTGGGGCTCTCCACTCCGGCGAATGGGAACAGGCAGCCCCACCGCGCAGGAGTTCTGAGAACCGTTCCTTCTAACACTTCCAGGCGGGCCGTTTCCAAGCGTCGGCGCCTTTCCTCACACACGTCCTCATCAGAACTCCACGTGAAGGGAACCTGCTGAGGACCTCCAGGCTCCTCTCCTACACAGCTCTCTCCTCTCCAGAATGCCATCCGTGCAACCCCGGCCCACGGCCCTCCAGCCTCCGGCACTGTCCCCACCTGCACCAGCCAAGCCTGCCCCCTCCTCCCGACGCACGCTCCGGGTGGGCGCTCCAAGGAGTAACTGAGATGAGCAGTTCTTCCACCTTGCAGAGGCTGATGTTCTTCACCGCTCGTGGTCAAAGCCTTGAAAACACGGGTCGTATACTTCATCTGATGTGGTCATTGACTTCCGAGGGACAGTAAATTCAGTGCCTGTTACTCTATCTTGACCCAAAGCCTAAGTCTGGGGTCCTTTTTATCGTCTGCTCTTTTATGCTATCTTGTCACAAAGCACGCCTGGTTAGTTTTTTCAACTTACATAAAAGTACTTGTTCCACTTTTTTTAGCTGTCACAGAGTACAACCGGCCCTTTCCTTTGGTGTAGAATCCTGTGAATCCACCACCTCGACCGTGTCACAGAAGCCTCATCAAACCCCAAACCCTCCGCCGTGACACCCCTTTACAGTCTCTCCCCACACCCCTGAGCCCTGGCAACAAATGACCCTGTTCTCTAGCACGACAGTTCAGTCTTCTAGAGACTATCGTTACAAATGAATAATACAGCACGGACCCTCCGTGAATGCTTATCCCACTCGGTATGAGGCCTTAAGGCACACCCGTGTGGGTGCACGTGGCCGCAGTTCACTTCTTTTTATGGCTGGGAGGGACCCGATTATATGCTACATGGTTGTAATGCAGATTGTTTACCCATCCACCCGCTGCAGAGAATTTTGGTTACTTCCAGTTTGGGCAATCATGAATAGAGCTGCTATAACTGGTCATGTACAGGTGTTTAAGTGAACACGAGTTTTCATTTGTCCAGAGAAAATATTGAGGAGTGACAATGCTGTGTCATCTAGTCAGGGTACGTTTAATTTTATAAGAAACTGCAAACTGTTTTCCAGTTTTTCATCCTACCGGCGCTAGATGAAAGTCCCAGCTGGTGCATTTCCACACCGAGACCTGGTCTGGTCAGTGCAGCTGTCCGAGCAGATGCGCAGTGACACAGCCTTGTGGTTTCAACTTGCATTTCCCTAGCAGGAAAGGACACTGGGCATCTTTTCAGGTGCATATTTGCCATCCTTATTGCCTCTCTGGTGAAGTGTCTGCTTGAGTCCTACGCCCATTTTTTTTTTAACTTTTTTTTATTGTATAGTATAACATATATATAAAGCAAAGAAATAAAAAAGCAATAGTTTTCAAAGCACTCTTCAAAAAGTGGTTACAGGATAGCTCCTTTATCCACCTTTGAACGGAGTCGTTTGCTTTCTTACTGTAGAGTTTTGAGAGGAATTTATGCGTTCCAGACACCAATACCACAACAGACAGACGTGCGATCTGCAAATGCTCTCTCCCAGTCTGCAGCTGGTTTTATAGATCATGCTTTCAGGGTCGGCCTAAGAACTCCCTCCCTAACCACAAAGACTTCCCCCAATGCTTTCTCCCTGAAGTTACATTGTCTTACATTTAAACTCATGATCCATTTTGAATCAATTTAGAAATAAGACATGAGGTGTAGGGTTGAGGTTCAAGGTTTTGCATGGGAACAAGCCAACTGTTTCAACACCATTTGCTGAAAAGACAACGCTTCGTCCACTGAATTGCTTTTGTATCTTTGTAAAAAAAAAAAAATCAATCAATCAATCAAACGGCCCTATTTGTGGGGGTCTATCTCTGGGCTCTCTGTTCTGTTCAGTGAGCTACAAGTTAGTACTTTCAGTAATACTGCAGTGTCTTGATTGAATTATAAGTCTTCACATTGCCTCATGTTATTCTTCTAACATCATTCTTCTCCAAAACAGTTTTAGCTGTTCCTAGTTCTTTTGCCTTTCTATATAAATTTTACAATCAGCTAGTCTAAACCTAAAAAAAATATTATGCTGGGATCTGACTGCTATTGTATTAAATTTATAGATCAATTTGGAGAGAACTGACATTTCTTGTTTGAGTCTTTCAGTCCATGAACATAGTATGTCATTTAGATTTTCATTTCTTTTATCAGTATTTTGTAGCTTTCAGCATATAGGTTCTATATATGCTTTGTCAAACGTGTACCTATGCATTTCCTCTTTTAGAACTATTGCAAGTGGTTCGAATTCTTCACTGCTGCTGTAGCCACATGACTTCTGCTGCATGTATGGGCCTTGTATTGTGTGGTCTTGCTGGGCTGTTCTGGGGGCTTCTTTGTGGTTGTTTTGTAGAATCTATATACGCAACCATGTTACCTGCAAACAGGGGGAGTTTTATTTCTTCACTTCCAATCTGCAGGCCTTTTATTTCTGGTTCTTGCCAATGTAAAGTCAGCAAGACTTCTACTTTGATGTTGAATATGAATGGTGAAAAGAGACATCCTTGCCCTTTTTCTGATCTTAAGGAGAACATATTTGTTCTTTCACCATTAAATATGATGTTTGTTATGGTTTTTTTTTGTAAACGTCCTCTATAAAGTTGAGGAAGTCCCCTGCTTCTCCTAGTTTGCTGAGAAATTATACTCAGCAAAATAGATACTGTATTTTGTCAAGTGCTTTTTTCTGTATCGATGATTGACATGATGCTGTTGCTTTTTTCTGTTAAACTATTAGTAAGAAGAATCAATTAAGATCTGAATATTGTCTTCCCAGGATAAACCACACTTTGTTAAGGTGTATTCTTTTTATATATTACTGGACTTGAACTATCAATAACTTACTGAGACATTTTCGCATCTACACCCATGAAAGATATTGGTCTGGAGTTCTCTTTTTTAGGTGCTGTCTTTGGTTTCTACATAAGGATATCGCTGAACTCACAAAATAACTTCAGAAGTGCTCTCTCCTCTTCTGTTTTCTGGAAGAGATTGTATAGAATTGGTGTTACTTCCATTCTACATGTTCGGTAGATTTTGCCAATGAAACCATCTGGGTTTGGAGAATTCTTTTTCAGGCAATCTTCAGCTAAAAATTCAAACTTTTTAGCTAAAAAGTTATGGTGCTATTCAGGCTACTTCTTCTTCTTTTTTTTAATGTGGACAGGCACCGGGAATTGAACCCGGGTCTCCGGCATGGCAGGCGGGAACTCTGCCACTGAGCCACCGCTGCACTGCCCTATTCCTTCTTGAAGGCGTTTTAGAACTTTCAATGAATCAGTCCATTTCATCTAAGTTGTCCAATTTACGTGTGTACACGTTTAGAGTATTCCATCATTACCCTTTTACATGGGGTCAACAGTGTGAAAAAGAAAAGTTCCACTTTCATCCCTGGTACTGGTAGTCTATCTTTTCCTTTGTCGTCTTATTAGAGCTTTATGATTTTACTGATCTTTTCAAAGAACAGATTTTTTGTTTCATTGGTTCAGTCGATCATTTTCTACTTTAAACTTCATTAAGTTCTGCTCTACTTTTATTCCTTTCTTCTGCTTGCTTTGGATTTATGTTGTTTTTGTTTTTCTGGTTTCTCAAGGTGGAAGCACAGGTTACTGAGACCTCCTTTTTTTTGCAAGGGCAGGTACCAGGAATCGAACCCAGGTCTTTGGCATGGCAGGTGAGAACTCTGCCACTGAGCTACCATGGCCCACCTGAGACCTCTTTTTTTAATGTAAGCATTTAGCGTTCTAAATTTCCCTCAAGTCTGAGCTCCTGCCCACAAAATTTAAAGTTTTATTTTCATTTCTATTCACTTCAAAGTATCTCCTAATTTTCCTCAAAACTTCTTTGGCCTACAGATTATTTAGAACTGGACTGTTTAATTTCAAAGTGTTTGGAAATGTCTGTTCTCTTTCTGTAACTGATTTCTAGCTTAATTACAGTATGGTCGGAGAACACACTTGATATGATTTCAAGTCTTTAAAATCTGTTTTGCTTTGTGGCTCAGAATATGGTAATAGTTTCACGTGCACTTAAAAAGAATATTCTGTTGTTGAGTGGAGTGTTCTATAAACGACAAATAGGTCAAGTTGGCTGACAGGACTTCTCTAACCTTGCTGAGTTCCTACCTGCTGGTTTCACCTATTATTGAGAAAGGCGTGCTCTAAGTCTCCAACTCTAGTTGTGGATGTGTCTTTTTCTCCTTTCAGTTGTCAGTTTTGAAGCCCTTTTGCTAGGTGCATACACATTTAGGATTACTATGTGTTCTTGAGGAATTAACTCATTTATGAACATGTAAAGTCTCTTTTTAAACCTGGTTATTTTCTTTGCTCTCAAGTCTATTTTGCCAGGTATCAATACACCCATGCTAGCATTCTTTTGTTTGGCATTACATAGTTCATATTTCAATATCCATTTTCTTTTAACTCACCTATATCACTGTATCTGAAGCAAGTTTCTTATAGACTGCATCTTTTAAAAATATTTTTATTGAGATATCCTCATATACCATACAGTGCGTCCAAGATACACAATCAGCAGTCCACAACACACGCCGTCACACTGCTGTGCATTCACCACACACAACGCCGTCGCACTGCTGTGCAATCACCACACACAATGCTGTCGCACCACTGTGCAATCACCACACAACGCCATCGCACCGCTGTGCAATCACCACACACAATGCTGTCGCACCACTGTGTAATCACCATACAACGCCGTCGCACTGCTGTGCATTCACAACACACAATGCTGTCGCACCACTGTGCAATCACCACACAACGCCGTCGCACCGCTGTGCATTCACCACACACAACGCCATCGCACCGCTGTGCAATCACCACACACAATGCTGTCGCACCACTGTGTAATCACCACACAACGCCGTTGCACTGCTGTGCAATCACCACACACAATGCTGTCGCACCACTGTGTAATCACCATACAACGCCGTCGCACCGCTGTGCATTCACCACACACAATGCTGTCGCACCACTGTGTAATCACCACACAACGCCGTCGCACCGCTGTGCATTCACCACACACAACGCCGTCGCACCGCTGTGCAATCACCACACACAACGCCATCGCACCGCTATGCAATCACCACACACAATGCTGTCGCACCACTGTGCAATCACCACACAACGCCGTCGCACCGCTGTGCATTCACCACACACAATGCTGTCGCACCGCTGTGTAATCACCACACAACGCTGTCACACCATTGTGCAATCACAACACACGCTGTCACACCGCTGTGCATTCACTACACACAACGCCGTCACACCGCTGTGCAATCACCACACACAACGCCATCGCACCGCTGTGCAATCACCACACACAATGTTGTCACACCACTGTGCAATCACCACACAACGCCGTCGCACTGCTGTGCATTCACCACACACAACGCCGTCGCACCGCTGTGCAATCACCACACACAATGCTGTCGCACCGCTGTGCAATCACCACACAACGCTGTCACACCGCTGTGCAATCACAACATACAATGTCGTCACACTGCTGTGCAGTCACAACACACAACGCCGTCACACCGCTGTGCATTCACCACCGTGATCATCCTTAGAATATCTGCACCGCTCCAGAAAAAGAAATAAAGGGAAAAAAAGAAAAAAACATACATCCTGTACCCCTTACCCTCCCTCTCATCAACTACTAGTAATGCATTCTACCTCATTTTTTTATCCCTATGCCCCTATTATTTTTTTGCCCTTATTTTTTATGTAGCTTGCATCTTACTTCAAGTTTTTTCTTTATTCATTCTCAGAATCTCTGACTTAATGATGTATTTAACCCATTTACATTTAATGATTTGTATATTTAAAATTAAGTCTATAATTTTATTGTTTGTTTTCTCTTCTTGTTCTGCCATTGCTTTTGGATCCTTTGTTTCCCCTTTCCTGCCTTCTTCTGGGTTATTTGAACTTTTTTCTTTTAGCATTCTATCTTAATTTATATCTAGTAACTTTGACTATGTCTCTTTTTATGATTCTTTTAGTGGTTACTCTAGGAATTACAAAGATACATATTTTTCACAGTCCACTTAGAATCAGTATTTTACCATTTCAACTGGAATACAGGAAACTTCACCAAATACCTCCCCATACCAATAGAGTTCTAAACCCTAAACCCATCACACAATATTATAATTTTTGCTCTCTTGTTTCAAAGAAAATAGTCTGTAATTTCTGCCCAGATATTCATCATTTTTTTTTGCTCTTCCTTCAGTTCCAACAGCCCAGGTGTCCTTCAGAGAGAATTTTCCTCTGTCTGAAGGTCTTCACTCAGCAACTCTTTTAGAGCTGACTTACTGGCTATGAATTCTTGATTTTCTCCATCTTAGTTTTATTTTGGTTTCAGTCTTAAAGGGTACAGGGCATTTTTCCTAAAGGTAGCATTCTGGGTTGACAGTTCTTTTTCTGTTGACACTCTAAAGACATTGTGCCACTTTCTGCTAGGCGCCATGGTTTTTTATGAGAACACTGCAGTTATTCAAGTCGCTCTTCCCCTTCTAAGCAGTGCATCATTTTTTTCTAGCTCCTTTCATGATTTTTTTCTTTGTCTTTAGTAGCCAGCAGTTTGATGATGATATGCCTAGGAATAGGTTTCTTTTGGTTTAACTTGTTTGGGTTTGCTCATTTTATTGAAGCTGTAAGTTTACACCTTTTGCCAAATGTGGGATTTTATTTCTTAAAATATTCTTTCAGCACTTTTTCTTTCTCCTCTCCTCTTGGGACTCTGATGATATGAATGTTGGACCTTTTCTTACCATTGCTGAGAGTCTGTTCATTCTCCCTCTGTCTTTCTGTAAATGCTCAGATCAGATCATTTCAATTGTTTCAATTTCAGTTTTAAAGTTTCCATTTGTTTCTTCTTTGTATCCTTTATTTCACTGCTGATAATTTCTACTTTAAAGTTACAAAAACGTTTGTGACTGCTTGCTTATATATTTTGTAACAGCCATCTTTGTCAGATAATTCCAACATCTAAGTTATCTTTGCATTAGCATGTGTTGACTGTTTTTTCCATGCAAATTGTCATTTTCACCTTCTCCACTTGGTGTGTAGTTCTACATTGTAGTGTCAACAGTTTGAACAATACTGCATGCTGGGTCTTGTGTAAATTTTCTTGCAAATGCTGACATTTCTGTTTTAGCGGCAACGACCTGGTTAATTCAGGCTGCAAGCCCCAAGCCACCTGCGATGGGCTGTCATTCCAATGTCAGCTCAGTTTCCAATGACATTACAGTTCTATTCTGATAGGAAACAGGGGGACCACTCAGGGTCCATCCAGAACCTGGTGGGGTGTGTGTCCATCCATGAGCTCACTTCTCACAGGTTTTTGCATATGCTAATGAGGATCCGGTCCATGCCTGCCCAGGCTGGGGGTGAGCCCAAGGTTGTAACCAAGTTTTTGGGACTGTTTTCCCAAGTTCTTTCCTTTCCACCATCACCCTAACTTTCTGGTGCCCCAGGACTTCCTTTTGCAATCCCCGGGCTGGAAACTACCTTCTTCCACAGCTGTGCCATGCAGAGCCAAGCAGTGCAAAGTAGTGCCAAGCAGTAGGGGAATTGAGAGCAGGAGGGAACAAGCTCTGGGGTTTGGATCTGCATCTGGGAGTCAGGGCTCCGCCGGCCACCAGAAAACCCCTGCCAGTCTTGGCCCCAGGATGGCTGTCTGCTGCTGCTGCCCCAGCTGTGGCTGTGGACTTGCCGGCAGGCTGGGCGTGAGAGGACGGGGGACGGGGCTGGGGGAGGGAGCTTGCCCCACTCTCTGCACCGGCCTCCCCTGCAGCTCAGCACTTCCTTCTGATCTTCAGGAGACACCCCAAGAAAAATGCTAAACCCGCTGCTGGCTCGGTAGCTTGCCAAATTCTGGCCCTCTGCTTCTTTCTGCTGTTTTTCGTTTTTCAAAGTCTGCAAACTGCTGTGCTGTGATTCTGTCCCTGTTCCATGGCTAAGCTCAGAGCAGTTATATTTTACGTATGTGTCAGGTGTTGTACTGCAAGATTGTCAGCACAGGTAATTTCAGACTGAGAATTATGTTACCTTCCTGCAGAAAGAATTCAAGTGCTCCTGGCTAGGACCCAGCACCCAGGAGCACCCGAGTCAGGGCTGAAGGTGTGCTGCTGCCTCCACACGGGTCTGCCTCCTCTGGCTGCCCCCTGTTCCTACAGCGGTAGCCTTCAGCAGAGGTCCAGCAGAGTCTGCACCTCTTTCTAGCCCAGTAGGGGGGTCAGAAGCAGCCAGCCCTGCAGGAACTGGCAAATGCCCCCAGGGGAGAAGCGACCCGCCCCCTCGCGTCCCTCGCCTCCCTCCAGGGGCGCTCCACACCCTTGTGCTTTCCCTGGCGCCTTAAGCAGCTGAGGTTCAAGATCGGCCAGCTGTCCTGGGCACGCCCAGGGGACGGCTGGACACACGCAGATCTACCAGACCCGACCAGGTTCTCCCAGAAGTGCTTCCCTCTTTTTATTTTTTCTTACAGATTGAAAAAAAACTGTTCCAGAAAGGTTTCCAAAGTCACCTGGTGCACCAATGAAGGAACCTGGGTTTAAATCCAGGGCATGTCCTCTTACTCATCATGCTGTACTAGAGTTAGCTTTATTTCATAAGAATTTTGCCTGTGATATTGCATGTGTGTGTATTAAAATCAACAAGTAGTAAATCCTTATGGATTAAACCTCGGCTGTCATAGATGAGGCTTCCCCTGTGAGCGCTCCCTCTCAGCTCGGTTCACCCTTCATCAGAGACCCTCATGTGTCCATTTGGTACATGACTTCACTGGGGACCTTGTGATTGCTGTTAGGATGCCTTTACCCCACAGGTTGAAATCCTCAGAAGTACAATGGAAGTTACTAGAAGCACGTATGATGTGAAACTAAAATTGGCTTCCGGATATTTTTCACGGATGTATCATAAAATTAAATCAAGTTATAACGCCAACAATTTTTTCCTCTGAAATTACAGGGAATTAAACATTAAATCTGTTCAAACGACTATTTTCGGCATCCTCAGGGATCCTAGAACCAACATTTAACTGACAAGCCCGAAGGGCAAGTGTGTCAGAAGCCTGTATGGGTAGGTGCAGGCTGACAACTGAAAACCAGAGAGCTCAGCGCTGAGAGGAGCCCTCCACTCCAGCCCAAACACTGCAGAGCCCACCATGAGTGCCCCCCCCACCCCGGGTACCGTGACAGGAGATGGGTGGGTCCCGCTCAGCAGCACCTCCTCTGCTACCTGTGTGCTCAGGGCGTACCTGGCTGCACCTGGGGGCTGGTCCCCCAGCTCTGCTCAGCAGCACCTCCTCTGCTACCTGTGTGCTCAGGGCGGACCTGGCTGCACCTGGGGGCCGGCCCCCAGCGTGAGCACCTCAGCCTGGTGGGTGGGATGGTCAGGTGTCAGAGCAAAGGGAACAGAGACTCCGAGCTCAGCCTGCTGCGGGGCTGGGGGCTGAACTCTCCCGTGGTCCCAGAAGGAGCCCCGATGGGGGCTGAACCCCCGTGGTCCCAGAAGGAGCCCCAAGGTCCCCAGGACGGCTGGCGGCCCCTACCTTGGCTGGCTTCGGGCCGCAGGGCGCTCAGCGGCAGCGGAGGCGAGGACGCTGGCGCCTCTGCCGCTGGGTTTTCAGCCACTGGGCAGATGATGAACCAGCGCTTCCCTGTGTGCAACACTGGAGGGCAAAGCGGAGGCGGCGTCAGCACTGCGCAGGCCACTCGCGGCGCCTCCTACCTCAGCACGCACGCCACGCACTGCAGGGCCTTTGCCTCCAGGGTGTGGCGGGGGTGCCCGGGACCGTGAGCGAGGCCCTGGCGGGCACCACATGCCCTTCACTCGCGTCAGCAGGTGGGGGCGGCACAGGTGGCCCCTGGCCTACAGCCTGGCAGACGAACCGAGCCCTCTGCGCTCTCCTGGGCACCGCGGCACTGCCAGCCGCCAGGTCCAGCAGGCATAGCCCAGTCCCACCCGAAACAGATGCAGCCCTGCGGCAGGAGGGCAGTCGGGGGCGGGCTGGGCAGGGCCTCCCCACAGCTCTGGCAGGACCCATTTCTGGAGCTCTCATTCGTGTCCCCACCCCAGCGCCCATGCACAGCCAGTGTGATGCTGACCCCTCACGCAGCCTCCACTGACCGCCCCGGGGAGAGGACGATCTGGAGGAGACTTTTCGGGGGCTCCTGTCCACTTGCACAGGGGCAGCAAGAGGGCGGACTCACCATTCTGCTGGTAGACAGCAGCGCTGGCCTGGGATTGCCGGTTTTCCTGAAGGAGGCAAAGCAGTGGGCTGGTCAGCACAGCACGAGCACAGGTCTGGCCAGGCCCCCTCAGCAGCGCAGGGCTGCGGACATCAGGAGGCCCTCGGGAAGCACCGCCGCCTCCAGGCTTCCCCCCAGGGCCTATAACTGCTTCTCTTCCGGGAGGTCGGAGTCTTTCAGCAGATCCTGAAGCCACCAGCTTTCTCCTGGCAGAGAGCTGGAAGCCGGAAGGGCAGAGACCGGCCCAGGCCCCGCCCCCACCCCAGGGTCCGCCCCGGAGGCCCCGCCCCCACCCGAGGGCCCACCCCTGAGGCCCCGCCCCGACCCCAGGCCCTGCCCTTTACCCCGTTCGTCACCCCCTCCACCACACTCACCTCGTCCGCGTCCAGGCCGCACGTCCCCAGGTGCGGGGGGCTGGCCCCCGGGTCCGAGCCACGGTCGCCATCCGTGTCCTCGCCGAGCAGGTCCTCGGCCTTGTCCATCACGTCCTTCATCTGCTCAATGAAGGTCTCCCTCTCGCTCTGCAGGATGAAGTCGTGCTCCACCTGCGCGGGACCAGGCAGGGCTCGGGCGCTTTCCCCCGGGCCTACGGGGCGCCTCTAGGGGCTCTTCCAGGCCACGGGCCAGAGGCAGGAGCTGGCGGGTGGGCCGCCTGTGGGTCCCTGCTGCTCTGCGGCTCTAGCACGTCCTCAGGCCTCTGGCCACTGCGTCTTCCCACCCGCTCAGCAAGGCCGCACCCCAGGGGGACGTGCCCCCCAGCGCACAGAACACCCCCCACACCCCACGGGGACGGACATCTTCCAAACCCCACGGGGATGCCCCCCACACCCCAGGGGGATGCCCCCATGCCCCACAGGACACCTCCGAGGGGCCCGTTTACACTGCTGTACCCAGGGGACTAAGAACAGCCACGCTGGGCTGACCGCCAGCCGCACACACCTGCGCTGTCCGAGCCCCCGGGAGGGGCCCTCAGGAGGGGCCCTCAGGAGGGGCTCAGCCCAAGAAAACTGCACCAGCCCCGGTCCAGGCACGGCCAGGGGTACATGACAAGGAACTGCACAAGAAACACGCCCCCAGACCTCACGGGGCCCAGTTCGAGGGCACCCCCACTTCTCTTTTCTCCACCAGGTCAAGAGACAGGTGGGGGTCAGCCAGGGCAGTGTAGGAAACACCCCCCTGGAGGAAGCCTTTGTGCTCTGGGACTTCAGAGGGCTCCGCAGACCAGGGACGCTGCTCAAGGTCAGGGGCAGGAGACGTGCTCGGCTAAGGAGCTCCACAGCTACACGGGAGACCCCTGCCCCCTCGCACCGAGCCACAAAGCCAGGGCTGACCGATGCTGCCCAAGGCAGGGGGTCAGGGCTGGGCACAGAGCTGCCCCAGCACACGAAGGCAGCACACGGTCTCCTGGGGGCGACGGCGCCCGACGCACTCACCATGTATGTGGCGATCTCATCAGGCGCATCCCCGTCCAGGTCGAACTTGAAGGTGACCATCTTGTGGTTGTGCGTTTCCAGCTGGCACTCCACCATCTTGTCCCCCGTGTTGCAGACCTGCGGGGCGAGCCGTCAGCACCCGGCAGGGGGGCCCCACGGCACCCCGCGCCCCGCGCCCACTCACATTGAGGATGGTGAGCTTGGGCCGGCTGGCTTTCTCCTGGCGGGAGCGAGCGCGCGCCGACTTACGGTGGTGCTTCCTGGCCGACCTGCCTTCCAGCTTCCCGCTCCCGAGAGCGCTCTCGCAGCCATCGCTCATCTCTCTGCCCGAGGGGACATCAGAGCCCCCGAAGCTGCGTGGGGACGACTGCGTCAGCGGGCCTCTGAGGGGCGACTGCCGGTGGGACACCCAGGAGCTCTGGGGTTTGTGAGACCCACCGCATCGCATCCCCAGCGACCGCAGGCTCTGGGCGTGATGCACGTGGCTGCGGGGGCTCAGCAGGGCTCCCAAGGAGCAATGTCAGGTGTGGATGCGCATGAACAGAAAGGGGGCCCGGCCGGGTCTGGGTGGCTGGGTCAGTGCTGGAGGTCTCCGGGAGGGGCCGGATGCCAAGAAAGCCACAAGGAGACCCTGAGTGCCACCGCGAGCCCAGGATTGCCAGGTGGGAGGAAGCACGGCCCCGCGCTGCCCTGGGCGGGGGGCTCTGAGCAAGGTGCCTGGGGACAGTGGGCCTGCCCCTCCTGCCCTCCTACCCTTCCTTCCCCAGGGCCTGCCCCTCCAGGCCCTCCTGCCCCCCACTGGCGCAGGCGAGGAGAAGCAGGGGCACTGGTGCTGCCGGGCTGTCAGCTTCTCCATCTGTGAAATGGGCCTGACCAGCTCACAGCCACGTGTCCCAGTGAAAACAGGAGACCCGTCTACCTGCCTCCGTTTCCTCCCCGGGGCCCAGGGACTCGAACACACCAGCCACCTGCCATCCCAGCCAACGCCCTGTCCCCCCGCGGTCCACCCCCACGTTCACCTCAGCGCCGTGAGCCAGGGACCCAGAATGCGGCAGGAACCAAATGTGACAGCCAACGAAGCCCGCAAAGGCACTCCCTTTACGGGACCCGGCTAGGAAAGGGGCAACGCCACGCCTCCATCAACTGGAACAAACGTCCCACACTAACGCAAGGACTCAACGATAGAAGGAATATAGGGGAACTGTATTCTGTACGTGATTTTTCTATAAATCTACAGTTCCTCTAATTTAAGAAAAAAGGGGGAGGTAGCCTCAAGGGACCCCAGGGCCTGGGCCCTGCCCGTCCCCACCAGCCACGTACCTTTCACAGCTCTGCAAGAGCCCGGGCTGCCTCTCCAGCGGGGCCTGCACCTGAAACAGACATAGACATCAGCCTGGCTCTCCACTCTCGGGCACACAGCCTCGCGTGTTGCTGGGTGCTGGGGGCCACTGGACACCGCCTCCTTCTACCCCGCCCCCTCAAGCATCTCTGAAAGAGGCCCCGCGGGTCCCGGAGGCTCCTTGCTAGCTTCGCATCACCTCCAAAGGCACGTTTCCTAAGCCCTGAGGACTGAAGGACAATGTGACGTTTTGGAGAGAGGAACGAGGTGAAAACACCGTCGCGAGCCAAGGGCTGCAGGCGCAGGGCCCCGAGAGCCTGGGGTCGGGGTGATGAGAGCAGCAGCTGGAGCCCCCCGGAGGCCGAGCCCGTGGGGAAACGGTGCACACCTCTTGAGCTGGTTCCACAGTCAGCTCGACGGCTGGACAGGGGCCTGCGGGCAGGGAGCCCCCGGGCAGCGGAGGGTGAGCGGCGGGCAGGAGGCCGGCAGGTTGGACCAGCAGGCTCTCAGCAGTCACCACGGAGGGGGCCAGGGCTCCCGAGAACGGTGGCAGGAGCTCAGGGCCAGTGACGGGTGGCAGCATCTCCGGCAGCGGAGGGGAGAGGACGGCCACAGAGGGCATTGGCCCGGGGGGCACCTGTGTGGTGACATCTACCACGTATGGCGGCGGGTGGCCAAGGAGGATCTAGGAGTGCAGGAGACAGGAATATGGGTGGTGCTGCCCTTGGGTGTGCAGCCACAGCGAGCTAGCACCCGCCCATGGGGGTCACTAAAGCAGGCGGAGGCACCTGCGGTGGGGGTGGGGGGGCGAGATGGCACAGGGAGCACACCTGTCACGTCACTCCCACCACCCCAAAGGCCCCACCATGCAACGGTCAGTGTGCAGGCCGAGCAAAAACACAATGGCCCTGCCAGCTTCTACTCTGTGTGCAGGCCGAGCAAAAACACAATGGCCCTGCCAGCTTCTACTCTGTGTGCAGGCCGAGCAGAAACACAACGGGCCCTGCCAGCTTCTACTCTGGATCAACTGGCAGAAGAGAACCTGAGTGCAGACTTGATGAGTTTCTAGCTAAGTCCACTTGAAAAGTCCTAAGTGCAATGCACACGTAGTATCAAACACGGGCGCCCTGCCGCCCCACGCCAGGCCAGCCGCACCGAGTCTATCACACCAGCCTCCGCCTGTCTGAAGTATGCGCAGGGCCCTTTCCGACCCCAGCATATCCTGAGAAAACTCCCTTCCGCTAGGTTAATCTGGAAATGTAAGCTTTATTCTCCCACTTTTCTTTTCTCTTTTTAAAAGGTCTCCAGGAGCACAGGGGTAAAAGGTGGGACAGACAGAGAAGACAGGCCCCAGTGTCTGAGGACAAGCAGAACCCTGTGGAAGGGCACCGGGGAGTCTTTATCAAATTGGGGACGGAGAAGGACGAAAATTCTGAGCAACATCTCAGCCTTCTAGAAATAGGAAGGGACGCTTTTATACATGTTTCCTGACGCAGATACCCTGGAAAGCAACTAAAACTAACATTCTTGGGGAGCGGGGGGACAGAGAAAAGGGAGAACAGCCTGTCACTCGGCTGTAAGCCGGCCAAAGGCATGGGCCCACCCGATGCGGCTTCCAGCAGGGAAACCTTTGGTTGCGGCTGAAGGGACCCTAGGAGACGTGCCCCAGCTTTGTGGCCCCTCAGCGAACACCTGCATCCTCCATGCCCTGAGCGCATGGCCTGAGCCGGGCTGGTGACCGGGACCAGCGACGGCCCACTGGGCAACAGGTGCTCGGGGAGGTACAGAGGAGCCAGGAGCCGGTGGCATGGACACGCCTGCATCCCTCCTCCTTGCCCTAACAAAACAGCACTGACCCTCCATCCAGCTGGCGTTTGAGTCCAAGCAGAGACCTGCTCGGGGACCAGGCGGGCAAGTTCTCGCCAGCCCGCTGGTTCAGGCCTTTCTTGCACTGGTTTTTTAAAATGAAGACCACCCTGCTGACGGAAAACGTCCCTTCCTTCCCAAGAGATGATCTGAACTGGTGCACGTGCCGCGTGGCCGCCAGTCCCAAACCAACGCGGGACAGAGTGGAGGCTTCACAGCAGGCGCCCGGCGCCTGGGGATGGCTCCTCCCAGATACGAATCACAGGAGGTGCTCCGCCTGGCCTTGCAGGCGACCGGGGAGAACCGGGTACCAGGAAGGGCGTCTCGGCAGGACTGAGCCACACGCGGGCGGGGAATACGTGGGCGGAAGTAGCAGGAGCAGGCGGAAAACCGACAGCAGCAGGCCGGCACGGAGCATGCGGGCCGGGAGCATGTGGGCGGAGCATGTGGGCGGGGCAGGGGAGCACGTGGGAGTTACAAGTGCGGGGAATGTGGGCGGGGCAGGTGGGGGAGCATGTGGGCGGGGAGGACGTGGGAGGTACGTATGCGGGGAATGTGGTAGGAGCATGTAGGCAAGGGATGTGGGGGGGATATGGGGGCATGTGGGCGGGAACGGGGGTGAGGAGTGCACAAGCATGAGCAGGCTGTGGCGAACATGCGGGTGGAGAGCATATGGGGGAGTGGGGGGCACCCTAGGCCCCAGGCATGCACTCTAACCCATGGCCGGCGCATGTGCGCACAGCCCTGCTCGCTGCCACTGCAGGGGCGGCCTCAGCTCGCTCCCGCAACGCCAACCCCTAGGCCCACGGCTCCGAGCGCGCCCGGCTCAGCACCCAGCGCTCCTGTCCCTCTAGGGCACTCCCCTTCCTTGCCACCAAGAAGGGCTGGTCCCCGCTCCCCCGCCGCGGAAGCTGTCGTGTGAAGGGCTGACTCTTAGGCCTGGGCCCGGGCCAGGGGCACCGAATCCGGGAGGGCCTGTCGTAGGGGCTGCCCCGCCCTGGGTAGCGCTGCACACACCCGCCTGGCCTCGCCTCCCTCTGCAACACGCCGCCCATGGGGAAACGGCAGCCGAGAGGGCAGCGCTGCCCCTGGCCCCAACCCCCCCCCCCCAACCCGCCCCTGGGTCCGGGGCCGAGAAGGTCCAGGGTCCCGACAGGGCTGGGGCGGTGGAAGGGGGGGCCCCTCGGGCTCTCGGGCCACCCGGCAGAGGCGCTACCTGGGTCCCGGCTCCGGGGGCGGCCACCGGCTCCGGGAGGTGGACGGCGCCGGGCTGGCTGGGCGGCGCGGGGGGCTGGGGCGGCGCTAGCTGCGGGGGGACGGCGCGCAGTGCCTGCGCGTGGAGGGGCGAAGGGGGCACGTCGCCGGGCAGCATCTGCGGGAAGGCGGCCGGGTACAGCGGCTGTGCCACGGCCGAGTGGAGGGACAAGGCCGCCACGCCCTGCGGGGCCACGGCCAGCAACGGGATGGCGCCGGCCGCCGCGGCGGGGGCGGGCACGTTTGGCACGAGAGTCCGGCAGGGCAGGGCCAGGGAGCCCCCGGCGGCGTGGGGCAGCTTGACCGCCTGCAGAGGCAGGACGGGCGCGGCGGGCAGGGGGCCGGCGGGGTGCAGGGGGAGGCTCGGCAGGAGCACAGCCGGCGAGAAATACTGGGGCGGCGGCGGCCCGGGGGCCACGCTGGCGGCCGGCAGGTCGGAGAGGGCGGGGGTCAAGCCATCCGCTCCCGCCAGGGCCGCCACTGGAGGCAGGACGGGCAACGAGGGCATCTGGAAGAGACAAGAGCTTGTCAGTGCGGCCCTCCCCTCGGTGCCTGGGGACAGCGCACAACGCCTTTGAGGTGCTTCTGGGTATCTGCTGCAGCCAAGAGCCCGAGTGCAAAATCCACCTGACACACGTGCAAGCGTGGGACGTGCTTCCCAGTCACAGGGGAAACAGGAAGCTCGGGAAGGGGGCAGCTGCGGAGTCGGCGGGTGGGAGCTTCCCCTTGGCCGGTCCTGGAAGGGCCCCCAGTGCACATGGGCCGTCACAGCTGCTCTGTCAATTTGGTCATTTTGCCCCAGAATGGGCCGGGCAGCCCAGTGGCAGCTCAGACCCCAGGGGCCATTACAGCGACGACAAGGCTTTGAACCCTTTTTCTCATGCCAAGAACAAAATCTACCCAGGTTCAAATTGAAACCATATTCTTCCGGGGAGAGGGGGGCGGGGGGGGTGGATATCCTGGTGAAGCCTGGTCTGCCTGTACCCTCTGTCGGATGAGTGGATGCTCACATGCCACCCAGCCTGGGGAGGGCAGCTTTGGGCTTGTCAGGCCTGGCACAACTGAGCCAAATACCTGAACTACAGTATTTAATTGATCCTTGAGAGTTTTTGTATTTGGCCTCATGAGTTTAGTACGTCAAACATGTCAGAAAGTCCTGCACACGCCTGTGCAACGGCAGGTAGTGGACACAGTGAGTGGACTTTGGTCTACCTGGAAAGCAGCCAAGCCCACAGGCAGTGGCAAACAAGCAATCACACTTTTAGGACTGACATTACATTGGGACAGAGGCCCAGTTAATAAATGAGGCTCACATCAAAGAATGTTTCCCCGCTGTGGGAAACCCATGCCTCAGAAGGAGGCAGCACGTCCTGCGCTGGCACGGCTGGCAGGCCCACCTGCATCTGGACGCTTCTCTGCCGTCCATCAGCGTGGCCAGTGGCCGGGAGACACTGCTGCCGCGCTGGCTACAGCCTCCCCAATTACACACATCAAACCTTCCTACCCGTAGACAGCATCCTCCACAGAAAAGCACTAGATCGGTCTTGCAACTTGGATCTGATGATGTGGGGGACTTATTTTCTTTGTGGTCATCCCCTGGTGACCAGGAACTGCCCAGACTGCCACCTGCCTCCCTAAGAAACACTTTCTCCCGGCCGTGGGGCTGCCTGGGGTACTTGAGTTCCATGGCTTTTATGCACAACCATTTTACGCAAAACCCTCCTGTTTCCTACACTGCACTGTTTAGGTGCCGCTGACCCCTCTGTCCTTGGACCAAACCTTTCCCTATCCCAATGCCAGAGGCGTCCACCCCAAAGCCCAGACAGGCCCTGACACCAGGCAGGTTGCTGGGGAGGGAGTGGTGCTGAGCAACTGCCTCCTGAGCCCCCACCTCCCTGGTCCAAGAGGAAACCTCCACCTCGAGTATTCTCCTGTCCCCAGGAGATGCTGGCACCCAGAAGCCAGTCAGCTCACAACCGAGAAAGCCTGGAGGGGAAGCTGAGGAGCGACCCACCCAGACTGGGAGAGAAAAGTAGGGCTGAAGAATGGAGAGGAAAGCAGCCTGGCAGGGGGAAGTCCCCACTGCTGTCACGGTTAAGTTCACACATCCAGCTGCTTCATGAAGCAAGCACTGGCCTGTTAGCATGCTGGTATTTGTAGACGGAGTTAAATCTACAGTTAGCTAGCTGCATCTACAATCAGCACAGGAGATGGTCTCAGTTACGTGGGGAGTCTCCTCATCCCATTGGTTGGAGACCTTAAAATTGCCAGAACTGAGGAGTTCAGAAGCCAGGAAAAAAAGTTTTTGGTGCAGTCAGCCAGCCTCCCACGGGGAATTTGGACTTGACTTCGGCTTCACATTTATCAGGGTTTCCAGCTCACAGCCTCCCCTGTGGGGCAGCACCTGGGGCCACGTGAGCCCATTCCTTGTACTAAACATGTGTGTATGTACATGCACACATGTCCTGTTGGTTCCATGTCTCTGGAGAAGTCCAGCAAATGCACGTGCACTCATGCTGGGTGGTGTGGGGAAGGCGGGACAAGCAGCCCAGAGCCTGGCAGGGTGAGACGGGGCAGGCTGGTCCCAGGTGTTCCGTGAGGTCCAGGCACCCCCCCATGGCGCGAGCCGTGCCCACCCCCAGGCACATGCGCAGGCGGCCAGGCTGGGTAGCGGTACCTGAGGTGCAGGGGCTGGAGCGAGTGGCTGCAGGGGTGCTGGCGGCATCTGAGTAGGGGCCACCACCTGCGCGGGTGGAGGCAGGTAGGCGGGCAGGGGGGTCGGCGCGGCCAGGACCTGCGGCTGGAGGCAGAGGAGAGGGTGGGGGAGGGCAGCGCCCGCCTAGGGACAGGGAGGGGGCCGGAAGCAGTCAGACAGGACACACAGACACACGTCCTCACACTTTCACACACCCACCACATACCCTCCTCACACGCTCACACCTCTCCCCGCACTCTACCACACACCCTCCTTGCACACACACCTCTCCTTGCACACTCATACCCTACCACACACCCCATGCACACCCTCCTCACATGCTCACACCCCTCCTTGCATGCTCACACCCCCTACACACACCCCTCTTAGCACACCCACCCACCACATACACACCACCATCACACTCGCCACCACCACACTGCAGCTGATTCAGAGCTAGTATCGGGAGCCGAACTGAGCCCCTGACAGGTTCGCTGAGGCCTGAACCCAGGACCCCAGAAAGAGCCTCATTTGGGGACAGGCTGCTACATCTGGAGTCAGGCACGTTAAACGAGCCTCTGCTGGGGCAGTGTGGGCTGAGCCCAGCAGGACTGGCAAAACGAAGTCTGGACAGATGAGAAGGCCATGGATGGCTGGTACGCCACAGCAGAAGCTGGGCGTGAGGCTCAGGAGGGGTCGGAGGCCACGGGGCAGGAAAGAAGGGCGTCCCTGGGGCAGGCCTGCATGGGGTGAGCAGGACAGGTGGGGACACGGATGAGGGAGGGCAGCTGGGGGCTCAGGAGGGCCGGGGCAGGGGGGAAACTGAGGAAGCCACAGGGAGCCCCTGCCTTGGGGTCCCGGGTTGGTTTCAGCAGAGTTCTGAGCCTTGGGGTGAGGGGACCCCACCGGTAAGGGCTCATCTCCGCAGAGGGTAATGAGGTGGGAGAGCAGAGCAGAGGCCAGCAGCGGCCATTCTTCAGGGAGACAGGCCTGGAGCCGAGCCGACAGGGGTGGCGTCAGGGGCCGAGGACCCCCATGGGAAGTCTGTCGGGAGGGAGACCCACTGCCCCTCCCTGCACCCCCCACCCACCTACGTGGCCACTGCCGGGACCAGGCTCCAGAGTGGGGATGGACGAGAACAGCCAGTGCCCAGCCGGCACCCAATGAGCAAGCCCCAGGCCCCCCACCCTGCCATGTGGAGCTGAGCCTGTGACGTCCCCCCCGGGACTGGTTCTCAGCCCCAAGCCCCCACCCACCCATCTGGGCCCTTCAAAGTGGGGCACTGGCCACCCCTCCCACCAAGCGTCCTAGCCAAAATGCTGAGGAAGGGGCACCCAGCTTACCTGCTGGCTGGGGGGTGCCGGCTGGCCTGAGCCCACGGGCATGGGGGCGCTGGGCGTGGGCGGCAGGGGGACGAAGGGCACCGCTGGCTCCGGGAAGTGCTGCTGGGGCAGTGGTGGGTGGGTGGGGGGTGGGACGGGCACAGCTGACAGGCCAGGCTGCAGAGAGAGCCCAGGGTACCTCTCAGCCATGGCCACAGGGGTAGCCCAAGCCACCCCGGCCAGGACTCCTCAGCAGCTGGGGCAGGGGGGGCCTGCGAGGGACGTGCCTCCCGGGAACCCAGCTCAGCAGACCCAGGAGCAATTCCAGCATGGCACAATTCCCTATAGGGTAAGAGCTGGAGCAGACACAGCTTCCGGGAGGGGAAGTTCTGGGACGTCGTACCCACGAAGCATTATGCAGCCATGAGAAAGACCACTTTTATCACGGCTCTGCAGAACCACGGAGGAATGCTTGTTGTAACGTAAAGCAGGGAGACAATACAAAGGTGTATGCTTATTGCCTGCATGACTGCAGCTAGACAAAATGTAAACAGCTAATAGATCAAGGCACAAACATAATATGGCAAGAACTAGCAATGCAAATCCAGAACAGGGCAGAATTATACAGCACAGGCAGGCAAGCAGCAAAATTCAGATAGAGGGAACTCTGAGAGCCGTGTTTCTCAGGAAATAAACCCCAAGGATACAGAGAGAGATCGAGTGTGTGAAAGTCAATTTCAGGTGTCGGCTGACTAGGCTATAGTATCCAGTCGTTCACTCAAGCACTGGCTTGCATGCTACTGTGCAAGCAGTTTGTAAATGAGATTTGCACCTACAATAATCAGCTGATTGCATCCACAATCAACAAAGGCAACTGTCCTCAGCAGTATTGGGAATCTCCTCATCCAATCAGCTAGAGATCTTAAAAGCCAGAACTGAGGGGTTCAGAGGTCATAAGAATTTCTGGGTTGGCTCTCGCTGGACTTTCTAGCCAAGCAGCTACCCCCAGGGACTCTGGACTAAGGACTTCAGCATCACCTTTATCAGAATTTCCACCCTGTGCCCTGCCTACAGGGTTTGGACTTGCCAGCCTCCACACCCCTGTCGGCTCTGTCTCTTTGGAGAGCTAACACGGGAGGGAAGCTCCGGGAGCACTCTCAGCCCGCTGCGGTGTGTGACCCAGCTCTGAACGTGCTCCAAACAGACCCCTGCCAGAGGGGTGGATTCAGAGGGAAGGCTGAGCCCTGGGCACCTGATGCCCGGAACCACTGCTAATTTTTTAGGTGTGATAACATGGTAGTTTTGTTTTCTGAAAGTCCATATCATTTAGAGATACGCACAATTATTTATGGGGGTTTGGGAGTTGCTTCCAAGAAACAGGAATGGGAGAAGCAAATAAGACTGAGCACAAGTCGAGGGCTCCGAGGCTGCCCCGGAGGCGTCCGTATCAGCCGCAGGATGCTGTGCCCCAGGGTCTGCTGGGTGAGGTGCCCATCCTTTCAGAAGCTGCCCTTGGGTGTCTGTCTTTCACGCTTTACGCAAAGCAGCGTGGAGCAAGGCAGACTGGCAGGCAGGCTTGGGAGCGAGGCTCTGCTCTGGCCTGCCCACAGCCATGGGGTGGGGAGCCGGCACCCCTCCTGCAGCCCCGAGCCCACAGCATGGCACACGGGCTCCCGGGAGCCGCAGCCACTCCGGCCTCTGCCAGGCAGGCGTGGGACACCCAGACCCGCAGGGACAGAGGGCTCAGCTCCTCTGAGAACCCAGGGGCCACCTCCCTGCGGCCAGGACTTCGGGAAACATGTTCCTTTCTGCAGAGTTACTAAAAAAACATCAAAAAGAAAAAACAATGCCCAGTGCCATGCTCCCCTCGTCCAGCATTTTCCACTTTTCAGCTGCTGTGCTCCTTTCCCCTGTCCCTACAGACACCTTCACAGCTGTCCCCACGCAGGATGCCCTTTCACTTCGCTTCTCCAGCATCCTTACAGACCGCATTTCCCCATTTCCCGCCCTATGATCTTTAACAGCTGCTTAGTATTTGAAGGAGACATGCTGAGTGTGGGCTGGCATTCCCTCAGAGCTGGGCAAAGGGGAAGAGTTGGATGTTTTGTGACTGTAGGGAACGCTTTTTTGGCCACCACTATTTAATTTCCTGGGGCTGCCATAACAATGTGCTGAGAACCATGGAATCGGGACACGGGCAGGGGCTGGAAGGATGTGGGGCGCTGGAGAGAGAAGGCCTCGACGGCAGCACAGCGGCTGGTGGGAGCTCAGCCCTGGAAGGAAAACCCGGCAGGCTGGACGCTGCAGTCAGCCCCTCCCTAGGGGGAGCACAGGGGGAACGTGCACCGAATGCCACCAGACACACAGCCGGAAGGCGGGGGCGCAGGTGGATGGGACAACACGGGGAGGGGGACACGGGAGGGGGGACATGGGGAGATGGAAGCAAAGCTGGAGCCAGGTGTGGGGGGCTGGAGCCCAGTGTGGGAGGCGGGGCTCAGGAGAGGCCAAGAAGGGTTTTCCTCCAGGCTTTGGGGGGGCATGGCTCCCCGACACCCTGCTTTCAGGTGTCTGGCCTCCAGAGCTGGGAAACGATAATAAACCGGCTTGGGTCTGAAGACACCAGCCGTGACCCTGTCCCAGCAGCTGTCGGGAACGGGCTCGACCCTCCACAACGGCGTAGAGTGATTTCTCAGGAGCCCAGGATGTGGCGGGTGACGGGGGGTGGGGTCACTGCTCCTGGGCCCCTATTCCTTGGGGGGGTCCGGGGTCACACTTCCCCCACCTCAGCGGGTCCCCGCCGGCCACCCCCCTCAGCAGTTCTCCCCCCCGTGAGCTGAGGCCCACAGTGCTGACCACACACTGACCGAGGACTCAGGGTGTCCAGCCAGGCCCCCCCCCAGGTCCCCACCCTCACTCGGGGTGGGCCTTTGGTGTTGCTTTGTTTGGGGGGGACTCACCACAGGGGGCGGCTGGAAGGCGTGGGGGGCTGGCAGGCTCTGTGGGGGGGCGGGCGCCTGGCTCAGGGGGGGGCTGTAGGCCGGGCCGGCGGGCAGGGCCTCGGGCAGCGAGCTGTAGGCACCCGGCTGGCTGCTCTGCGAGTCCGAGTACACCGTGGAGCCCTGGCCGCTGTCGCGTGTGCTGTCCGCTGCAGGGGAAAGCCGCTGCTCAGGGCCACAGCCCGCCAGAGGGGACACGCCCCGACCCCACGGGGGGGACACGCCCCGACCCCACGGGGGGGACCCCACCCCTGACCCCACGGCCCCCACATGGGGGTACCACCCAGGCCCCACAGGGGACCCCGTCCCAGACGCCATGACCTGCCACAGGGGTCATGCCCAGACCCACAGCCCCGCCCCGGGCACCCCAGTTGTGCCCCCAGAGCGTGGACACGCTTCCCCACAGCCCCCCTGGGGCCCTGGGCGCCATCCCTGCCACGGCTGGCTGTGGGCACCCGCAGTCGGCAGACAGGCATCACCTAGGTGGTCCCTGGGGAGTCAGCCTCACTCCTCGGGCCACAAAAAATACGAATAAAAAGCCCTTTTCACAGCTGCATTTGGGTTTACTGTGCCAGATTCTAAAAGCTCCACTAACATTAGGACTTGCCACCTAAGAACACCAAGCCACTTTAGAGTGTCAACGTGGGGCCCTTTCAAAATTTAAGAAAAAATGAAGGAAATCTTGGTGACCCTGCATCAGTGTAATTCCTCCCAGCCACTTGAGAGAACTAACTGTAACCCAGGAAGACACTGGAAACGTTGCGTTTGCGCAAAACCAATTAGACAAATGGCTGTGGTTTTATTGAGCTGACTGGTAGCCACTTTACTTAGAGAGGAAGGAGAGAGAGAGAAGAAAAGGAGAAAGAGGGAAGGAAGCAGGGGGGGGGGATAAAAAGGGGAGGGGGAGAAAAGGAGGGGGAGGGGAAAGGAGGGGGGAGGGAAGGAAAGGGAAGGTAGGAAAGGGGGGGAAGGAGGAGGAGAAGGAGTAGGGGGGAAGACAGTGTGTACACACCTGATGAACTTAAAGAAAAGCACACACAATTTGAGTGTCCACCCTTGTGTGAGCGGAGCGGTTCCACTGTGCCTTAGTGGCCAGGCCATGGTCAGCCAGGCCCACTCCCCACGGGTCCCCTGCCAGGTGAACGGCCCTGCAGCCCTCCCCACACGCCTGGTCTGCGCGTCTCACAGAGACCAGGGCTTCGGGGGAATTGGTCCTCAAGAATTCCTAACTTTCCATGCTACTCAGGAGTCTCAAATTTCTGGATTCCTGTCAGCACTCTCTCCAAGTTGAGCAGCAAAAACAAGAAAAAGGGGTGGGATTAGCCTGACCACAGGGAAAAACGAGGAGATGCTGCGGCCACACACGGAGGCGCCGGCCTGTGCCTGGGAGGGCACATCCCGGGTGGATGCACAGCTCTCCTTCTCCTCGTGGGCCACGGGGCTGCCCCTATGCCGCCGGGCACTGCAGGGCCCGGGATGGGGGGGCACTGCAAAGCACTGCAGAGTAGCTGTCCCCACGGGTCATGGGCGCGGGGCTGGGCCACCAGGCAGGGCTGCCATGGAGTCGCGCCCCCCCCCCCAGCAGCAAGATATATTTCCCTGGACATCTTAGTTTGGACATTTTTATAGGCTTAGAACCGGCAACTTTTTATTTTATAGGTAAACTGGCAACTTATTAAATACCCTTTTAAAAGCCATTCCATTTCTGGTATGTTACATTCTAGCAACTTACAAACTAAAACAAATATAAATAAGTAAAAACATTAAAAAAAGAAAAAACTCTAATTTTAGGTGTTGCATGAAAATTGCACAGAATCATTCTAAGGTATATCAGAAACTGCATCAGCTTACAGAGAAGGCCCACCTCTGCATTTAGCTCTGTCAATTCATCATCAAGACCTAATTTTCTCATGGTGGGTCAAACCTGTATATCTTACCTCAAGTTGGAACATCTTTCTAAACCCCAAGGACAACCAAAGAAGATCTCTTAATTCTAGAAACCGTTTGGCCAACAAGGAAGTGATTCAGAGACAGAAAACCTTTTCCTACAAAAAGCTGTTGCTCTTTGATTTAATTTCTGAACTAAGCAGACCACAAAGCTGGGATGGAGCAATTTGATTCTCCCAAGCAGACCCAAGCAGTGGAGTGGGACAGGTAGGAGGCCAGGCCGTCTTGAAGCCAGGGGCCGCTCATCTGAACTTAAACAGCCGTCTCTGAAGAACTTCCAGCTCTTTCAATGATAAACAAGGACGTGTGGATTTAGTGTGGACAGCCTACTCCAGTCTTTCCACGGGGCAGCCTGAGGCCACCACCCAGGCAGACGGCCGGCCCCGTCACTGCGCTGTTCTCAGATGGGCTGCAGACACCCACCCTCCCCTCCTCCACCGCCGGCCCAGCCTGGGGGATGCTGGGGGCAGCAGGGGCACGTTTTCCGGCTGCATTTGCAGGAGAGACTAGACTGTTTTCAGAGGGTCACAGATGAAGCCACGTGCACGGGGAGATCTGTCTTAAGGACATAGCTAAGGGGCTCACAGCTTAGCCAAGAGAACCAAAATGACCCCACCAGACCCACTCTTAGGCTCCCCCAGCCCCCCCACAGGTTTTCCCCCAAGGCCCCCGCCAGGCCCCCCACCAGGCCTCTAGGCACCCCCAGGCCCCGGGCAGCACTCACACGCGAGGGACGTGGCGCTGGCGGGCAGCGTGGGCAGGAAGAGGTGCTGGTCAGCCTCGGGCTCCTCGGGCTCTGGGGGCCCCGGTCCCCCACCCTGCGTGTGGTATGTCACCTGGACCTGCAGGGGGGCCTGGGGGCCCCGGGCCCTGTCAGGGCTCCCCATGTCCCGCGGCTCCTGGGACCGCAGGGCTGGCCAGGTCCGCTCCCGCCGCCACTGGATCAGCGCCACCCGGTCTCGGATCGACTTGGCCACAATCTTGACGTCGCTCTCATGGAAGAACCCGGAATCCACCTGCGAAGGGAGCCAGCCGTGGGGCGGCAAACCGGGGACCACCAGCCCCTGCCCCAGGGGTCAGCCCAGGGGTCACCAGCCCCCGCCCCAGGGTCGTCCTGGGGACCACCTCCCACCACCCCTGCCGGGTGGGCGCTGCACAGGGGGTCCCAGGGAGGCCTTCCCGGCCGATCCGCAGCTACGGGAGCTGTACTGCAGGGCCCGGGTGCACCTCCCGCCCTCGCTGGGCCGCGAGGCCCCGGGAAAGGTGCCGTGCCTGCGTGAAGTAGCGCCAGTCCCCACCAGGGACAGCACGCAGGTGCGCAGGGCAGGGCTGGGGGGGGGCCACACCCAACCGAGCTTCTCCCGCAGGCCCCGAGCAGAGCCCCTGCCCTCCCGCATCCCGGCGGCCCCCACCGAGGTCTCCTCCCGGCGGGCAGGAGGCCGGCTCTCCTCCACGGCGTCCTGGACAGCACCCTGCGGCCAGCACGCCCAGAGGGAGGACCCCGGCATGCAGGTGGGAAACGGGAGGGCGAGGGAAGGAGGAGGCGCGCGAGAAGGGGGCGGCGCGCAGGAGGGGCCGACCAGCCCGAAACTGACGTCGCGGCGCACGGGGGCATCTGTAGAGGAGCTCCGCGGCCGCCAGGACAGCGCCGGGAGTGGCCGCGGCAGGGCCGACTCTTCTCGCCGCCTGGGCCCTCCTGGATGGGCGGTGGGCGGTGGCGTGAGCTGGGCTGGAGCTGGAGATTCCATGTGCACCTGTGTCCTCAACAGACACTACAAACGAGGGCAGCCGTGCAGGGCGAGCGTGCGTGCGGCACGCGGGGGTCAGGGGCACATGGGGGTCGGAGGTGCAGACACAGGGGCAGGGGATGACCACAGTGCTGCCTGCGCAGCTGTGTGAGGCTTCTATGAGCCACTGACTGGGCACTGGGCTAGTCTGTGTCGTGGGGAATGTATCTCAATAAAATTGCGTTTCAGTAATTTAAAAAAGGGCATAGGAGACAACCCAAAGGGCCCCGGGCTGGCCAACCCTGGAGCAGGATGAGCATCACGGGACAAGGAACCAGGACGGGTCTAAGCTGTATGGGCAGGGGCCCTTGCTTGTAGTTTGCAGCAGGAGGGATGACAATCATTCGCAATGGCAGGAGCGCTAGGTGCTGCCTCTAAGGCTAAGTTATGAAAAGATAGGAGAGAAAGGAAAAAGAGAAAAGCCTGCAGCTTCCGTTTGGGGCACGTCTGTCTGTCTGTCTCAGGGCTATGGGGGCCACAGGCCGAGGAACAGGGGTCTCTCACCAAAGCCAGCGGCCGAGGTGCCCCAGAGACCCAGATCTCCAATGCACCCCGGGAGAGTGGGCCAGGAGCCATGCGAGGCCGCCCAGAGAGCACCCCCGAAACGCGTGCTGCCGGCGGGGGTGCTGCTGAGTGAGATGGAAAAACCAGGAGGGTGCGGGCAGAGTGGGGAGGATTCTGAAGGAAACAGGGTGTCCCACGCCTGTCCAGGGGGTGAAGGACCAGTGGGCCGTAAGACACAGGCTCCCACATGGCCTCCATCCAGGGCCCAGGGACAGGCAGGCACTGGGCACCCCCAGGTGGACGCAGGGAGAACACAGCTCTGCTCTCGGGACACCTCTGCCACAGACACACACCCCGAATCTAACCACAGAGTACCGGCCGCACTCTAGACTGAGGGACAGATCCTGACAACCGGCCTGTGGTCCTCAGAAGTATCCAGGCCCAAGTCCAGGGCAGACCAAGGGAGCCTTCCCGAGTGCTGGAGACAAAGGGACAGGGCACCTGATGCACAGAGGCCGGGCCAGGTCTGTCGGCGGTGCCTGGCACGGTGGGATGAGAGCAAGGAGGCTGGGGGCGCGGGAGGGCGCAGGCCACGCTGGGAGAAGCAAGCGGGAAGGGTGCTGAGGGGACCCACCAGCTCGCCAGCCACCTGTTCTCAACCAGCTCAGGATCAAAAACTGTCCCTTGCCGTCAACTTGCAACTTCTGAGTACAGCTGTGGTTATCTCAACATTTTTCCTTAAAAAGGGAGTTCTGTTTGGCCATGAGAAGGCCCCCAGGGAGGTGTGGGGAGCCCCGCAGGACACTGACCTGCGCCACTGCTAGGGCTCAACACCCACCTGCAAACCCCCTTCCGACAGGGCCACCAAGCCCAGCACAGGCCAGAGAACAGCCCCCACCCCCGACGGGCTATGCACATAGGCTGGGGGCCTGCAAGACACCCACGACTTCCAGCCTCAAAGTCTAGGGACGCGTGCAGGGGAGGAGCGCGAGGCGTGCAGGGGGGCGGGGCGCAGGGAGGGGGGGCGGGGCGCAGGGAGGGGGCGTGCGGGGGAGGAGCGCGAGGCGTGCGGGGGGGCGGGGCGCAGGGAGGCGGAGGCATAAGGGGGGACACTTGGGGGGTGGCTGGCCCCCACCACCCTGACAAGCGCTCCCTGTGAAGCAGAGACGCTCTCCCAAGGCGCAGGCCCCTTTGTGTCCACGCCCCGGTAGGTCCTGGCCAGAGAGCCCCTCCCCTGCCCGCAGCCCTCGCGGTGGGGGCCTCGCTCGCAGACACCAAAGGCTGCCGGAAAAGCTGCGGGGCTTCCCGCCAGCAGGCCGGCCAGCACGGCTATTTTCTGCCACTGCCCCACATCCTGCGGCCTATTTTAATTGCGTCTCGTCTTCACAGCCACCCCGTGTTCCTTTCAAGGTGCGCTTCCTATTTTATCCTCGCTAATGTCACGCTGAGCCACCTTTTATGCTGTTCCAGCATCTCTGCGCAGAGGCCGAGAAGGTGCAGGGAAGGGCCGGCTCCGCCTGTCCCGTGCCCCCTCCTGCCCACCTCCCACCTCCCGACCTGCGCTGTCCATCTCCCTACCCACAACTCTGCACCCCCCTCTCCCATGCCTGTGTCCCCGCGGGCAGCCTCCCTGGGAGCTGGCCATAGAGGGAGGGGAGCTCTGCACGGCACCCTCCCAGCCTTTAGGTTCCTCTGAGGGCCCGAGGTCGCCAACACCTACACCTGTGACCCAGGTCTCCAAGAACCAGGGCAGGCCTGGGCCGAGGGGGCACACCGGGGTCCTCACCGCGTTAAGGGTGAGGCTGGCTTCTCCAGGCGACCATGGACACTGGCCTTTCCTGGTCCTGCAATGCGACCACATCTCAGAGGGTCTGCTCCATCTCAGGCAGAGCTCCCGGGCTACGGGGGTAGGACCCAGGGAGGCCCCTGAGCACTGCAGGACAGACTGGAGGCATGGCAGGCAGCAAAGGGCCTGGGGGCTCCGCGGGGCAGCCTGTGCATCGGGCAGATCGCAGATCGAGTCAAGGGCCCGCGAGCCCAGCCCCGGGGGCGCCCGAGGGGCTGGGCGCAAAGCGGAACGGTGGACACTGATGGTGTGCTTTACCGGCCTCCTTTAAGTGGACATAAGTTATGAGCCCCCTCCTGCATGAGTGATGTATCTCATGGGTGACACATTTCACAATGAAAAAATGGCCAAAAGGAGATAGAAAGAGGGAGAGAGGAGGGAAAGGGAGGGGGAAGACGGTTCAAAGAAAGGAGGGGAAGAGGGAAGGAAAAGGGGTCAGGGAGAGAAAGAGGAATGAGCAGGAAGAATAAGAACATAGAGGAGGGAGGGAAGGAAAGAGGAGGAGAGGGGAAGCATAGAGGGGGCGTGTGGAGGGGAGAGGAGGGGGCACGTTGAGGGGGGGAGAGGAGGGGGTGCATGGACGGGGAGAGGAGGGGATGCATGGACGGGGAGAGGAGGGGTGTGTGGAGGGGGGAGAGGAGGGGTGTGTGGAGGGGGGAAGAGGAGGGGCAACGTGGCTGGGAAAGGAGAGGGGGGAGAGAGGACAGGAGGCAGGCAGGAGAGAAGAGAAGGAGGCAGGCTCAAGGGCAGTGGCCAGTGGGCACTCTCCAGCCCTGTCCACCTGGACCGGCTCCCTGTTCAAAGGGCTGCACACCTCTCACCTCTTGCTCTCCTCACCTGCCCTCAGGTACACTTCCCAAAACTTTATCTGGGTCTCAAGTGAGCTCAGTCTGTGAAAAATCCTTTGACCTCTCTGTACAATTATGATTTATGCACTTTTTGGAAGATGTGTTCATTTCATCCAAAAGTTTAACCTTCAAAAAGGAGTGGCCCAGAGCCAAGCTGGCGCGTCCTTCAGAAGGTGCCAGGCACTGCGCAGCAATGCAGGGCTCACCACGGGGCGGGTCCTGTGCATGATGCACAACTGCTCTTACACCCACACGTCTACGCACAATGAAAAGGAACGTGCCAGACGCAGTGGCATCACGCGTCCTCTCCTCCGCACCATGGAGCCTGCGTGCTTTTATTTATGCTCCTTATTTCTAGCAAAAATAAGGATCGTTTCATTTTCATCTGTGACTTGTTTTTTAATCTGCAATGATGCCACACATTCTAGAGTTTTTTCTCCGGCTGGGCTTTCCTGCTGAGCCTTACTCCCGCCTGTGGAGACAGTACTTCTCTGACAAGCGGGGTCCCGGCGAGAGCAGCGCGTCCCCCAAACATTAAGAATGATGTCTGTGGCTGTCTCATGCCCCCAGGGGGCTCTCAGAGGGCGGGGACGGCCTTGGGGTACTGCCCAGCCACCCTAAGTCTGCATCGGCCATGACTGCAGCCCACCGCCCACCCAGCACCCCCGCGGCCCAGGGCAGCGCCACCCAGCAGGACCGTCTGCAGGGGCGGGGACATCCTCCACCTGCCCTGGACGGTCGGGAGCAGCTGAAAGGTGGTGGAGGAGTCAGACGTGGCCCTTAACCAGTTTACCTTAAAGCAGCCAAGCGTGGCCAGTGGCTGCCATGCTGGGCCTCTGGGAACGGAGGCCCACAGAATCGAGTCGGGACTTTCTGCCTGGCACTGAAGGGTCCAGAGCCGTCACCTCTCCTCACACAGCTCTAGGATGCTTGGCAGGTGGCCCCCCCACCAGCCCTTCCGGGAAGCTTCTGCCCAGCCCCCTCCGTGCCCAGCTCCATCCTTCCCGCCCTCAGCCAGGCACAGAGGACGGCCCTGCCGGGCACACCTGCCACCCACCCAGCACCCGCCCTCAGCCCGTGCGGAGGGGCACTCAGGCACCGCCCTGGGGGGAGGTGGGCTGGGCGGGGAAGGAGGCCTACCTGCACCTTTCTAGGTGGCAAAGCACAACGCCAGAGGCTAGATGCAAATGACCCTGACACTGACCCTTGGGCCCAAGACATAAAATCCGGCCCCGACCCCAAAGCACCGCATCGCAGCAAAGGGTTTGGTCGAGACAAGCCTCACTTTCCCCGAGACGCTAGGGGGCCAGTTTGTGCTCAGCACCTCTGCCTATTATGACTTGTGAGCCCACTCCCCGAGTTCTTTGTTTCCTCAAGAACTGGGTAGCAGGGGGAATTCGGACCTGCTTTGCCACTGCCCAGATACACGCAGCAAGTGACACCAGGGCCAGCAGCCTCATCCTCAGAGCTGGCCAGTGACCCCCTGCCCTGGCTGGAGACCCACCGCTGACCACCCACAGCCGGCAAGATGCGGCCATATTACCATCTCCTGCGCCACGTCGTCGGGCGTCTCCTTCTCCAGGTCGAAGGTGAACTCAATGGCCCCGTTGTCCTTGGGTTTCCCCTTCAGTTTCTTGGGGTCCTCGACCCAGAGCCGGAGAGCAATGGTGGACTTCCTGCCATGGTCCTCCTCTGCGAGCTCCACCCGCACCCCCGTGTCCTCTGCGAAGAAGGCGTGGCTCAGAAGGTCCTTGATTTCATACCTGGGGAGGAAGATGCAGCCTCCGTGTGGTGTGGTGCAGCCACAGTGGGGGGCGGGGAGAGGGGCTGTGGGCATGACACCCACACCTGGGCCACACCTGCATCACACCTGGGCCATACCTGGACCACACCTAGACCACACCTGCATCACACCTGGGCCACACCTGGACCACATCTGCATCACACCCAGACCCCCATCTGCATGACACCCAGGCCATACCTGAACCACACTTGTATCACACCTGGGCTATACCTGCATCACAATGGACCACACCTGCACCACACCTGGGCCACACTGCATCACACCTGGGCCATACCTGGACCACACCTGGACCACACCTGCATCACACCTGGGCCATACCTGTACCACACCTGCATCACACCTGGACCACACCTGGACCACATCTGCATCACACGCAGACCCCCATCTGCATGACACCCAGACCATACCTGGACCACACTTGTATCACACCTGGGCTATACCTGCATCACAATGGACCACACCTGCATCACACCTGGATCACACTTTGACCACACCTGCATCAAACCTGAACCACACCTGCATCACACCTGAACCATACCTGGACCACACCTGCATCACACACGGACCATACCTGCATCACACCTGGGCCACACCCTGACCACACGTGCATCACACCTGGGCCATGCCCAGACCACACCTGCATCACACCTGGACCACACCTGCATCACACCTGGACCACACCTGGATCACACCTGGACCATATCTGCATCTCACCTGGACCACACCTGCATCACACCTGAACCATACATGAACCACACGTGCATCACAGCTGAACACCTGCATCACACCTGGACCACACCTGCACAGACAGCTGGCCTCCACTTGGGCAGGCTGCCCTCTGCCTGCAGGGCTTGCAGCATTAGATGTTCTTCCCATGCACAGCTGCACGTTAACGCACCTACTGGAGGGCTGAGCTCTGCCTGCCAGAGCAGCACACAACAGTTTACATGTGCACTCATCATTACCTCTGGGGCCAGGGAGAAGGAGCTGCACCCGGGCTCCCTGCATTGCAGCATAAGACTTCCATTTCCTCCCTCATTAGAAAAACACAACACACTCATTGCAAAAAAAAAAAAAAAAGTGCAATGAATACAGAAGAGCATTTTTGGAAAAAGCAGGTTCTCTCTCAGAACTGCTAGGCAGGTGTAACCGCTGCTGAGGCAGCCGAGAGCCCACACTGCCCACAGGTGCTCAGCTCCAAGTCGACAACAGTCAGCAGAGAGGCCACTGGGTGGCTCAGCCCAGGTCCCCGCACCAGTGACTGTAGCAGGAGGGAGAGGGGAGGCTGCCTGCCCCAAGTCCCAGGGCTGGGGTCCCTGGTGGGCCAGTGAGCAGCAGGCAGGGCTGAAGCGGCTGGGAGCGAGACAGGGCAAGGAGACCCCACCCCAAGCATCGCAAGGTCCAAGCGGGGCGCCCCGGGATCCGGCTGCTGTCAGGGGGCAGCTCCCACGGCAACCCCTCCCCCACTCTTCATTAGCTGCTGTCCAAACCTGCAGCTGTGCAGACCCTAGCTCAGCCTTCCCTTCCTTCAACTGTGCATGATGCAGTCACGCTGTATAGACCATTTTGTGCATGGCTTTTCCTGTGCCACGTCTCTAAGCACATCCACTTTGCCATGGAAATCGGTAGTTTGTTCCCTTTACTGCTCAGGCGTGTGCATGGAATGGGGGCAGCTGGGCGTCCACCCGTCCCTACTGGGGGGTGCAGGGGGCGGGGCCCTGTGGCTGTCTCTGGGATGGGCATGCTTGCAGCTCCAGGGGAGCGTGGCATGAGGGGACCTGCTCTCATTGTGGGTCACCAGTACTGTAGGCACTAAGCTGCCTTCCAAGGAGAGGACAGTGCTGCCTGGGCAGCACGGCAAGTGGAGGACAGCTGTCCAGGGGGCTTCAGGCTTGCCACGCAGGGAGGAGGGGCAGTTTCGGGGACAAGAGACTAAAGTGAGCTCTGGGGCTGGGGCCTCGGGTACCCACGGGTCACTGCTGGCCCTCAGCTGGGCTCTCCACACCCCGGGGGCAGGCGCCACCCCACTGTGCTCTCTGGGACCTGGTCTCCAGGACACCTCGGATCTCACTCCGTGTGACCCCTTCGCAGCAGACTCTCCTAGTGGGTTCTGGACAGTCACAAGTGATATCCTCACGACAGAGAAGCCCTGCAGGGACCCCTACACAGAGTCAGGACCCCTCCTCAAGGATGGACAGCTGTCCCCTGTGTGATGCTCTGAGATGCAGTGGTTCCATACGGTTGTTCAAATCCTTTTCTGACACTGTTATATTTTATACTTTTCAGTTTGGTTTTTTTTTTTCAAAGGAATCAAATATGGTCAACTGCAGGAAGCAGGAGAGAAGACACCGAAGTCAGACACAGGATTACTGCTGGGAGAAGGGGTGGTGGCAGAGGTGGGAATCAGCAGTGGTCAGCACTGGGGTATCACATGCTCAGAGCCTGGGTGAGGATGGAAGAGAGGGTGCAGGAGGAGGGGGCAGGGAAAGAATAGATGGGGGAAGAGGCAACAGGGGGAGGAGAGCAGGGGAGGGGGAGAAAGGAGGGACACAGAGAAGTGGGGGAGGAGAAGGGCAAGGAGGCTGCAGGGGGAAGAAGGGGTGGCAGGCGAGGAGGGCTGGAAGGGCAGTGCAGCTCTCCAGCTGGCCCGTGAGAAGAACTGGGCAATGGGGAAGGCAGGGCTAGCGTGCCCAGCACCAGTCACGAGCCTGTGCCCAGACAGGCCTGAGCGCCACATCAGCGCCCTGTAAGGTGCCAAGACCCCACGATCTGAAGTACAGATGTCTTTTGAAGTTCTCTTTTTCTTGCCAAGAATACAGCTCTAAATACCAGCTGAAACAATTTCAGCTGGAAAAACATCACAGAGCCCCACTCTGAGCCCTGGAACTCACCTTTCCTCTTTGTTCTTGCAGATGCATTCGCCGATAATCTCCTTGATTTCAGGATCGTGCACTTTCTCAAAGCTGGCTGGCTTGATACCCTGAAAGTAAAAGCAGGGCAGTGAGCAATCCTGATGGCACAGAAGTGGCCGTCAGAGGGCTGCTCTCCCCCTCATGCAGGGGGCCCCTGCCGGCCACAGTGGAAGAACAAGTGCCAGACATCACCTCCGATAAACCACCACAAAACTGGACAAAGCAGAAGCAACAGCTCTTTCTAGACGTTTGGGACTGTGAGCTCTGAGGGGAAGGACACAAGCAACCCGAGCCCTAACCCTAACCCCAGACTGTGGCCCAGAGATCTCCGGGGGCTGAGATGGAGCTTAGAGCTCAGAGAGGCTGAGGAGGCCGAGCTCTGGAAAGCAGGAGCTACGCGGAGAAGAGCCTGATGTTGCACTCAGGTCCCACGTGCTTTGCTGAGCGCTCGGCTGCCCATGCCGAGTGACGCCCCCAAGGCTGTGAGACAAGCAACAACAGCAGGGAGACACAGGCAGAACCGTCCAGAGCCCTCGCAGGACGAAGGCATCATCTACAGTGAACCGCATCTCACCGAAAATTACTAGATATGCCAAGGTGTGGGAAAATGGGTCCACGACCGAGCAGAAAATCGGCCAACAGATACAGACCCAGAAATGAGAGATGCTGGAACTTGCGGATATGGATGCTAAAACTGACTATAGCAATGTACTAGTTCTAAAGGAAAATGAACGTAATGAGGAATAGAAATGGAAGATAAAAGCAGAATCAAATGGAACTAGAGATGAAAAGCATCGTCTGAAAGGAATTCTTTGGAGGAGAGTAACAGCAGATTCAACAATTTCTCTGAAGCTGCTGCATGGTCGTGCTGCCCGTGGACGGCGCTGCATGGTCGTGCTGCCCGTGGACGGCGCTCTCACCCCAACTCCAGCCCTTCACACCGCCCTATGGGTCACAACAGACAGAAAAACACTCGTCCTTCTGGCGTTCCTGTCACCCGTGTTCGCCTGACAGTGACACACGAAGATTCAGATGAGAACACACAGCTATGATCAGAGTGTGAAACGTGACTCCACAGTCACAAGAAAAATGTCTTTCTGCAAGCAGTGGCACCATCGACCAACTCCCACCTTACTTATTGCAACAGACTTCTTACATAACAATGCAACCAAACATATGCTGGATTAAAAGCCATTTATAATTCAAAGAAACAGTGGACTGAATATGGCAGGAGAAAAGGTGCGTGAACTTGAAGATGGTGGGGGTCGAACTGTGGCCCCCACGATGGCGTGGTCAGGTCGGACCCAGTCCTGTGGGCGTGGATGCGTCTGTAAATAGGACGGATGAGGCTGAATCGAACCGGGGTGGGAACCTCCGTCCAGTTGGGCTGGAGTCCTTACAGGCAGAGGAAAGTGGGAGGAGCCGGGGCGGGGGGGGCGGCGTGGCCGGGCAGACGGGGGGCAGAGGCGTGCAGGACGTGCAGCCTCTGGGGGAAAGCACGGCCTCGTTCTTCTCACCTCCAGACCGAGGCTAACACATTGCATCGCTAAAGCCAACCAGGGGCGCCTGCTGCCGAAGCCTGGGCAGACCAAGGCAGAGACACAGCAAGAGAACGCATCTGCAGTGACCCAGAGAGCAACTCAGGCCCCAGCAGCTAATCCAGTCTCTGGGATCCCATCGCGGGGTCAAAGTGATCAATGTGGGACTGGAATCTTAGAAGGACAGAAAAGGGGGGAAGAGGAAAAATGTTTGAAGAAATGCTGGCTGCAGAATTTCCAAATCTGATGGAAACACCTGAATGCAGACCCAAGAAGCTCAACGAGCCCGAGCGAGATAAAGCAGTGCAGAGAACCGGCTGGTGTCTTGAGTGAAGCCCCCTCAAACCCACGAGGACCTGCCCTTCTCCCGCGGCTCCATGCCGACAGCCTGGTTTCCTGGTTTTCCTGCCATCTCCGTCTCCCTGAAGGGGCAGACTCTTCCTGGGGTGCCCGCCGGGGGCTCCTGGCACCGCGGAGCCTCAGCGTCTAAACCTGGAGGCAAGTCCCGACGCTCACGCTTGAGCAATCCCGTCCTGCCGTCCTGGAATTCTCGCTCCAGGTCCCGGGCCCGGACAGGCCCTACCCATCTGCAGGGAGGGCTTGGGGGGGCTGCGTGGGGAGCACAGCCAGAGCCCCGAGTCAGCTGCCAGCTCCCCACCCCAGAGGCGCACCAACGGGCAGGACTCCCGCCCCAACACGCGCCCCGCAGAGCCTCGGGAAGGCAAGCGCGGCTAAAGGCTACAAAATAAAGAGAGACAACAGGAACTGCACCACGCGGGCAGTGGGCCTGAGTGGGGACGCAGCCCTGGACCTGCCCTCCGCGTCCACGCCACGCAGCCTGAGGTCTTGCCACGTGAGGCGTCAAGCGCGGAAAGGCCCATGGTTCACTGGCCCTGAAGGGACCTGAGCAAACCAGAGACGCCGAGTGTGGGGTTGTCGGAGCACCCGCTGATGGGAGGTGGGCCCAGGGCACTCCTCATGAGTCTGGGTGGGACTGGCACCGCCTTGCGAGAGGGGGTGGGGCACCCAGCCAGGCCCCAGCTGCTGGACTCTCCCTGCCCAGGCATCACGCAGGTGAGTGCAGGGCCTGTCGAGACCCGGCCCAGCAGCTGGAGGGACTCCCCGCTGCCCCCACTGCCTGTGTGAAGCCCATACACCAAGGGGCAAAGACGAGTGGCCCCAGGGCGCCCTGCGGACCCCTGACCCCCAGGCTTGGCGGGCACAGAAGCATGGTAGCTGGTGACCCCCACAGCAGTAAGCAAGAGGAACGCTGCGCTTCACGAGAAATTCAGGGGGTTCCCGTGGAATTCCACCTGCATGCCCCATTTAAGGGGAGACCTGCCTGCACTCCTTCACTGATACCGACAGTGGAAAAGGATCTCCTGGGGCTGTGTCTTACCCCAGAAAAGGCGTGTCTGTGCCCAGCCCTTGGGCCTGTGGCTCTCGGAAGGAGCTGTGCTAAGGGGCACACACCGAACTCTGTCCTCATAAGCCAGGGAAATGGAACATGGACAGGGCAGCTGCAGGGGATGGCCCGGCCAGAGGGCAACGAGGCAGTGCCCTGTGCTCTGCCCCGGGAGGGACAGCCAAGCCCAGGCCTCCCGGAGAAGCCAGTCCCCTCCCCTCCCCCTGGAAGGAGCCCTGCACGGTATTTGTTTTAGCAGCTGAACAGGAGGTGTAAAAATGCCAGCAACGAGGAACAAGGGTCAGGACTTGGTGGGAGATGGTCTGGGAAGATTACAAACAGAAAACAAGTGCGCGCACGCATTTTTACTTGACTCCCAGAGGCGGGAGAAGAATGTGCTGGAGAAGGAGGAACCTGCTGCTGTGTGAAAGGGGCTCCCGTCGCCTGCTGGGGGCCAGGAGCCCGGAGGGGCTGGACAGTCCCGGGGCCAGGGGCACGCGGTTAGCATGGATGGCCACCTCTGTTCAGGCTGCAGAGCGGGCAGCGGGAAGCCGTGCTGAAGCCGCTGGAGAGAGGGGGTCGCCACCATGAGAGAGTGCAGGTCCCCGGGGGGCTGGGGGCCTCGCCTGTGTCCTGGGATCTGAAGGGGGTGCTGGGGGGACCGGAGCAGCCATGGTGCACCTCACCACCCCCCACCTCCCCACACTCAGCGGGCAGACCACCGCCCATCTGCCACGTCCAAGCCAGAAACCCAGGGGCCGTCTGGGCAGCTTCCCGGGCACACACCCCTACACCAGCACCTGCAAGTGCTGGCGAGTGAACCCCAAGGCTCTCTCGAACCCTTCCCCTTCTGTCCACTGCGAGGAACCCTGCCTGACAGCTGACAGGGCTCCCCCCTCTCTCCCTCCAGCACTTTCTGGGGAATTCTGCATCTTCTCAGGAGGGGTCTTTGACTCATGTGCCCCATGCCCCCGTAGGGTCTGCCTCTCCCTCCTGCAATCCCCTGTGCTCTTGTGCAGCAGGGACTCCAGCAAGCAGATGAGTGACTCAGCGTCCGCAGTTAACAGCCAGAAAGGGGGCAAGGCAGGCTCAGGATGGAGGAGACAGGGCAGGAGGGTATGTCCCCAAGGCCGCCAGGAGCCCAGGCTCCTCGAACCCGGAAGCACATCCGCCGTGGCCAAGCCCAGGGCAGGCAGCTGGGGAAGATCTGTGACCCCCCCGGCCCTTAGGCCCTGCCTGAGCCCAGGCAGCAGGACAAGATCCCAGACCCCAGCGCCCCGGAACCCCAGAACCCCAGCATCCTGGAACGCACAGGCACACGCCAAAGCCAGGCTGGCCGGCCTCGGTGGCCTCCTGGAGTGGGGAGGTGAAGGGGCAGGGTGGCCCCGGGGCGCCCCTGTGTCCCCGCCCTGGGGTCAGCGCCCAGGAGGACAATGCCTGGATTGTCTGCACAAAGGACGCTTCCCCACAGCCACCAGCAGAGCCAAGGCAGTCCCCACAGCACATGCCGGGTGACTGCCGGACAGCAGCTGGGCTGAGAGCAGCTCAACTGCGCTTTCCAAGTGCCCAGGGCAGGGGGTGGCGCCATGGGGCAGCCCACGACCGGCAGACGGGTTGCGCCTCCAGGCCTCGCCCAGCCTCGGTTTCCCTCCTCCCGCGGAGGTGAGGGCGCCCTGCACACTGCCTGTCCTGCTGCTGCCCAACTGCGTCGGCTGCCCCGAGACCTCAGGCCACCTGCGGACGCTGGCCGAGCCTCGGTTTCCCTAGCGTCGTCCCACATAGCCGCTGGGGCGGGCCAACTCACACAGGTGACCTTGCGGTAGATCTGGGCGGCGTTCTGGCACTCCGAGTAGGGGTACTCCGAGGTGGCCATCTCCAGCATACACATCCCGAAGGCGTAGACGTCCACCGACTCGTCGTAGTGCTCCTCATACATCTCAGGCGCCATGAACTCGGGGGTGCCTAGGGGGACGGACACAGCGGTTCAGCTGAGCGCCGGAGCCCCGCCCCGAGCACGAGGCCACAGGGCTCCCCACACCCGCCCGAACCTGGCCGGAGGGGGGGCCGGTTCCAGGACTGACCGGAAGCGCTCCACCCACAGGGGCGTCCTCCGTCCCCCCTGGGACCACGAGCGCGCAGGGCTGGGCGTATACCGCCCCCTAGGCCCACAGAGCCCGGAGATGACCCCCGCCCCAAGGGCCAGCCCAGGCGCCGGGACCAGGCGGTGCAGCCCGCGAGGAGGCACCGCCCGGCCCACCCGCCTTCCAGGTGCCGCTCCACGACGAGCTCAGCGCCGAGCAGCCCCCCGACGGCCGGGACCTACAAGCTCTCGCCGTCGTCACGGGGGCAGTAAGGCCAGCAAGCCCCTGGGGGACCCGCGGGCGGACCGTGAGGAAACCTGCCCACGCGTGACCAAGCCATCACAGCACTGCCACCTGTGAGCACCCCCTGGGCAGAGGGGGACAGGCGGGGGACCGAAGGTCACCTTGACAACCGGGGTGCCCACGGGGCCACTCAGGCTGCACAATGGCAGGGGTCCGGACCAAGGCTGGCCGTGCGCGCGGGGCCCTCCCGGGACGCCGTGCTAGAAGGCCACGCCGCTACAGACGCGCGCAGGGCCAGGCGGCGCCTCTTCGCCACCACGCTCGGGGTGTTAAAGCTCTCCTAAGGCAGGTTTGCTTTCACGGTCGTGAAAACCTTCCACTTAAACAGGCCCTGAGTGAGGTGGGTACATGGGTACCTGGAACTTCTGCATAAGATTTCTATAAATCTACAACTGCAAAAAAAAAAAAAAAAGCGAATTAAGATAAACTAGATTAAAATAAAAGGGAGCAGGGGTTGTCCTGGATGTAAACAAAAGGAACATAAACTCTTAGGAGGCTGCTTTTCACTTCTGTGTATTTGTTGACTAAAAGATTTTCAAAACATTTCCGTTTTTATTTTAAAGCAGATACAAAATAGCAAGAACCAATTACTACTTTTAAAGCAGATACAAAATAGCAAGAACCAATTACTACTTTTAAAGCAGATACAAAATAGCATGAACAAACTACTGCTTTTAAAGCAAGTTGGGGTGTGATTGTGAAAACCTCGTGTCTGACGCTTCCTTTATACAGGATATGGACACCGTCCCCGTCTGCGGGAAGTGGAGGGACGATGCTGCCTCGCTGACAGGGGCACACGGGGAGACAACCACAGCCGTGGGGTACTGGGCACTGGGCCATGTGCCCATGAAGGGGTAAGGAGACCCCTGCAGCCCAAGGTCACTGGGTAGGGAGCTGAGGCACCCAGATCTCAAGGCCACCAGCTGAAGGACCACAATAAGTCTTTCCGACACATGGGCACCCCACAGCCACCCCAGGGCTACCCCAAAGCAGAGGGCACAGGCTCCTCTGCAGCCTTCAGGAAGCCAGGAACCAGCTGCCCTGGTCAGTGACATCCCAAAGGCTCCCAGACAGCCTGGATCTATTGGGTGGGTCAGGTGCACAGACACAGCCCACACGGCCGAGTGACCGAGGCCCCGGGAGAGGCGTCACGAGCACAGCTGGGGGGCAAGAGCAGCAACCCTGCACACCCTGTCAGGACACACGTCGGGAGGCTTTGCAGGGCTGCCCGACACATGGGGACCACCACCGGGGACACTGGCCATTGGGCATCCAGCGTACAGCCACAGAGCAGCCCACGCCTTCCGGACGCCTGTTCCCACGACGGCACAGAGACGCTCGGGAGCATCTCTGTGCCGTCGTGAGGGCACGTGGAGACCTTCCTTGGGGGGGAGCACAGAGGAGACCCCTCCTCAGGAACAGGCCGGGGGCCCAGGGGAGACCTCTTGGCTGGGGTCCCTTCCGTGTGGATCAGAACCCAGGGAGACCCAGGACCCACTACCTCAGGACAGTCACCATCTGGGCAACGTGACCATGGCGGGCGGCCTGACGGGTCCCCACCCCCATGAACAGCCTGGCAGGTCCCCCCTTTCTATCTTACAGGTGGGTGGGAGCCCCTCCTGACTGCAGCCCCCCACTCAGCACGTCCACGCCCTGCTAAAGACAAGGGTCTCGCCTCCTGCACCCAGGGAGCAGCACTTCTCAGAGCCTCGCTCTGCCCAGGCCAGCAGCCAAGGTCGAGCGAGCCCCCCAAGCTCCTGAGCCCCTGTGCTGGTTTGAAAGGATGGATGTCCCCTAGAAAAGCCATGTTTTAATCTAAATTCTATTTCATAAAGGCAGAATAATCCCTATTCAATACTGTCTCTTTGAAACTGTAATCAGATCATCTCCCTGGAGGATATGATTTAGTCAAGAGTGGTTGTTAAACTGGATTAGGTGATGACATGTCTCTACCCATTTCGGTGGGTCTTGATTGGTTTATTGGAGTCGTATAAAAGAGGAAACATTTTAGAGAATGGGAGATTCAGAGAGAGCAGAGAATGCTGCAGCACCACAACGCAGAGAGTCCACCAGCCAGCAACCTTTGGAGATGAAGAAGGAAAACGCCTCCCAGGGAGCTTCATGAAATCACAAGCCAGGAGAGAAAGCTAGCAGATGATGCCGTGTTCGCCATGTGCCCTTCCAGCTGAGAGAGAAGCCCTGATTGTGTTCGCCATGTGCCTTCTCACTTGAGAGAGAAACCCTCAACTTCATCGGCCTTCCTGAACCAAGGTATCTCTCCCTGGATACCTTAGATTGGACATTTCTATCGACTTGCTTTAACCGGGACATTATCTCGGCCTTAGAACTGTAAACTAGCAACTTACTAAATTCCCTTCTAAAAGCCACTGTTCCTGGTATATCATGTTCTGGCAGCTAGCAAACTAGAACAGCCCCACAGCCCCCAAGACCCCAAACCCTTCAAGTCCCCCCAAACCCCCCTGAGGTCCCAAGCCCCTCGAGCCGCAGCCCCTCTCCCTGGAAATGCCAGGCTCTGCTGAGCAGGTGGGTCTCGTTAGGAGGCTGCCGGGCTGGCCGAGGCAGGACTGCAGGCGCTCGTGCAAGCCCCCAGCCTTGGTCTGTACTCCCGCCCCCAGCACCGTCGGCGGCCCCCAGACCCCCTTCCAGAGAGGGCTGCGCCCGCAGAGAACGCCCAGTGCCCCCAGCACCGTGTCCACGTCATCCTGGGACGGTGGGGCCCCACAGCCCCCGACACCCTAAGCACACCCGGGCGCCCGCTCACGATGCCCCCACCTCTGGGGCCAGGTCTGCCCAAAGCACCCCGACCTGCCTCACAGCCTGTGCGGCGGACCCCACGGCCTCGGGCCCACCCACCCAGGCCAGCAGCAGATCCTGTCCGCTTGTGCTGTCCCCTCCCAGCTGCCCATTCCTCAGGTGGTGAAACTGAGGCCCGGGTCTGCAGGGCGGCCTCCGAGACCCCAGAGCCGGTTGCCCCTCCACACCGGGGCGCTGTGTTCACCCCCACAAAGCAGCAGCCCTCAGAGATGACCAAGGAGCTCCTTCACTGCAAGCCCTGCCGCCAACGGGCAGCAAACCCCTCACCTCGAGACCGACCTCTCGGCCTGCTTGTACGGGACACCAGCCCTGCGGCAGGGCCTGCGCTTATGTGGGGCCTCTCCTGGGCCAGCACCTTCCCACGTCCTGAGGCCCCTCATCAGCCACCCTGTCCTCCACGTGCCCTCAGTCCAAAATGCCCAGACGGGCACTGGCTGTGGCCGCAGGGCGCCACCTGTGCCCCAGCTGGGGGCCAGCATGTGCGGGAAGCCGGCGCACCCCTAGTCTCTGCGTGGCCGAGAGCCCAGCTGCCCAGCAGGGGCCTGGGGGCCGAGGGCCCGACCTCGCAAGGAGCCGGGAGGCGTCCCAGGGAAGGGGCACCTGACTGGTCACCAGGCGGCAACCCAGGCCCTAAAGCCGATGTTTCCGGTGCTCCAGGCCCCCCCTCCACCTCCCCCGGAGCCCCTGCGGCATGGCCACTCCCCACACACCCCGAGTTCTCACCCCCTGGGCCCCCAGAGCCTTCTCCTCACCTGTGCCCTTCCCCCTCCCGGCACCCAGGCCCCCACCAGAGAATCGGCCTCGGACCCCCTCCCCATGAGACCCTCAGGACCAGCCAGGGGTGGCGAGGCTGGGAAGCCAGGCCGGGGGAAGAGCGCAGAGCAGGGACGGTGGGGGGCAGGTGACCCCCGGCCCGGAGCTGAGGCCAGACGCCCCAGGCGGAGGAGCCCTCACCCCAAGACCCCTCCAGCGGGCAACATGGGAGGGTGCGGGGGGCGGCTCACCTATGACGCTTTTGGCAAACGACGCTCTCTTGAGGGTGGCCAGGCCCAGGTCGCCGATCTTGACGGAGCCCGTGGGCCCCGTGATGAAGATGTTGTCGCACTTGAGGTCGCGGTGGATGATGGGCGGGGTCCGCGTGTGCAGGAACAGCAGCCCCTTCAGGATCTGCCGGCACCAGCTGCGCAGCACCTTGGGCTTCATCACCTTGAACCGCTTTAGGTACCTGGGGGTGGGAGGCACGGCAGTCACCCAGGCCACCAGGTGTGCTGCGGCGCTCACCTGTGCACAGCCACCGCCCGGAGGGAGCAGGCCCCGGGGGGCACCAGAGAACGGCCAAGGGGTAGCCTTGGCAGGAGAGACTCTGGCCAGAGGGACAGCACTGCCTGCTCAGCCTGGGCGCGCCTGGGCCCCTGGGAACCGGGCAGCACCAGACTTCAAGGGGCAACCAGGCAACCACGGAGCTGCTGTGAGCCCCAAAACCCAGAAGGAGGGGTGAGGCTGGGGAGGGCGGCCAGAGCCCTTCCACCACCCTAACCCTGCCAGGTGACACTAACCGTAACCCTAACCCTAACCCTAACCCAGCACCCATGTGAGCCGCAGTGAATCCCAATCCCCAGAAGGAAGAGTGAGGCTGGGGAGGCGTCAGGGTGCCCTAACCCTAATCCTACCACATGCCCTTCCCCTGACACTAACCCTAACTCCAGTCCTACTGGGTGCCCTTCCCCTGACACTAACCCTAACTCCAGCCCTACTGGGTGCCCTTCCCCTGACACTAACCCTAACTCCAGCCCTACTGGGTGCCCTTCCCCTGACACTAACCCTAACTCCAGTCCTACTGGGTGCCCTTCCCCTGACACTAACCCTAACTCCAGTCCTACTGGGTGCCCTTCCCCTGACACTAACCCTAACTCCAGTCCTACTGGGTGCCCTTCCCCTGAAACTAACCCTAACTCCAGTCCTACTGGGTGCCCTTCCCCTGACACTAACCCTAACTCCAGTCCTACTGGGTGCCCTTCCCCTGACACTAACCCTAACTCCAGTCCTACTGGGTGCCCTTCCCCTGAAACTAACCCTAACTCCAGTCCTACTGGGTGCCCTTCCCCTGACACTAACCCTAACTCCAGTCCTACTGGGTGCCCTTCCCCTGACACTAACCCTAACTCCAGTCCTACTGGGTGCCCTTCCCCTGACACTAACCCTAACTCCAGTCCTACTGGGTGCCCTTCCCCTGACACTAACCCTAACTCCAGTCCTACTGGGTGCCCTTCCCCTGACACTAACCCTAACTCCAGTCCTACTGGGTGCCCTTCCCCTGACACTAACCCTAACTCCAGTCCTACTGGGTGCCCTTCCCCTGAAACTAACCCTAACTCCAGTCCTACTGGGTGCCCTTCCCCTGACACTAACCCTAACTCCAGTCCTACTGGGTGCCCTTCCCCTGACACTAACCCTAACCCTAATTCAGGGTGTCCTGCCACTTGCTATGCGTCCCTCCCCCTTGAGCTGGGAGCACCTGCCCCCCCCCCACAGGAGAAATGGGGAGAGGGAGGCCCACTTCAGGTCCCTCCAGAGAGCAGCCCAGACCGGATTCCTGGCTGCACCCCAGTGCCCCCTCTGCGGACCCACCCCCACACCCCCTATGCCCTAGGGCCTGGCCGGGAACGGGGCTGCAGGCGCTACAGACAGACAGGCTACACGCGGGAACCAAGCAGCCTCAGGGGATTTGGCGCATGGGCCCCGTGCAGCATCCAGCACAGGGGACAGCGCATGGATGGACCACGCTGTAGGACCCCACACAGGAAGCAGCTAGAAGAAGGGACCCGCAGGGCAGGAGATGCGGACGGGCTGGGGGCAGGGCCAGGCTCAGGGCGCAGTCCACCCGGGGTGACGGCGGGGCCTCGGTCGTGGACGGGTGACCCAGGCACCACACCGAATGCGATTCAGCACTCAGCCGCTAACTGGAAAGTGGCCAAAAGGGGAAATGTTAGGTTGTATAGATGCCATCATCATAAAAACCAAAAAAACACCCCATAGAATCACAGGACACAAAAGGAAAACCACGTGTGAACTGTGGATGTGGCTAATAATACAATCATTCTGGCTCATCAAATGTTAACAAAGGCACCACGCTGGTGAAATAATAAGATTGGAAAGCTGTGAGGGTGTTTATGGGGACTCTACTTTCCACGATTTCTGTGTACACCCACAAACACGCTAATTAAACAAAACGAGAGGGAGCATGGCGGGCAGCAGACCCGGCTGGGGCGCAGATTCCACTGCTCAGGCTCGGGGCGGGACGGCCGAGGGAGCCCCTCTTAGCCGCAGCTGCTGGCGCCTTCCAGGTGTCGTTCCTGCGGGGGGGACTCGTGGGGTCAAGTGGCACGGAGGCCATGTGGTGGTCACTCCGGGGACGCGCTGCTAAGCCTCAGCCCTCCCGAGCCCGTGCAGACGCACTCCGCCAGCTGCAGGGGTTCCTTGGCCAGGGGGCTCGGCCCTATGCTAGGGCCCTTCCCGGGAGAATGAAATTCAGACAGAGGGGCCCACAGGGGCAGGACACCAAAAGTCAGCGGGGGGCGGGGGCGGGGTGCACAGTGGCACGTGCTCAGATTCTTGCCCACTACGCCCGAGACCCAGGTTCGATCCGAACCCACGCGTGCGACAATGGCGCGCGGTAAGGGATGCCCACATGGGAAGGAGTGAGAGCGACCCCGGCGCGCAGCGGGCCAAAGAAAGCAGCCAAGGGGACCGTGGAGGGACAGGGCGGCGGGCGCAGGGCCACGTGGCAGAGAGCGCACCCGGCAGTCCGCCCCCAGCACGCGGCCTCGGAGGGCAGCGCCTCGCCGCACTCGGGGTTGCCCTCCCGGGGCCCCAGACCACAGCTCGATGATCCACCCCCCCCCGTGTGGGGCAGCCCAAAGCCCGGCACCGGCCTCGACAGGCAGAGGCAGACGCGGACAGCCGCCAGCCACGGCCCCGGCTTACGTCTTCAGCGTGCCCGACGTCATCAGCTCGGTCACCAGCACGATACAGCGCTTCCCCTTGGCGCTCGACTCCCAGAAGTCGTAGAAGCGCACGATGTTGGGGTGCTGCAGGCCCTTCAGCATCTCCGCCTCCTCCTTGAACCGCTGCCTCTCCAGCTTGGTGAGCTTCCGGTCCTGGGGGGCAGACAGCGTGCTCAGAGGGGGCCCGGGGTGGGAGGGGGTGGGGCGCGGGGACAGGGCGGGTCTGGGTCTGGGTCTGACGCAGTCTGCTGGGCCACCGCCCAGGTCCTTGTGGAGAGAACCGGGTCGGGAGGCGCGAACTTCGCAAGTTTAACCCAGTTCCGGTCCCAGGGGCGCGGCAGGCAAATTCCAAGCCGAAGGCTTCGGCAGGGTGCTGGGGAGGCAGCGGGCCAGCCACAGCGGGCAGTGCACAGCCAGCTGTCACCCTGTCCAGCGCAGAGCTGCCCGTGTCCCACCCTGCCGCCCCCAGCACCGGAGTGCTGCAGAGAAGGCCCTGGAAGCCACGGAGGGCTCAGACACACACCCCACTCTTTCCACGAAACATCTCGAAGTCCTTCCTCCTCTCAACAATCACTGACTCGCTGGGTATTTTCTTAAAGAAATGAAATGTCTATTTAACTTATATCGACAGTAACAAAGCGTGACCAGAGCAGACTAGAGCCAGAAAACGAGGAAACGCTGACAAGCGCCAGAAACTAGAGGTGAGGGCAGGGGGAGAGGCAGGTGGGCCAAGCCAGGGTCACCGGCCTGGGGGACACAGCAGCCACCTCCCTGCACCCGGGGCCACCTGGACAGTACTCCAGACCAGCAGGCCACCTGAAGAGACCCCGACCAAGCCATACCCCCAGCCCAGAGTCTAAGGGAGAAAACCACACACCTGCCGCCCTCCGGCTGAGAACCGCTTCTGGGCTCTGCGCCTACAGGTACGAGGACCTGCCAACTACCCAGCAGCTGATCACTGAGCGTGGCAGCGCAGGCGACCTCCAGCCAGCTCTGCCACCCCTGCCCCGGGCCACCCTGCCTGATCCCCACCCCCAGGATGCCCAGCCTCACCCCCACTGCGGCCTGGCGCAGCACATCTTTCCTTAAATCCCGTAAGTGGGCGCTCACCATCCAGCACTCAGAATAAGATCCAAAGAGCTCAACACTGTTGGTCTAAAAAAACAAACTAAATGATTCTCAATTCTCCATACTGAACATCTTAGTAAATGAATTTTGCTTATTTACATGCCATCAAACAGCAGCAGCAACCAAAATAAAACGCAAAGAGCTCACAGGGCCCCTAGCTCTGTGCTCCTAGCCTCATCTGGGGAACCTGCACCTCCACGGGGCCCCCAGCCTCGGGCCTCCCCCCACTCGGCACACTTGCCCTGCTGGGAGCCCTGCGCAGTTGCCCGCTGCCTGCCTTTGGCCTGGCCTTCCCAGCCTCTGGTCCCCAGCACGCTCAGCCCTTCCTCCACCCACGGGCCCCTCCCATATTGGAAAAGCAACAGCTTATTTTTAGAAGGAAACTGTAAACACGACTGAACACAAGACTAGCAAAATTCTGAGGAATTCCAGAAAGACAAAAAGTCAGTGCACTTGGATAGGTGAATGGAAGAACCAGAGCTCAAAAAAATAAAATGAAATAAAGCAAGCCAAGACCCCTGCGGATCCTTCCGGAGACCCCAGAGGCCTCTAAGCCCAGATTCCTGGGAGGGAAGGAGAGCAGGCTCCAGGAGCTCAGCGTGGAGCACAGCAAGGGACCCCATCGTGATGAGCCCCTGCCCCACAGCCCCACGCAGCACAGCCCCTAAACCGGGCTGGGCGAGTGAGGCCACAGCAGGGTAAAAATAACTCCAAAGGAGCCAGCCACGTGATCGAAGCCAGGAGAGAGCTCACTCAGGGACAAAAAGGTAGCTCCAAAAAAAATCCTCTTAGCAGCCTCATAAAGATCCAAGAAGTTCAAATACATAAATAGGAGCAAGTTTCTATTACAAAAGGAACGATCGAGAAGGCGTTCTTAATTGCCCAACTGCTGAACAGAGAAGACAACATTTCAAATTTTTCAAAAATGGGCAAGATCAAGCTAAAGTATTTAGGGAATTTCTGCAAAATCCTGTTTCTTGATCTGGGTGGTAGTTATAATAATTCACTAAGACTTATATTTGTTTTGTGCAGTGCTCTACGTTACATTATATTTCATAATAAAAAGGTTAAAGCATCCTGGTAAAAAACAAAAACAAAAAAAAGAAGGCGTTGTTGAAAATTTAAACTGCAATTTCTATAGTGAGAACAGTTTGATGTCTTAAAAATAAGGTATTCCATAAACAATGAAACATTAAGTATAAAAAGTTCAATGTTTGAGCGAAGTAACAAAATGGAAACATGCTCTACCTATCAAAGCTGGTGATTTACTTAGGAAAATAAAACTCAAGCCACAGACTGGAAGGAAATATCCTAAACTTCTATCTGACAAAGGACTCATATACAAAATATGTGCAGAACTCCTATAACTCAAAGGTAAAAAGTCACGAACTCACGATACTTCACAACAAAAAGACACAGCAAGGACCAGTAATCATATGTAAAGGTGTTCATCGGCATCAGTCATGGGGGAAATACAAAATAAAACCACAATTAGGTACAACATCACGCCCACCGGGGGGGCTAAATTAAAAAGACTGGTAATACCAAGTGTTGGTGAGGATGTGGCAACTGAAATTCTCATGCACTGCTGGTGGAGAAGCACTGGGCAGTTTCTCATACCTGCTCTAGAACCCAGCAACTCCACTCCCAAGTATTTACCCGAGAGAAATGAAAACATATATCCAGCAAAAACGTGCAACACCAATTCTCACAGCAGCTTTATCTGTAATAGCCCCAAACTGGAAACAGCTGAAATGTCTGCCATCCAGTGAATAAAAAAACAGATATCCTAACAGGACTACCACCCAGCAATGAAAAGGAACACACGTGCCTGATTCAGGTAACACGGATAACTCCCAAAAGCACGCGGTGTGTGAAGGCAGCCAGGTGCCAAACATACACACAGGGTGTTGCCGTGTGTGTGAAATTTAAAGAAAGGCAAAAGAAGCGTAGAGGGCTGGAAATTAAACAGCATTCGCCACTGGTTTGGGGACAAAGTGGGAGCTGATTATCGGGGGTCTGAGAGAATTTTGGGGAGTGACAGCCAAGTTCTTGATCATGGCAAAAGACGGGGGCTGCACACACCTGCCAAAGCCCATCACGTTGCACATGTAAGATCTGTGTACTCCACCGTGTGCAAATTAGACCTCATTACAAAAAAGCAGAAAGACCCCAAACCAAATGGGAACAGAGGAAAAGACGAGGGAGGCCTTAGGAGACATGAAAGAACCGCGTGTCGTGTGTGTAACGAGAGGTCAGATTCCATGCCATGAATGCTCAGACGACATTCTTAGCATTCCCTGAGCTGCAAAGAGAACTATTTAGAAGAGAAGGACCTGCTGACTCCAGATCAGGACAAATGAAAAGTAACCCATGTCCAGACCCCTTCCAGCGAAATCCCAGGACAACAGGGGCTGCAACTGCACAGAAAAGGTCCAGCCAGGCTCCTGGGCCCAAGCAGCATCCCAGGACCCAGAAGACAGGGGGGCAGAAATTTCGAAGTTCTGACTCGGAAGAGAGAACTTTACACCCAGTGGGACACGCATTCAAACCGGTGGGACAAAGGCGCCCAATGAAAAGACTTCTCAGACGTGCGAGAACTCAAAGCTGCCTTCCCATGCACTCTAGATGAAAAAAGTTACTGGGAGAGTTATTTCAACGAAACACGACAAAAAAAAAACAGAAGTGCAGGCAGCAGAGCTGACCCTCTTTGGCCGGTGCCCAGCAATGGCGGCTGGCCCGCCTTCTCCGTGCAACAAAACCTCAGAGGCAATTCCCCCGAACGCGCGGATCACCGGTGAGTCTGGAGGGTGCCTGCAGGGTCATTTATAAGTTCCCTTTGCTGGCATTTTAGAGCCAGTAACCAGCAAAGTGTGAAGGATGTCACTGCAGTTTCAGAGCAAAATGGGGACGTCAGAAATGACGTCATGAACAGAACTTGGAGGTGAGGTGAAGGGAAGTCCGGGCATCAGGCTGCACCCTTCATTTTCCATGGTGGACACTGTCTGAAGTCGACAGATCAAAACACACTAGAAGAACTGAAGTCAGAAACCACTAAAGTTGTGCCTCTTGGAAGTGGGCCTGGAGGTGCAGGCGGGAAGAGAAAGGGGCTTTTCGTTTTTAATGCAATTTGATCGAGATCTATTCACACAACATACAACCCAGCAAGGTTTGCAATCAAGGACTCAGAGTACCACCGCGCTGTGCGTTCATCACCACTAACAATTTTAGAGCATTCCCGTTACTCCAAAAACTAAAAGAAAAAAAGAAAGCCCAAAACACTGCCCACCCTGTAGCCCCCATGATCGGCCCGCAGCTCCGGCGCGGCACGCGTGCCCCTGTGGAGGAAGGAACATCAGTGCCGTGCTGACCACTCAAGCCCATGGTCTGGAGCAGGTACGTTTCTCCACATGCCCCTTCCATCACCCCTCACCACACCTGCTCTACTCAGGACAGCACTTATGTCCACCACGAGGTTGGCTGCTTCAGGCGTCCCATGTTTGACGCTCAGCTTTGCCCCTGGTGACAGACACGCCTCTAGTCCTGTCCACGGGGCCCCTGGAGCCACAGGACACTCGCCCTCCTCGCCTGCAGTTCCCTGTCCACACCTTGCTCCGCCAGCTGCCCGTGGGCTCGTCTCTGCAACACCAGGAAGGCAGAGCCAGCCCGGCCTCTGGAGCGCCGTCAGCATTTGTGGGGTGAGTGGGTTAGGCAGTCACCGATGCCGTGCAAGGTGAAGGAACAAAGGGCAAAAGACAACCCACAGCCCCGTACAGGAAGAGCTCCAAACCCTGCAAGAGCAGCATTTTTCTAACACCCTGGCACGGAGAGAGGCAGCCCGGCGGCTTCCACAGCACTGCTAGGCTGGATGCTCCCAAAGCAGGCCACTGGGTGCTGCCCAAATGAGCGCTTCTGCCCCCTCAAAGGCGCTGGAAATGAACCAGATTATAAAGGGTAGAAATGCTCCGAAGCACAGCCAGCTTTCGCTTCCCACAGGGAGAAGCCCAGGTGGGCAGACGGTGAGGCCATCCAGGTGGGCCTTTGGAGCCCAGCCAGAGGGGAAGAGGGAGGGGGAACAGAGGAGGGGGGAACAGAGGAGGTGGGGAGGGAAGAGAAAGGAAGGAGGGAGGGAGAAAGGACAGAGGGAGGGAGGGGAAAGGGGGAGGGAGGGAAGCAGATGGGCGGTGAGGGGAAAACCAGGGTGGAGGGACGGGCCAGGGTGGCTGGTCGGGAGCTACCTAGTAGGCAGGGCAGTGTCAGGTCCCAGATGGGAGAGGTGGGGTGGGTGGATGCCGTGACTTTCCTGAGGCCTCAGGACCTGCGACTGCATTTCCACCCGAGCAGCTGGGCCCTGGTGTGGGGAACGAGCAGTCACCAGCTCACTGAGGCCATGTGTGTCCTCTTCCTTGATTCTAATAATGATGCTTTTCTTTCAACACGAAGCAGTAAATGTATAAGCCAGCACACCCGCGACTTCACACGTTTTATCAGGTTAAAAAAAAAGTAAAAAAATAAATAAATAAAAATTTTAAAAATAAGTTTATTTTGCAAACTGCAAAGTGAGGTGGTGCATGGAAGTAGAGTTTAGAGTTTGTCAACCCTGCCCAGCTGTTGAGCTCTCTCCTGCTGGCCCAGGGGGGCTGTCCTGGCTCTGGGCCATGGGCTGTGGCTGTGGGCGTGGGTGTGGGTGTGGGTGTGGCTGTGACTGTGGCTGTGACTGTAGCTGTGGCTGTGGCTGTGGACCGGCAGACAGGGCTATGCAATTACGCGGGAGGGAGCTACACCCCACTCGGTGTCACCCGTCTTGCCTCCTCGCCGCACAGCCCCTGGCTAGCTGGGCCCACGCCAGCCCCACGGCCCACTGAGGGCCCTCCTGGACCACGAGGCCCCGTGATAGGGCTCGCGATGGGGACACGGCCCCAGCCAGCGGTCTCAGCCGCCAGGCCGCTGCGACAACCGAGGCGCCCTGGGGCTCAGGCAGCAGCAGGAACTGGGCGCCCGGGCACGGGTCGAGGCAGGGGACGCCCACGGCGGAGTTCGTGCTGAACGGGGCAGTCTCGGTTTGGGTGACGGGCAGTTGTACTCGTGGCCGGTGGCAATGGTGGCCACCCAACATGAATGGGATTGCAGGGCTGCACTGCACCCCTGAAAGTAGCTAAAATGGGGAACTTTACATTATGTAAGTGAGCAGAATAAAAGTTTTTAAAAACCCATGGAACTCTAGAATGCAAAGAATGACACCGTAAGCTACAGTTAAAAAATCACTAAAATAATATTGTTTCCTCAACTGTAAAAAAGGTGTTACATTAACATAGAATGTTAATAACAGGAAAAACAGTGGGGCTGCGGGGGGGGGGGGGGGCAGGGATAATATGAGAACCCCAGACTTCTTGCCTGAGCTTTCGTAAACCTACAACCACTCTAATAAAAACAAAAACAAGAGATTCATCATTTTCTTCACCAATTGGGGAAGCAAAAAAAGAGGAGACGCTGCTGGGCCAGCGAGGGAGAGAGAGCAGGCAGAGTTCATGGGCACAGCCGTCCAGTAACAGCCACGAGCCAGACGTGGCTTCTGAGCACACACCAAACTGAATTTCCCATTTTATCTAATTTTAATTAAGTGATGCTCACACAGCTCGTGGGCTCATGGCCAGCATCGGGAAACACAGGTCGATGCCGCTGCCCGCCATGCCCTTCAATCCAGCCCAGACCATCGCACCAGAAGACACCGGTGGCCATGCCGCCTGGAGGGCGGGTGAGCCAGGGACCCGCCTGGGTGCTGTCGGATGCTGAGGCCACAATGGAGGGTCTGCCACGGGACCCTGCTTCTCACCATCAGGCCTGTGTTGAGACAGCGCTTTCCTCACCAGGATCAAAGCCCTCAGCCAAAGGAGAAGGCTTTCGTTACAACCCCTCCGCAACACGCTGCATGTCCCCAGAGCAGGCCCCACTGCTTATTCCTGCTGGACCCACGGGGGGCCAGCAGCTGGCCAGGACCAGGGGCGACCCCTCCACCCCAGGGGACCACCCACAACCCTGGACCCTCCACCCCAGGGGACCACCTACAACCACTTCCCGCTGGGGCAGGGAGCAGAGATTCTTGTCTTGAAGGAGTCGGAGAGACACGCCCTTTGGGGCCCGGCCCCCCTGCCAACTGCGTACGGGAAGCTGGCATTCACCAGTCTGCCCACTGCCTGAAAAGAAGCCCAGGCCGCCCACCCTTGTGCCCAGCTGGAGCCCTGCATCCCGAGCCCCAGCACCCCGAGCCCCAGCATCCCCAGCCCAACATCCTGAGCCCAGCACCCTGAACCCCGCATCCCGAGCCCTGCATCCCGAGCCCCAGCATCCCCAGCCCCAGCACCCCAAGCCCCCGCACAATTAAGGTGCAATGTCGTCGTCAGCTATGAGCTCAGCTGCCGAGTAGAGAAGGCAGAGAGTCCGGGAAGTGACACCTGCCTCCCAGCCCAGACAGCAAGGTCACCTGCAGAGGCTACAGGAGAGCACTGCAAGGTCACATCCGTGGCCAGGGAGGCACGGCCACTGCCCAAGCTGGACCGCCAGGCCCCTTCCCGGGCTGAACGAGCCCGGCCCTGCATGGGGACAGGGGCCCTTCCATCAGCACATCACCTGGAGAGTGAGTCTAGCCCCACAAACCACACTCACGGAGTGCGGGAGCCTCAGCCCCATCCTCGCTGCCACCTGCCTGCCCTGCTAGGAGATGCACACAGCATGGCCAGTCTTACAGACGAGGCCCCCAGTCAAGTTAAGGCTGAGCAGGGCTGCCTGGTCCAGACTCACCCTGGGGGGTGGGGGACATGGAAAGCAAGCCCCCTCCCTGCTCTTGCTCCCCTGGGACCCAGCAGGCTCACCTCCGCACCCTGCCCCATGCCCCTGGCCTCTGCTCCCCCCACACAGGTGGGCAAGACCAAGTCACTGGCCTGCTGACCCACCCACCCGGCTTCACTGGCCAGGGCACCTCACCCAGGGGCCCGCTCTGCCCCGCACACCTTGCGTCCACCTGCCGGCTCCTCGCACAGCACGGTCCAGGCCTGTCCCTGCCCTCTCGCTCCCCACACCCTCCCCATCACGCCTACAGGAGGGCACTGCCCCTCAACAGCTCACAGGCCAGCAGGGACGGTGCCCGCACAGGTGACCTGGGAATGCGGCGCTGGCCAGGGCTCCCCAAGGGCAGGCCAGGTCAGAGGGCATCACCTGTGCAGAGGGGCCCGTGGTCACCAGGTGGCCTGGGTGGACCTGGTCCGGGGAGATGCATCTGCCAGGGACACCATGCTGCCCTCCAGCCACAGGCGTACACAGCAACACACACACACCCTCAGGGCTGCTGTCCAGCTGCCACACAACAGTCCGAACAACCTCACGACTGGCCCACCCAGGACACAGAGATCTCCGTGCGGCTGCCGGACCCCAAGCAGCCGGCGGCCGGGACCCCGGGCCTAAGGGGAAAGCCCAGCCCCCCCCACAGTGTTTGGAAGGCCCCTCGGCAGTCCCCCAAAGTGGGAGAGGTACCCACTGGTTCTTCTTGGTTTGTCTGCTTTGGGGGGTTTTAGGTCAATCCTGCAGATTTTATCGTTTTACCCAGAAATATTCCCAGCTGCAGCCAACAGCGTCCTACCCGCTTGCCCGTCAGGTCTCTGTGTCCTGTGATTTCTGGGCCACCTGAAAGCTGCCAGCAGCCGGGGGCAGGACCCCCACAACCCAGGCACACCCTCATCTCCCGGGCACACCCCCATCTCCCAGGCACACCCCCACCACGATACATGTGGGCCCACCCTGCGCCCGCTACAGAGTGCCACGCCTATGTGGCATCGTCGTCGCTCCTTCCCTCAAACAGGCAGTTTGCAGGAGGCGCCCACAGATCCCTGGCACTGAGGCCTGTCCCCCTTTCCCTGGAGCCCACCGATTTCCACTGCATGTTGCACCTGTGGCCGGCAGGACCCCACTGCAGGTCCCCCCGCCCCGGGAACCACAGACAAGTCACATACTGCCCTTGGTACGGACACGCTCCAGGAAAACAAGCGGCCCCCGTGCACTTCTCTAGGACATGCCACGTGGATCCCATGATGCCACTGGGCAGGGCGAAGCCCACGGGCCCCAGAGCAACCCCAGGCCCCGACGACGGGTGCACCAGGGCCTGGCCTCCCCCCTTCACGCGGAGAGGCTGCTCGGCCTTCCTCCCCTCAGCCCAGCCTGGAAGCTGAACCCTGGAGGCAAAGCCCCCACGGCGGGCAGGGCGTGCAGGCAGAGGGGGCGTCCTGCTCGCAAGCCTTCCCTCCCCTCGACACCTGGCAGTGCAGGGACCCCCGGGGGCCACAGTCAACAGATACTGCTAAAGATGTGCCTCTTGGAAGTGGGCCTGGAGACGGAGGTGGGGAGGGAAACAGGGCTTTTTATTTTTAATGCAGTTTTATTGGACCCAGAAGGGCTGTGCGACCAGATGGGGCCAACACCCAGGCAGACTCAGCAACAACTTGGGGACCACAGGTGGGGCCCTCGGGAGACGGAGGACGCAAAGCACATCCTCTGGTTCTTGTTTGAAGAAAACGCCATTCGATATGGTGACGAAAACCGGGGGCCCCAGGGAAGCAACTGCAAAATGTGCGGGCAGCATCCACGGGGAGCGACGCTTAGCGAAGGACCTAAGGCTCTCACACGCACACACACGTGTGCACACACACACACGAGCGTGCCACAGCCCGTCCTTTGCTCATGGAGACTGAGCTACGGCACCCCACCTAAACCACCTGCAGTGTCAGCGTTTAGCTATATAGTCGAGATCCCACAGGTTTTCTTGAAGTAAAGCTGGTTCTGAAATTCACACGCCATGGACAACTGGACGGTTTTAAATTGGGGGTGGGTAGCGGTGTGGGCGTGGGGCCTGCTCCACCCAGCAGACACCCAGTCGCAGGCACGCGGACAACCGTCCCGAGGCTGGAGGGTCGCAGGCCTCCTGCTCGGTGGTGCACGGGTGGGGCCCCCGGGGTGGTCTGCCCGTTTGCCCATGACCGCCCCTCGGCTTCTCCACGGCAACACCTGCCCCCACCCTGCAGCCAAGCTCTCCCTGGATGGAGCAGGGACACGACCCGGGGCAGTCGCACAGCACGGCCGGGCACCCATGCCAGCAGACCACAGCACCCGGGGCCCTGGCGGGAAAGCCGACCTGGATCCCTTGGACTCAGCCCCAGATGGACGCAGCTCCTTCCAGGACAACTCAGACGGCCTGAGGATCGACACACTGAGGAGGGACAGGAAGGGGAAACCAGCTCCCAAGCTGGATCAAACTCCTCCCGAAGCTGGTCCCCGCGACACCTGGGATTTGTATTTATTCTCCCCTGCTTACCGAGCCTGGGTGAAGAAAAGTGTGAAAGAAACCGGCCTCCTGCCGGTAATGCCATCGTCACCTCTGGTGGGAGCCCAGAATCGTGTCCTTACTGAGGACCGGGTACGGCAACTGCGGGGCGACAGGCTGCCACTACACAATGAAGGCAGGCAAAGTTCAAGTCGTCTGCCCTAGAGACCAAGGAGCTTGGAGGGTTTCCCTAATAATGGTATCAGGACCAGGAGGCCGGCGGGACATAAGCTAGAGGTGAGCGCTCAGGCAAGATGAGCACATGGTATTCACTTTCCCGTACTGCCTAACAAATGGCCGCACGTGCAGCGGCTTAAACAACACAAACGTATTAGCTCACCCTTGAGCTGGACGGGATTCCAGGCCTAGGCTCTCAGAGGCAGAAATCAGGGCACTGGTCCAGCTGGGCTCTTATCTGGAGGCTCTGGGGGAAAATCCACTTCCCGGTTCATCCTGGCAGTAGGCAGAATTCAGTTCTTTGCCGCTGTAGATGTGAGGCCCCCACTTCCTTGTGGGCTGTTGCCTAGGAGCCTCTGTCTGCCTGCATGCCTTCTCCTGTGGCCTCCTCCATCATCAACACCAGCAAGGACACTGAGATCTCCTCAGCGGTCCCTGAGCACACAGGACCATTCTCATCCCAGTACCACAGACCATGAGCTCCTCATCCACCTCCCAGATTTCCTCAGGGGTCCTCTCAGCACATGGGATCATCCTCACTCAGGAACCATGGGCTGGGGCTCCTGATTCATCCTCCTCATGCTTCAAACCTCACTGACTTCCTCTTCTGCCGCCAGTCAGAGAAGGTGCTCCAGTTTTAAAGGGTCTGTATGACCAGGTAAGGCCCACCCAGACCCTCTCCCTACTGATGAATGCAAAGTCAACCGAACAACATCCAAACCTACATCTAAAGAATTCCTTGTGCACCCACCGGGACCTGACCAAGCTACGACAGTCACAGTTGTGGGGTTAGGGCAGGAACTTTTGGGGGGCCATTTTCAGATCCTACCACTCACATTTAACCAGGTTTGAATCCAGCTCTGCCACTGACTGCGCCGTGGCCTTGAACAAGCCGCAAGGTCGCCGAGCCCCGTGTGCACTGTGGAGCAGGGCACAGCCCGCCCCACCTGTGTCTGGATGTGTTCTGCGCAAAGCTTGGTGGGCGCCAGGATCCCTTGCTTCTGCCGTACAGGGAGAGGGCCGGGGGCAGGGACCGCATCTTACCTCCCCGGGAGTCTGAGCTAAAAAGGCAAAGCCGCTGCAGGGAAAAACAGGACATTTCAACTAAAAAAGTTTGTCCAGGTGTATGTGAGGACAAAACTAAGAAAACTAGTTCAGCCAAAAATAAAAAGGACTTCAGAGCAGATCCCACTGTGGACGTTCGAATCAAGCAGAGTCAAGGGGACAATCGCATCTGAACAGCGTTGGGGCCACAGCACAGGGCGAGCGGAGGCGGGAGGGGGGCTGGGGGCAAGGTCGTCCAGCCTCAGCCTGTGTGGGAGCCTCGCCCTGGACCAGCCCTGGTGCTGGGGTGCCAGGCTGAGCCCCACCAGCCTCTGCCCTCGAGGGATCCTGGGGAGTGGAGGGGCTCCCCGAAGCAGGAACCACAGGCCAGGCAAAGTGAGGGGACCGCAGACAACTCTATCCCAGGTGGTGGGTGGAGAGGCATGGGAGGGGTCAGGCAGGGTCAGGCAGGGCCAGGGAGGAGGTGGTCCTGCCCGGGTTCTGGGGCGATGGCCACTCGCCTGCAGCAGAAACCACCCGCAGGGCTTCTGGGTCCTCCAGGGCCCTCCAGGTCCAAAGATGCGAGGAACGTGGGGCCTGGATTAAACGTCTAGAGAGGCACGTACCCTGCAGAAGGCCCAGGGGACAGTGCCAGACGCAGCGGCCACTGGCAAAGCCGAGGGCCTGAAAGCCGTGGAGATGAGGCGTCCACTGTGCAGGGAGGGAGGCCCCGGCGCAGGGGGGGACGCAGGGATGGGCAGTCGGCAGGGGCCAACCACTCTGGGCAGTTGGGGAGAGCTGGGGAGCCGGCCCTAGAGTACATCCGAGCTGGTGCCGGATCAGAGACGCCGACACACCCTAGAACCAGGCTCAGGGAGACCCCCGACGGCAGCAGCGTTGCCGGGCTGGACCGCACGCTCCTCCTCGGCGGTTTGAGATTTCCCTGCCAGAGCGCAATGGGGGCTGTGACAAGGGCGGCAGTCCTAAACCAAGGTGAAGCAAAAGCCAGTGTAGACGTGGGCGCGTCGGCTGGCGACTTCCCCGGGGGGGGGGGGCGGGGGGAGCGGGGGGGGGGCACGAACATCCGCGTTGCTGCGGACAGGCCGCAGGGAAGGCACAGCCGCGGGGCGGGCAGCGCAGGAGCCCGCACATGCGCACTCCAGACAGCGCGGCACCCACCGCCCGCCCCGGGGCGCCCTGCCTCCTCGCCGCCGCCCCTGCTTGGAGCTTGCCTAGCACAGGGCCTCAGAGGGGGCACGGCACGGAGGCGCCTCCCTATGTCCCGAGGGCAGCTGGCCCTCCCCCGGTCCTTGGGATGGTGACCCTCACCCGGAGTGACCACAGACCCAGGCACAGAGGCGGGCGCCCGGCCGCCCCGTGCTCCTGACCACCTCACATATCTGGTTTCTAGAAAGGGCCGCCCCACCTGCTGCCGGCAGTCTCTCCTGAGGACACCTAAAAATAGAGCTGGGCAGCACCCTGGATGCTGTCAGGAGGGATTAGCCTCCTCTCACCAGCAAGGACAGCTCCTGGGGGAGGGGCGGCCACAGGACGACCAGCAGCCCGGCACGTGCACACACACGTGTACACACAGCACACACACGTGCGCACACACATGTACACATGGCACACAGCACCCCTGGGCCTCTGGGGCAGGGGTCAGCCAGGGGATCCGCCTGGCCAAGCGGCCGCCCTGCCCCCCCCGACTATGTTCAGGGGCTTGGGGGCACCCCACGCCACAGTGGCATCGTCCTCCCCCAGGAAGCCCAGGTATGCCCTTGTGCACAGCCCGGCATCTACAGCACAATGCACAGCCAGGCCACTCATCTCCAGCCATGCTGACTCCGAAGTGCAGAGGCCCCACACTCCACACCACATGCCCCCAAGACGGGGTGTCCGAGACGACAGCCACCAGCCATGGTGGCCAAGGCGCACTCAGAACACACAAGTGTAAAATACATGCTAGATTTCAAAGATGTCACATATTTTTTAAAGAACAAAAACATCTCATAAATTTTATTTCTGTTATTTTTAGAAAGGTGATCTATGGGGTGGTACTGGTTTGAAGCTGTTATGCACCCCAGAAAAGCCATGTTCTTTTCCTATTCCAGCCTTGTGGGGACGGACTTACTCTCTGGGCGGGATCTTTTTGATTTAAGTTGTTTCCATGGAGATGTGACCCAACCAGCTGCGGTCAGGACTTTTTGATTAGGTGGTTTCCATACAGACATGTCCCCACCCATCTAAGGTGTGTCTTAATCTGCTTACCAGACTCCTTTAAAAGGGAACCACTTTGGAAAAAGCTCCGAGCCGACATGGACAGGGACATTTGGAGATGCAGGAAGACGACACACCCAGGGAAGTTGTTTGAAACCAGAAGTCAAAGGACCAGCAAGCGCCAGCCAGTGCCCTCCCAGCTGGCAGGTGTTCCACAGACCATCGGGCTTTCTTGAGTCAAGGTATCTCTCCCTGGATGCCTTAGTTTGGACATTTTTATGGCCTTAGAACTGTAAACTTGTAACTTAATAAATCCCCTTTATAAAAGCCAACCTATGGTAGGTGACAGTGGCTCAGTGGCAGCATTCTTGCCTGCTGAGTTGGAGACCCGGGTTCGATTTCCAGAGTGTGCCCATGTTAAAAAAAAAAAATGCCAACCTATTTCTGGTATACTGCATTCCAGCAACATTAGCAAACTAGAACAGGGATATATCGGATAAAGGAAATACACTATTAAAATTAAGGCCAGCTCTTCTTTTCACTCTTTCCGCATGGTTAATGAACCAGTGCTACATTGGTGGCTGACGCTGAAGTGCCCGTTACGTTTCTGTCTGCACAAGGAAGGGACAGCAGCTCGGCAGCTGCACGGAGCTTTCAGTGGTCCAGCAGGGCTGGGCAGCAGCCCAGGACATGCCAGTGGGCAGAGGCCTTGACCCACCCAGGCTCTCAGCTACAACCCCGGAAGACCGTCAGAGTGTGGGCAAAACGGAGCCCAGCGGCCATCACAGGAGCTGAAACATGGCTTTGAATCAGCCCAATTCCAGGACAGACTAAGGTGATCTGCCCTTTTTCTAATGGCCTGCTGGAAGCAAAAGTAAATCTTCTCTACAGAGAGACAGAAGTCATTTAGAGACTCAGGCACATGAGGAGACATGACCAAATGACAGAAAACCAAGAGAAAAAAAGCAGACAACAGAAACAAACCCACAGGACACCTGAATATCATCGGTATCAGGCAAGACTTTACAATTATTGAGATTGACGTGCCTAAAAAAACAGATAGCAAGATGAATAATTTCACCAGAGCAGAAATCTATGAAATAAGAGTCAAATGGATATTTGTGCTGGTTTGAAAGGATTTAAGTACGCTAGAACGGCCATATTTTAATCCTAATCAATCGTGTGGGAAGCAATGATTTCTTCTAATCCCTATTCAGTACTACAAGTTGGAGACTTGACTAGGTTATCTCCACGGAGATGTGGCTCAATCAATTGTGGGTATTAAACTTGATTAGATGGAAACGTGTCTCCACCCACTCTATGTGGGTCCTGATTAATTTACTGGGATCCTGTAAAAGCGGAGACGTTTTGGAGAGAGTACCTTTTGAAAATGACCAGGCAGTCACAAAGCACACAACAGCCAGTAACCCTTGGAGAAGAAGAGAGGGAGTGCCCCAGGAGAGCTTCACGAAGCAAGAGGCCTGGAGAGAAAGCTAGCAGGTGCTATACGCACCAAGTGCCCTTCCAGCCAAGAGAGCAACTCTGACTGTGTTCACCATGTGCCTTTCCACTTGAGAGGGAAACCTTGAACTTCATGGGCCTTCTTGAACCAAGGTATCTTTCCCCGGATGCCTCAGATTGGACCTTTCTCTAGACTTGCTTTAATTGGGACGTTTTCATGGCCTTTGAACAGTAAACTTCCTACTTAATAAATTCCCCTTTTTAAAAGGTATATTGCATTATAGCAGCTAGCAAACTAGAACAGACATCTAAAACTAAAAAATAGGTAAATGATATTAGGAACTCCAATATATGGGTTTACCAGCAGGTTGGACATAGCTAAAGAGAGAATTCGAAACTGGAAGACAGGCCAGTAGGTAATGTATGGACCAAAACATGGAGAGACAAATGGATTGAAAATACAGAAAAGAGAATTTTAAAACTTATGAAGCACAGTGAAAAGGTCCAGCCTATGTGTAAATGGAGTCCCAAATGAAGAGATAAAAAAATGGAACAGACGATTCAAGAAGCCCAATAAACCCCAAAGAGAATTAAAAAAAAAAAACATACCTGGGCACAATACAGTTTGAAAACTACTGAAAACCATAAAGGAAAGCAGTCATCAAGAGGAAAAAAATAAAAAATAAAAGGACATACTAATTCTAAAAGAGCAGCAATTCAGCTGGCTTCAGGAGAAATAACGGGAAAAGACAACGAAACATCTTAAAGTGCTGAAAAAATTAGCTGTCAATCTAGAATTCTATGTCCAGCAAAACATATCCTTCAAATAAAGACCTTTGCAGAGAGAGAATTCATCACCAACAAACTGGTACTAAATGAAATACAAAGGGGGAAATTTCAGCTACAGGGAAAATGATCTGAGATGGAAATGCAAAAAGGAATAATTTGAAAGTGGTTAAAATGAGAAATTTGATTATATACATACATATATCAACACAATAAAATTTAAAAGCAACAACAAACACAGAACTGAACAACACAAAGACTGAACCGTAGTATAAATTACAGACTCAAGTTCATAATGTAATTCTAGTAATTTGGGCTCACCAATTGTAACAAATGTACAACACTAATGCAAAATGTAAGTAACAGGGGAAACTGTGGGGAGAGGGGAGTATTTGGGAACTCTGTACTTTCTGTACAATTTTTCTGTAAAACTACAACTGTTCTAAGAGAATATTAAAAACTAAAATTTAAAAATACATAAGTAACGGGAAGGATAAATGCATTAGTGAATCTCAGTGAATACCGACTAGTAAGACACCAATGCCAGAGTCATGTGGCTTTTAAAGCAGATGGAGAATCAAATGGCACAACAGTGATACCACCAAAGGCAAGGGTGGGTGGGTAAATGGGGTTAAAATGTTCTAAGATCCTTCCATGGTCCAGGATGTGGTAAAAGTGCTCACTAACCACAGGCTTTATTAATTCAATCTCTAGAGTAACCGCTAAAAAGAATTACTAAAGAACGCCGGGCAGACTTGCCAAGGCAAGCACCAAAGTGCCCAAAGGCCACGATCCAAGGATGGCTCGGCCAGAAACAGGGCAGCAGCCTCTGAGGCCACACCTTGGTTGTGAAAATTACAATTACGTGGCGATGTACACACATGATGAGATAAAGACCCCCAAAAAAACTGCACTGAAAGAATGCAGGTGAGATGGGCACCTGGTCACAGAGCCTGCCGCTTCAATCACCCTGCATGGCTCATCCCACTCCCACCCCCACCCAAAAGGCCGGGGGGGTACTGGCTAGCTGCAGCTGCAGGCCTCATGCACATGTGCCCACTGCGGAAGCACGACCGTCCCTGTTGCAATAAGCTGTAGGAAACTCCACAAGCATGCGTCCCCAAGGAACCACAGAATTCCCGGCTCAGCCCAGCTGGGAGCCCTCGGGCTCGCCCCTCCTTCAACAGATGCTTTCATCCTTAGCCGGAAAAACGGCTGCTGTACCAGCACAGGTGACGCCACCTCCCACCTCTCAAAACTGAGCCTTAAGCATGCCAAAGGATGGGGGGAGGGTCCCTCACTCCCGCCTACCCCTTTCAAGCCTAAAGGCAGGACCCAGCCCAAAGCCCAGAGGCAAAGCTCTGGGGTCTACACCCACTGTGGTGGGGGGCCGGGAGAGTCTGTAGTGGGGGAGTCTCTCTCTCTCCTCCCCCCAGCCTAGCAGGCGGGAAGTGCCCCCAGTGTGCCCACAACTCCATCTATTCCTTCAAGCACACAACAAGCAACGACCATGATGGGTTGGACAGCCACACACTGGAACAGAAAGTGGCCCTGAGATGAGACCTCTGCCCCCTGGGCTCACCACAACCCTGAACCAGGCTACCCCATTTTACAGAGGGGGAAACTGAGGCTCAGAAAGGCTCACTGGCAAGTCAGAACTTGAAGCCGGCAGTCTGGCTCCAGCTGCCTGCAGGCTGCTGTGGGGGGCTGGGTGGACCAGCACTAGGAGCCAGCAAAGGGGAGGGGAGGGCCTGAGTGGAGGATGCAGGGAGGAAGGGGCTCTGGGAGGGCAGTGGACACATGGGCCAGTGCCCGGCAGACCCACAGGGCGGGTGTGGGCCTATCCAGCCACTGTCCCTCCAGGGCTAGCAGGACCTGTGACCCCACCAGGCACGTATGCCTCACCAAGCCAGTTAAGGAATCAACTCGACCGCCCAAACCGGCCCTTCCCATCTCCACCTCCAGCCACTGGAGCAGCCCAGGAAGAAAGAGAATGAAATCCCATGAGTCTGTAATTCCTTGCAGGGTCTGACAAAACCACGCACCTCCCACGACTAAGGAATGAGAGTAAGTGAGCGAGTAAATGAGTGAGTGAATGAATGAACAATGAATGAGTGAATGAACAGAGGATGAGTGAATAATCAAGTGCATAAACAAATGAATGTTCAGACGGTGAATGAGGGAGTAAGTGAATGACTCATGAATGAGTGGATGAATTAATGATAGTAAGTGAGTAAACAGTGAATAAATGAGTGGGAGAGTGAATAAATCAATGAACAAGTGAAGAAATGATGAATAGGTGAGTAAATGAATGATAAATGAGTGGATAAATAAGTGAGTGAATGATGAGTGGTTGAGTGAATGAGCAAATGAGTGAATGAACAGGTGAATGAATGAATGAGAAATGAGAATGGGTGAGTGAACAAAAGAATGGTTGAATAAATGAGTGCTGAGTGAGTGAAGGGTGGGTGGGTGAGTGAATCAATGAATGAGCAGATGCACAGGAGGTGGTGGTGGAGGAAATGAGGGGGCGGGGGAGTGAATGAATGAGTCTGGGAAGGCGGCGGCTCCCCGAGGGGCGGGCAGGCCAGGCCCGGGGGCTTGGGATGCCTGGACGGCAGACGCAGGGGGGGGCGGGCAGGAGGGTCCACGGGCCCTCGTGCCGGGGCGACCCGGTGGTGGCAGGGGGTCTGTCCATCCTCACTTCGGTCGTGTCTGCACCTGGAAACTTTCCTCTGGAAATCACTCACAGGCATGCGCGCAATGGCGCGTTTCAAATCCCAAGTCAGGGAGCGGCGGGTCATGGTGAAGAAACCCCACCAGCTTTGCTCTGAGCGCGCCTGCCCGCCTGCAGGACGATCGTCGGGGCCACGCGCGCGTCCCGGCATCCTGCGCAGCAGCACGATCGTCGGGGCCACGCGCGCGTCCCGGCATCCTGCGCAGCAGCACGATCGTCGGGGCCACGCGCGTCCCGGCATCCTGCGCAGCAGCGCTCCCAGCACCTCCGCACTCAGCCTCCGCCGCAAGGAACCCGCCCAGAATAGCAACACTTACGCGTTCTGCTTGGAGCGCTCTGCTGCAGTGTCATTTATCAAGGCCAGAAATAACCCAGACGTCCCCAGACAGAGCCCGGGGGAGGCGAGGAGATGGTGCCGTCCTGAAATTCAGTGAGGAGCCCGTGGAACGCTGCGAAGGCGCGGGACTGGGGCCGAGAGGAGGGCAGAGGCGGCCGGGGCTGGAATTTAAGTCAATGAGCTGGTCATGCACACACAGAAAACTCAACGGGGAGACTGGCCCGGCTCAGTGCAGACTTCTTTCCCTTTGTCCATGTCACAGATTTTTTTCCTTTTTTTTATGACAGGTAATTCAATTCCTAGCTGATCACCTTGAATTTGGGTAAAGCACAATTTCTTCTTTGTCAGGACAGACTTGTAAAACACCCAAGTTATTTTACAAGTCCATCTGACTTGATTCTATCTCCGAACTCCTTCTCCCCTCACCAGAGCCTGTTTCCCTAGGTAGGTGTGGAGATTTTATTCTGGGACACAGGTCTTATTTTCAGTGTGGTTTTCTGATGTCTCAGCGGATGCCCAGATGTTAACGAGGCCTCTCCATTCAGGCCGAATGGCCACGAAGTGACCCAGGACGCAGCCCCTCCCTTCTCTGTCACACCTTCAGCCTTGTAGCCCATGTCTGGACACACCCGAAGCTCTCCATGAGCGCCCCAGCCCCAGCCCCCAGCCCCGCCTCGCGCTTACTGAGCCCAGGCTCTGCCTCTGCTCCGGACGGGGTCCCAGGCCGCTGCCACCCAATGCCATAAAAGACGCGGCTCTCTTGTTCTGTCTGGTTTTGTGTCCGTTCGCCACAGCTGTTTAATCCGGTGTCACTTACTCCATCAGATTTTTTAAGTTTTGATTACAAAATCATCACACCCGAGATTTCTACTTAGCTCCCAATACGTGATTTTCACATACAATCTACTTTCTTATTCATCAGATACTAGAATTTTAACTTATTTCCTCTTTTCACTATTTTATAAAGAATTATCATTGTTCATACGTCTCCATCTGAAACACTGGATATTTCCACTGGATTGAGTAAAGCAATGGAAAGTATTAATTCTAAGTAATGGAAGGACGTTAACAGGAGCTCACGGCGCCCTCTGAGGGGCTTGGCCTCCTCGCTGTGACGGCGAGGGCAGACTCTGACTCTCTCCTCCGGACGGAAACACCCCATATTACGTCTCTACCATTTTACTGTACGGTGGAAATGATGTTTCTATTTATTCAACTGTACTTTCCTACAAATGACTTTCAAAAACTCTCAAAATTATTTTACTACCAACGTATGACCCTTCTGCGTAAGGCCACAGGTCTCTGCGATGTTTAACTTGAACAGGCCGAGGGCGGGCGGCGGAGCTCCACTGCGGGGGGAGCGGTGCAGGGCGATGTCCATGTCCTGGCAAGGGCGGCCGCGGGGTCTGATTCCCTGAAGCGCCACCGTGTCACCTACTCCACCCCAAACAACCCAGCTGGAGACCAGCGCCGGGAATGGGGGATCCCCCGGCCCGGGACGACGCTGGGCCCTGGGTTTCGCAGCCTTCGGCAGACGTCCTACCTCGGGGCGGCCCGCATGGCCCCGAGCATGCATTAAGCACCTACTGTGTGCCGGCGGCAGGAGTGGGAGACACGAATGACGGCAGACGCTGTGGCCTTGGGCAGGGGCTGGGGGCAAATTTGGGGGGTGGGGGCTCCTGCCAGGGGTGAGTCTGTGGCCCAGGGCCCCTCCCCTCCCAGGGCTCTAGGGTGGACCCAGTCACGCGGTCCCCACAGGTCGAGATGCCTGCGGCTTGGAAGCAGTGTTCAGGCCTGAAGCGTCCAGAACAAAATAAAGCAAATGCTGATAACTAACCAGAGGGTGGACGCATGAGGTCCACCAGTCTCCAGGCCTGTCTGTTTGAAAGTTTCCACAATAAAAGTTAAAAATATAGACACGAGAGAAAATCCCATCCACCCGGTCAGCGCGGCCCCGAGTGCATCTCCTCAGACCACAGCGTGATGACGAAGGCAGACCCTGGCTCAGGTCCCACCGGACGCCGCTTGCCTTCTCCCTGAGGGACACACAGTCCCTGCGGTGGCCACGCCCCAGCCTGGGGTACTTGGCTCTGGGTACCAAGGTAACCATTGCTGGCCTTTGGTCGTTCCTTATTTTGGGGAAAATGAACACCAGGGACCACGGCTTGGAGCCTCAACGAACAGGAGAGTTTAAACAACAAAATAAACTTTAAATTAAAAGTAATGACAGCCGCCAGCACACTGCGGCACCTGGCGCTGGCTGAACTCTCCTGCTGGCTGGCCCGGGGCACAGGGGCTCGGGGGCAGCGCTGGGCAGGGGGTCCTGGGGAGGCCAGGCATTGGGGGCAGCCCTGTGCACCGGGCACCACTTGCCCTCCCAGGGGGCTGACCCGCGCTCCTCACCCTGGCCTCCCTCGAGGTCATGCTGCCGTCCTGTTGTGGCTGCCCAGCCTGTCCCCAGGCAAACCGGGGAGAGAAGCCAGGGGGCCACCCCGGCAGCCAGAGACCACCCTGCTTCCCATGGCATCCCCACCTGCCAGCAGGACCGCCCATCAGGGCACCCACCCTCCCCTCCCCCATGGGCTCCTCCTCCCCTGTCCGCACAGGGCTGCAGCCGCCGCGGTCTCCCGGGGTGGCCGGAGCAGGACATGGAGCAGACTCGGGGCAGCGTGCCAGACCCTGGCCACCCGCCTTCCCGACCGCCAGGGCGCGGCGAGGGGCAGAGCCCGAGGGCGACCAGCACGCCCTGGTCAGAAGCAGCACCCGTCTCGGTCCAGGGGCAGAGACGTGCACGGGAACCATACCACAGGCATCCAAGGCTTCGCATGCTCGCCCGGGGCCCCTGCGGTCAGAGCCCGCCCGGAGACATCCGGGAACCTGCACCTTAGGGCAAGAGACTGATCCGCAGAGAGTGATGATGTGAGTGCAGGGACAGGCCCAAGGGGAGGGGAGAGGGGACATCACAGAGGGCAGCCCTGGGGGGAGAGGGGACATCACAGAGGGCAGCCCTGGGGAGGGTATCACAGAGGGCAGCCCTGGGGAGGGTATCACAGAGGGCAGCCCTGGGGGAAGAGGGGTCATCACAGAGGACAGCCCTGGGGGGAGAGGGGTCATCACAGAGGGCAGCCCTGGGGAGGGTATCACAGAGGACAGCCCTGGGGGGAGAGGGGTCATCACAGAGGACAGCCCTGGGGGGAGAGGGGTCATCACAGAGGACAGCCCTGGGGGGAGAGGGGTCATCACAGAGGGCAGCCCTGGGGGGGACATCACAGAGGACAGCCCTGGGGGGGACATCACAGAGGACAGCCCTGGGGAGAGAGGGGTCATCACAGAGGGCAGCCCTGGGGGGAGAGGGGTCATCACAGAGGGCAGCCCTGGGGGGAGAGGGGTCATCACAGAGGGCAGCCCTGGGGGGAGAGGGGTCATCACAGAGGACAGCCCTGGGGGGAGAGGGGTCATCACAGAGGACAGCCCTGGGAAGGGTATCACAGAGGACAGCCCTGGGGGGAGAGGGGTCATCACAGAGGGCAGCCCTGGGGGGAGAGGGGTCATCACAGAGGACAGCCCTGGGGGGAGAGGGGTCATCACAGAGGACAGCCCTGGGAAGGGTATCACAGAGGACAGCCCTGGGGGGAGAGGGGTCATCACAGAGGGCAGCCCTGGGGGGGACATCACAGAGGGCAGCCCTGGGGGGAGAGGGGTCATCACAGAGGGCAGCCCTGCACAGGGCCCAGGCAGAGGGTTGGCACTGACCCCTCGTAGCCTGGGCTGGCACCTCCCTTCTGGGCACCATGTCCTGGTCAGTACTAAGGGGCCGACGGTTGGACTCTACCAGGTCAGAGAGTGACCCCCTGGCCCATGGCCCATGCTGCAAGGGCCACTGAAAACACGGTGGGGGGCGCAGGGGGGACGCTGTCTTCTCCTGACCCAGCTGTGATCCCGAGGTGGAGGGGACTGGAGAGCGGCCTCCGCCTCGCCCTCCAGCCCCACTGAGCCAGATTCCCCCTTCCTAAGGCGCTGTCAGGCTGCCAGGAGCCCCCAGGGTCTGGGGTCCAGCGGCTGTCCAGGGCACAGGTGTCTCCACCAACATGAGCGAAGGCCCCGCGGCATGGCCTCGGGGACAGGGCAGCCCCGACTGGGCCGAGGTACGTTCCCACGTCACCTGGCTTTGCCTTCACAGCTCTCGTGGAAAGAATAAAAGCCAACACCAAAAAATAATACTTGAGTCAACTCCCTGTGCTGTGCCAAAAATATGTCCCCGAGGGACGAGGCTGAGTGGGTGCCAGCTTCCACCACGGCAACTGTTGCTATGGACACCGGGCTCCAGCTCAGGGCAGAGGAGAAGCTGTCGGAGGTGGGGGATGGGAACAGGGCTCGAGGGACCTGGGGGTGGGAGGGAGGAGCTGGGATGAGCTGGGAGTGGGAGGGTGGAGCTGGAGGTGGGTGGGGGGTGGGAGGGGGAAGCTGGAGGGAGCTGAGATGTGCGACAGGGTGAGCTGAAGGGGGGTGGGAGGAGGGAGCTGGAGGGGGTTCGGGGGAGGGGTAGAGTTGGAGGGGCTGGGGGAGGGGTGGAGTTGGAGGGGGCTGGGGGAGGGGAGGAGCTGGGGGAGGGGGAGTTGGAGGGGAGGGGGGAGGGGAAGTTGGAGAAGCTGGGGGAGGGGGAGTTGGAGGAGCTGGGGGAGGGGGAGTTGGAGGGGAGGGGGGAGGGGGAGTTGGAGGGGAGGGGGGAGGGGGAGTTGGAGGGGATGGGGGAGGGGGAAGTTGGAGGGGGAGGGAGGAGTTGGAGGGGGCTGGGGAGGGGTGGAGTTGGAGGAGCTGGGGGGGGTGGAGTTGGATGGGTGGGGGAGGGATAGAGTTCGAGGGGGTGGGGGAGGGGAGTTGGAGGGATGGGGGAATGGAGAGTCGGAGGGGGATGGAGAGGAGAGAGTTGGAGGGGGTTGGGGAGTGGAAATTGGAGGGGATGGGGGAGGGGTGGAGTTGGAGGGGCTGGGGGAGAGTGGAGTTGGAGGGGGTAGGGGAGGGGTGGAGTTGGAGGGGAATGGGGGAGGAGTGAAGTTGGAGGAAGCTGGGGGAGGAGTGGAGTTGGAGGGGGTGGGGGAGGGGTGGAGTTGGAGGGGGATGGGGGAGGGGTGGAGTTGGAGGGGGATGGGGGACTGGAGGAATGGAGCTGGGGTGGGTAGAATGGGAGGGATGAGCTGGGAAGTGGCTGGGGATGGGAGGAAAGTGGCTGGGAGGCTGTCAGGCATGCCAAGGCATCAGGGGCTGAAGGCCGGTCCCCACCATGGCATGGCTGCCTGATGCCCCAGGGGGCAGGCGCAAGCGCCCGGAGCTCCCCCTCGGCCCTGTGTGTGCAGAGCAGGCCTGGCCCAGGGCGCCTGGTCTCCCGGCTCCCTGTGCACCGTGGGGCCGGCCAGCAGGAGGGAGCACGTCTGCCACTCCCGGCCCTCACAGTCCTGAGGGCTCCCAGCGGAATCACCCCAACGCAATGACCCCAGAGGCAGAAGCAGCACAGCCTGTGCCCATACGAGTGGACAGCAGGCCTTCCCGCCACCGCATCGCTGCTCAGAGTCCAGCTCGGTCCTGCTCCTGTGGGGCCCTGGGCTCTGCTCTGCCTGCCCCACGTCCGCCCGCAGCGCTCCAGCACCAGGACCTCTGCCCCCCCCCCCGCCCCGGGCTGAGCCCTGCCCTCCCGGGGGCCCGCTCTGCTCCACTCTAGGTGCCCACAGCAGGCAAGGTGCCAGGGAAGGGAAGACCACAAATCCCATGGGGGCAGCTGCCCAGCAGGAGCCACGATCCAGAGCAGCTGGTCCACCGGGGTGCGCAGACCCCTCAGCCAGTGCTGCCGGGAACTGAGCCCTGACCCGGCCACAGCTGTGGACTCTGAGGCCCCACATGGGCCCTTGGTCAGAGGGCATGGCCCCAACCCTCCCCAAGGGGGGCAGTGGCCACCCCAGGCCTCGCAGCTGCTCGCTGGGGGCTGTCACCCTCCTCTGCAGGTAGGGGACAGATCGGACAGCGACTAGTGCCACAGCATGTCACGGACCCACGCGCGGACCCCGGGACGGCCTCCATGCCGGACCCACGCGCTGCCCCCGGGACGGCCTCCACGCCGGAACCACGCGCTGCCCCAGGGACGGCCTCCACGCCGGAACCACGCGCTGCCCCAGGGACGGCCTCCACGCCGGAACCACGCGCTGCCCCCGGGACGGCCTCCACGCCGGAACCACGCGCTGCCCCCGGGATGGCCTCCACGCTGGCCCTGAGCCCCACGCTCAGCCCCCGTCCACAGACTCCAAGGCCTGGCCCGCGTGTAGCACACTCCCCGGCGCCCCCGCCCCGTGAGTGTGCGGCACACTCCCTCACGCCCCCACCCCGTGACTGTGCGGCAGGCCCACTGTCCGGGCACAGGAGAAGGCCCCGAACCCCTGGCACCTACAGCGCTGGGTGTCCCAACGGCCTGCCAGCTCCCACCCCCCAGAACGTGAGCTTCACGGGGGCTCTCACGGCACCGCGGCCCCCGGAGCAGAGCCCCACGGCACGGACACACCCTCAGCCACCCTCCAGGCTCATGGCACCTTTGACCGACAGCCGCATCCCACCCTAGGCTGTTCGCCTCCCCGGGAGCCCTGGGCGGTTCCGTGAACCAGGCCCAGGGAGTAAAGCACCTCCCCAGGAAGGTCCACTGCCCACTCTCAGCGCCTCAGCCCTCCCCTCCACACACCCCTGCCCAAGGCCAGCGCCAAGGGTGCCTGCTGCCAGGAGCCCCAGGTCTGGGGACACCCGACCCCAGCACGAGACGAGCCCCAGGCAGCCCAAACTGGCTCCCTGCGGCGACTGCGACACGTCCCAACACAACCCGTGCTCACCCTCCGTGCCAGCCTGCAAGGTTAGCGTCCCTAGAAAAGCCGCTTCCAACCCGGACCCATCGTGCGGGAGCAGCCGTCCCTTTCAATCCCGACTCGGCGCTTCAGGCCACAAGCGCACAGGCTCCAGGGGTGACAACGGGGGTCACCAGCCACCCCCCCCAGCAGCCATCCATCTCCAGCCAGCCCCACCTCCCGGCCTGAGCCCCGTAGCCCCCTTCACCCCACAGTGGGCGCCCTTCCACCCCTCCCTACTGCCAAGGAGGCACCACCCACCTTTTTTTTTTGGGGGGGGGGTGCACAGTTCAGGCACTGACCCAGGTCTCCTGCATGAAGGCAGCACCCTACCCCTCAGTGCCCATGCTACCTGCCAGTGCCGCTGTCCGTGAAAGGAGGCTCTCCCCCCAGCCTACGAGCACGGGGGGAACCGCTTATTTCCAGCTCATGCCCTCCCACAGCACCCATATGGGGGACTGCCTGGACCCGCAGCTTCACGTCTACACCCGAGTCCTGGCCTGAGAGCACCTGGCAGCGGGTGGGGACACCCCAGAGGCCCAGCCCCCACCAGGTCCTGAGTGACCCACTCCTGCTTTGTGTCCCGGAGCCAGAAGCCTTGACCAGAACTCACAAAGGACTGGTCAGAGCTGGGTGCTCCCGGGAACCCCCCAGGCCAGACCAGCAGGACCCAGGCGACCAGTTTCCCCAGCTCACAGCCTGGGGGCCTCTCTCCACCCTCCGGCCTGGCCCCGGCTCCAGCAGGACAACGGGCAGGTCCTAAGGGTCAGCAGCGGCCGTCACCAAGCCCAGGCCGGACAGCACAGGCCCCAGTGGGATGCCCCCTGCCCCACGCCAGCCCCTCTCCATGCCCCGTGCCCACAGACTACCCAGGCCGCCCCTGCCCAGCCTCCTCCTTCACCCGCTGGGGCCCCCCGCTCTGAGAGACCCCCCTTGGGGCAGCAGCGCCACGCACGCCAGAGGGCACAGTGGCTCCACAGCAGGCACCCACAGGTGGGCACTCTCGGGCCCGAGCACACGGGTATTCCCAGGCTCCAGGAGGGACGAGGCGCTGATCTGTCCCCACACAACAACCCTGAGCATGCCACGCTGGGCGTGTTGAGCTGGATGCAGGACGAGCACTGCATGACCGCTGCCACGGGCTCCCCCAAACAGGCCAGTTTGCAGGGACAGGGGTGTCACCGAGAGGTGACGGGGGATGGTGCTTCCTGGGCTCAGCTTCTGCCTGGGGGGCTGAGATGCACGGATGGCGGCATCACGCGGCGCATCTCGTTGAGACCACCGCATTGCACGCACGTAAGTGGTTAAAACAGGGAACCAGTGTTGTCCATGTGACCACGATGGCAAATTAAATTTAAAAAATTCAAAATAGACGACAGCGTCTCACCTCAGCAGAGCCGGCGGAGGGGCGGCCACTGTGCGCGACGAGCGTCCCGCAGAACACAGTCAGACCTGTCCCGCCCCCCTGCCGCGTGTGCCTCGGTTTCCCCACAGGCCCCCAGGAACAGCACGGCGCCAGCCTGGCGGGGGACAGCGGAGGAGGGAATGAGTCACATGAGCGAGCCTGAGGACAGGGCCTGGCCCGAGTGCAGCTGCTGTCACGGCCAAGGCAACGTCACCCAGGCCGCCCTCTAGAACCCGCGCGAGCTGCACTGACCGTGCCGTGCCCCGCCGCCCACTGGCTTCCCTTCCCTCGGGCCTTTTGTTCTGAGGCCCTCAGCCATGCAAGCACCATCCCCTGGGAGCGGGAGTGCCGCCCTGCCCCACAGGAAGGCGCCCGCTCAGCTCCCCCGCCCCGGGCAGCTGGCTGCACGCCACGTCTGTGTCCCCCCCAGCGAGGCCCTCCGCAAAGAGCACACTGCTCCCACCAGCCCCCACCGGGTACTCTCCGCCCCACACGTGCACCAAAGGCACACCCAGGCACACGTGTGCACACACCCCACAACACACACAAGCAAAGACACACGTGCAGAGACACACATGCACACACACATGCTCACACATGCACATGTGCGCGCACACATGCAGAGACAAAAATGTGCACTCACATGCACACAGACATGTGCACACACCCCACAACACACACACGACACACCCCATAATGCACACATGGACACGTGCACAGACCACACAACACACATGCATACAACATGTGTGCACATGCACGCACCCCACAACACACGTGCACACACACATGACACACAGATAACAGCAAAGGAGCTTCTGGTGTGTGCCTGTTGACCTGAAGCCCACAGGTGGTCAAGCCAGAACGTAGTGACAGGGCAGCCACGTGGCCACGAACAGGGCACAAGGCAGCACGTGACGTGCTGGCCAGGCCCAGGGGCACCGCCAGGTGTCCAAGCAAATCCGAGTCACCCCTTGCTGCCCTGGGCCCTCTCTGCGTCTGGGGCTGAGCATCCTGTCCAAAGTCACATTGGACAGTGAGACCCTGCGGTGTCCAGGCCTGGCCAGGCAGCCCTCCCAGAGGCCCTGGCCGGTTTCTGGGCAGAAGCTGGCAGGGCTGCCTCCTGCCCAGCCTTCCCAGGCCCTGCTCCGGCCTGCGGCCAGGGAGACTGGGCACAGAGGGCCTCCTTTAGGAACGCACCTATCAACTGCTCCCGGAAGTGCCGGCAGCTCTGGGTTCGCTCCCTTCCCGAGAACAGAGCAGACCTTTGTGTTTTTATCCTTGCCGTCATCAAATATTTACTGAAGCTGATGGGCTCAGGACAAACACCGGCCAAACACAGGCTCTTCACAGGCCACACAGAGACTCACACAGGCAGGGTAAGTCCCAGCGCCAGGTGGAGCAGGCGAGAGGGAGGGCGGAAGGCGCAGCTTCTGTGCAGGGTGGCCCGTGGACTCACCCTGGCTCCTCCTGCGCCCAGAGTGACCAGAGCTGGGCTGCTGGCCCCTGAGCAGCACCCTCCCCCACCCCACTTTGGAGACAGCAGCGCCCCGCCTGGACCCCCTATTTCACCTGAGGGGAGCAGGGGACAGGTGCAGCAGGCTGCCATGTCCACAGGAGGTGCATGCTCCACGGGCCCCACTGAGCCGGGAGGTGAGCAGCATGGGAGGTGAGCTCCTGGCAGCCTCTTTGTGCTGTGAGGGACCCAAGAGGCAGCCACCTGCCTGTGACCCAGCCCCCACTGTGCTCCACCCTCCCTCCACCCACTGCAGTGTCCACTCCTATGCGTCCAAGTTGGAAGCAGCCTTGATGTCTCGCAGCTGGCAAGATGGCAAAGCATGGCCCACCCCCACCGTGGAACACGACTCAGCAACGAAAAAGAACAAACAGCTGTGCGGCAGCTACAGGGCCGAGTCTCAAACACTTCAGTGAGCAGAAGCAGCCAGACAAGACTGTACAAATCCACTTATGAAAAATTCCAGAATAAGCAGAACTAATCCATAACGACAGAACGTTCAGTGGTTGGCAAAGGATGGGGAGGGGGGTGGCAGTTGACTGAAAGGAACTTTCTGGAACCATGATCATGATTGGGGTAGACGTTACACAGGGGTAAACGTGTCAAAACGTATTCAACTGTCACTTAAGATCCACCTGTGCAGTCCTACCTGAGGGAGATAAAAGCAACGTCCCCGCCTTTGTTTTCGTGTTTCTTTCCTTTTCCTTTAGAAACTGCCAACTGTCCCTTTCTTCCTGCACAAACTACTTCATTGCATTTTTATATTTTTATGACATACACATAACACAAAATTTCCCACGTTAACCACTTTAAAGCCCACACTTCAGAGGCGGCATTAATCACACGCAGCGTGGGGCCCCATCACCACCTCCGCCACATCTCACCACCCCCCACAGGGCTGCCCTGCGCGCGGAGCCGCGACTCGCCATTCACCCCTGCCCCGGGAACCTCTAACCTACGCTCTGTCTCTGTGAATTTGCTTATTCCAGATGCTTCACGGAGTCATACAGTAGTGTCCTCACGAACAGCTCATCTCAGCATAATGCAAGGTTCATCCACGCAGCTGCTCGTGGATGCCATCCCCTTCTACGGAATGACACTCCATCATCTGTACACACCACGCTCTGTTCATCCATTCGCTGGTGAATGACACACTGGGGCTGGTCCACCTTCGGCAGCTGTGAACAGTGCTGCGATGCACGTGGACCTTCAAGCACCTGCCAAGTCCCTGCTCTCGGTTCTCTGGGGGGTACACCCAGACGCGGACCGCCGGGTCACGCGTAATTCTAGGCTCAGCTCTGGAGGAACTGCCCACCTGTTTTCCATGCAGCTGCACTATGTTACACTCCCACCCAACGTGCACGCAAGCTCCTACTTCTCCACATCCTCGCCAATGCTTATTCTCTCTTTTGTTGGTAAGAGCCTCCTGGCAGCTATGAAGTGGTGTCTCATTGTGGGGCCATATTTATTTAATCTGTTTTTGTTAAACTTGTTTTGCTGTCTCCCTTTGCCTCATCTCAGCTCTCTGGTATTTCTAACTAAACATATTTGCTTTTGTGCCTCCTCTAGGACCCTTTTCCAGGAACAGCACCCACAGCCTTACGTCGGGGCAGACCTGGACTCCAGAGAGCATCCCGGTCCTGGCACAGGGTGGACGGACCCGCAGGTGCGGACGGACCCGCAGGTACAGATGGACCCGCAGGTGCAGACGGACACGCAGGTGCGGACGGACCCGCAGGTGCAGACGGACCCGCAGGTACAGATGGACCCGCAGGTGCAGACGGACACGCAGGTGCGGACGGACCCGCAGGTACAGACGGACCCGCAGGTACAGACGGACCCGCAGGTGCGGACGGACCCGCAGGTGCAGACAGACTGCTCAGGGCCATCAGCACACCCCCCACGCTGCCCCTGCCCTTCTCTCCAGGGAAGACCCCAAGGACGCTACCAAGCTGATGTTCATCTTAAACCTTTCAAAGGCAACCAAGCAAGACTGGCAGGAGAGGAGCAAACCTCCCCACCCTGAGGCTGGACTTCCACGTCCTCGGGGATGGCGACAGGTGAGCCCACTCACGTCTAAAAGCCCTGAAGCCCCGGGAGGACAACGAGGACGGTCCAGGGCCAGAGGACAGGAGAAATTCAGCCCGCATCACTCCCTTCTCCGTGCGGCTTTCCCAGGGCCGGCTCTGCCCTGGTTCCAAATCACTCTCCAAAGCTGCACTTCACCTACAGAGTCGTCACTGACCACGGCTTAGACGCCCGGCAGCTGCGGGGCCCTGCCCCACCCACCCAGTGGCCCCCGGCGCAGCCTGCCTGGCCCCCACAGGGCCCATGTCCTCCCCACTGCGTCTCCCCAGAACTCCTGGGGCAGTTCTGATGGAAAAGAACGAGCCCAACCCACTGCACCATAAGGAAGCAATTCTGAATTCTCTGCTTGCTAGTGACAAAGAACATCACCAAACTTGGACCGGTATTGTCTTTCAAGGAACTCAAAAGCCAGCACAATTAAGTAAAACTTCTAAATTATGTAAGGGGGAAACAAAATTCATTGAAAGTAAATGCTAGGTAAGTGAATACTCCTGTTAAGGAATGCACAAAGAAATGTTAAGTGCTAAAGAAGCAGGATGTATAAAACCTACTCGCAAATGTTTAGACCACAGACAGAGAGACAGATGGATGGATCAATAGACAGACAGACAGATATGATGGACAAGCAGGCGGATGGAGAAATAGACTGATGATGGATGGACTAACAAAAGGATAAATTGTTAACAGACATAAATGGCTGGCTAAATAAACGGACAGACAGACAGATGAGATGGAAAAATGAATGAAGAGAGAAAGAAACAGGTGGACAGTTGATGGAGGGGGAGAGTGGATGGATGACAGATGGAGGGAAAGAGAGATATGACAGACAGACAGATAGGATGGATGGATATACGGACAGACAGACAGATGGGTGCTGGTGTCCTGGTGATGACCGAGCACCTGACCCCAAGGAAATGCACCACCCAGCTGCCCATCTGAGCACCAGCCCCAACCCGCAGCCCCCTGCAGCCCCCCACAGGCCCCCGCAGCACCCCACAGGCCCCCCACAGCCCCCCACAGAACCCCGCACGCCCCCCACAGCCCCCTGCAGCCCCCCGCAGCCGCACCCAGGCACTCCCGCCCTCCCGATGGCAGATGCACAGGGGTACATTGAGCAAGGGCTCAAAGGGAGCCCACCATGTTTTCAGGACCCGCACCACAAGCCCCCGCAGCTGTGAACAGCAGATGCACAGCCCAGGATGAGAGCTTCCTGCCCACCTAGGACAGCCGTGGCTCCAAGATTACCTGCGTCCAGCTTCAGCCTCGGGGCCTGGGGCCAGCAGGGGGTGGAGGCTCAGCACCCCTACTTGCCTGGGTCCCCTTGGCTTTGCAGGGGCAGGATGGGGAGTCCAGGGAGCCTGGACTTTCTCCTCCCCGCCAACCAAGGTCAGGCCTGAGAGGCGCTGAGACAGCCCTCTGGGTTCAGTAGCCCCCCAATCTGCCTGCAGCTCAGCCGCTCGCAGGCTGGGTGCCCTGCTCACACCCACACCAACAGGAGTGCATGAGAGGGGTCTGCTATGAGGTTGGGGGCAGACAGGCTGGGGAGAAAAGGGGAGCACTGAGCTGGCGTTCAATAACTGTGAGGCTGAGGATCCCCACCCACAGCTGGGCTTGCACCCACGGTGGGGGGGGTCTCCCCACCGCTGTCAGCATGCAGGGCCCCTCCTGTGGCTTGGAGGCTCACGCACAGACCACACAGTCACCCCAGGGACTCTGGGAAGCCTCTGCAGGAGTCACAGGGCCGAGGCGCACCCTCTCAGCCCACCCTGAGTCTGGAATGGGCACGGGTCTGGGTGCAGCCACCAGACACCTGGACCTGAACTCAACAACAAGAGCCGAGACGATCAGAAGCCGCGCCGTCCTGGCTGGGGGCACTGCTGCGCAGGAAAGGCCCTGGTCCAGCCTGGCCCCCAGGGATGGCCCTGGTCCTTGGTGACACCTCATGGACGCTCCAGCTTGTGTTTACCTCATGTTCTCAGGACTTCCCCACGGAAATGCGCTAAACCAACAGGACTGTCCTCCATGGCCTCACTATGACCGTACCCATCAGATGAGGCCACGGCACAGGGGGCAAAGGGAGAGGCCACGACTGCTGCCACCAGGTGGAGGCAACTCCACACAACCACCCAGGGGAAGAGGTGGGGGTGCCCACAAAGTACCCATCTCCCCTGGGCAGAGAGGATTTCCCACACGGCGCCCGTCTATCCTGGATGGACGGGATCTCCCACACGGTGCCCGTCCACGCTGGGCACAGAGGGTCTCCCCTGCGGCACCCATCCACCCAGCTCAGGGGGAGGGGGCTTTCACACACTGAATATCCCCAAGGGCAGGGGGCACCATAAGAGGCACTGGCCAAGAGCCAGCAAGAGTAGGCCAGGCCTGCTGGGCCACTTAGGAGCAAAGGAAAGGGCTGGGGACCACTCCCCCAAAACATATAACTTTGTTGACCTGATGGGATCATGTCATGGGAATGTCAGGGAGTCACTGCCTCCCCGTTCGGCCTCCATAACACAGCAGGTCATTGCTCAGCAGACGTTGATCCCGCAGTGGGGACACAAGGGCTGGACTGGCTGCCCACGTTGACCAGGAGGAAGGGTGGCTGGCACAGGGGGGCCAGTGTCCATTCCCCAGCCTTGGTCCCCATCAAGGGTCTTTCCATCACCAGCTCAGGGAACTCTTGCCCAGCTGATGACCAGACAACTTTTAATCTCATTTCACAATTCACCGAGGCTGAGCACGTGCCAGGAAGGCTTGAGGCCAAGACCGAGTCCTCCTGCCAGGACAGACAGGCTGCCCCAGCCACTGCCACCACCAGGCTGGCGTGGACACCCCTGGCCGGGGCTGCCGCCACCCACCCTCCCCCACCCTCCATGTGTTCAACCCTTCCTTGGCAAAACCCGAGTTCACTTTCCCGTTACAGCCTTTTAACTAAAGAGAAGAAACTACATTGAAACTTCCCACCAGAAATCCACAGCCTGCAGCGTTACTTCTAGCAGGAAAACACAGGACGGGCATCCAGCTAGCATGTCCCGACAGGGAACCGGGGCGCAGGAAGACAGTTCCCAGGCACATCCCCCAAGAACTCTGGAAGCAGGTTCATGCTGGGGTACAAACTCCGAGGGGCCAAAACCACCAGCTTGCAGACACTCCAGCAAACATGCCGTGGCCCAAGCGTGGCGTGGCACCTGCAGCCACCAACCACAGCGTGCCCACAGGGGGAGAGCGTGAGCTTGGGTGCCAGCCCCGGCCAGGTACAAACCCCAGGCCTGCCCAGTCACCTGTGAGTCACCCTGGAACGTCAGGGCACGAACTGTAAACAAGGGGACTCAGCCACAGCATCCCAGGCCCAGCCAGCCCCCCTGTGGCACCCTTCCTTGGGAGCCACTGTCTCAGTGTGCCGGGGCTGCTATGACAAACACCGCACTGCGGCTAGCTTAAGCAGAAGGAACCTATGGCCTTGTGGCTTGAGAGGCCAGAAGTCCAAGGTCAAGGCCTCGGCAGGCGGCGCCACTCTGAAGCTGCCGCTTGCCTTGAGGTGCCAGGCCCGCACCTCAGCCTCCCCCACCTGGCGTCTCTCTTTTTGGTCTGCCCCAGGGCTTCCTCTGACTCCTAGGCTCTTTAGAAGTCAGGATTACTGACCACCAACGTCTGAATTTCCTGTCCCATAAGGCCTCGGCCCTGCTGCCCCTCCAGCTCACCAGACAGGCTCTCCCATCCCAGGAGCACAGGCACCCGTGTCGTCCTCAGCGGCCCCTTTACAAGACCACAGCCCCACAGGGCCAGGGCTTAGGACCCCAGCATGTCCTCCCAGGGGAGAGAATTCAGTGCCCCGCAGTGGCCGAGAGAGCCGTGGTGCCAGGAGCCCGGCCTGGGTGGCCTGCCCACAGCTGCACCCACAGGCCCGGGGGAGGGGTGCACAGACCCCCGCCCCCTGGACCCCCAGCAGCAGCCCTGCTTGGACGCCTGCCAGGGAAGCCCAGGGAGGCAGGAGCAGAGCTCAGGCCAGGCCTCCCACCCACCCCTACAGGCACCCCTGGTGAGCCGACGCCGGGCGAGGCCAGCCCGGGCCAAGCCCTCCCTGCACAACTGCCCAGCTCAGCTCAGGGTCACTGGGGATGAGGAACGGCCTAGCCAGGGAAGGGGACAGCAGGGCAGAGAGGAGGGGGGGCAGACAGGGGGGCTGCAGGTGGGCTGGGCGCTTCATTCTCACCGCCTGGGGCACACATTAGCGCAGCTGTGGCAATTGTGACTTTGCAAAAATCTCCAAGGATGGAAACACAAATCAGGAAGGAAGCCCTGCCATGCCACAGCACAGGAAAGCCATTTGGACGCTCTTCTCTTTTATTAGGTGTCAGTCTGTGTGTCCTAAGCCACAGAGAGCGTCCCCTCCTGGTGGCCCACGCTTGGCCGCCCTGCCCCCACTGCCCAGTCTCCCTCTCTCCTCCCCTCTTCTTCCTCGCAGCGCCCGGCTGGCAGAGGCTCTGGGAGAACCTGCCTGGTCCAAGGCAACCAGCTCGGGCACCCCCTGCTCCCCGGCCCCGGCTCAGGGCTGGCCACGTGAGGCAGGACACCTCCATCCCCCACAGGGGACACCAAGCTGACCCCTCCCGGCCCCCACCCTGCCTGGGTTGGGGGGAAGAGGGCACTCATCCTGGCAGCCCTCTGCAAACATGAGGCCTTTGTGGGAGTCGCTGAGGACGCCCCTGCCTGGGGGCCTCCAATGTGCTGGGGGGCGCGGCCCAGGAGCAGACATGCCCGGGCAGGCGTGAGGCTGTGAGTGACCGTGGCCCCTGCCTGGGGGCCCAGGGCTCTCAGGGGCCTGCCACAGGCAGAGGAGCAGGGCCACTCTCCACTCCAGGCCCGAGGCAGCAGGAGGAGGCTGGGAGGCCCTGAGCCCAGCACGACACACACGTCGTCCTCTAGAGACGGCGTCCTCAGCAGGGGCGATGCAAGCCCAGCTCTGTGCCCAGACGGCCTGCCCATTCCTTGGTGTCTTCAGTGGAGCCAGGCAGTCCCCGGCCGCCCTCCCAGGGCCTGGCACATGCAGTGGACCTGGCACTAGCCAGTCGTGGCGCCCTGTTTTAGGACCAAGGCACTGGCCTTCCCCAGGAGGGGTCACAGCGGCAGCCCAGCCCGCTCCCCTGTAGCCACCGGCTGAGGGCTCTCCCGCCCTGCCACCCAGACACGCCCCACAGAGGCAGGGCCAGCCCCCAACTGCTTCGGGCATCGACTGCCCGCCCAGGCTCGGCCTCCTGGCCTGTGGCAAGAGGTTCCCCAACCACACCCATCTCAAAGGGTGCTGGGCAGGTCACAGAAGGCAGCACGTCAGAGGTGGGGGGACAGAGCCTGGGACCCCGCAGGGGGGCTCAGCAGGGCAGTCACCATGCGCTTACCCGCAGGCCCAAAGCCTCCCGCCCTTGCCAACACGGGTGGGTTTGGACTCCGTCAGAACACCTGCTCGCCCGTCCTCAACGCCCACCCCACACCGCTCCCTGGGCCCCCGCGTGGCCGGGCACCAGGCAGCAGCCAAGGGGCCAGCCCATGGCACTCCCGGCCGCTGGGAGTCATGCTGGCAATACCAGGAGTGGGTATCATGAGGGGACGGCGGGTGAGGGCATAGGTGCAAAAGGGCCACCGCAGGTGCAGGGAAGGGGGAAGTGTGCAGGGAGAGGAGGGCGCGCCGAGGGGGAGGCCACGAGGCCGAGAACGGAAGGAGCACCCACACGGCCGGATTTGGAGGCTGAGAGGGCTGCGAGTCGAGGTGCAGAAAGGAAAGGGCCAGGCTGAGGTGGGCAAGGGAGCCCAGTTCTAACCCACAGAGCCCGAAAGCCTGGAAACCCACAGGTCTGCAGATGCTGCGGCTGCGGGCAGTGTGGGCCAGGGAGGAGCCAAGGCTGCCCCGGATGCTTCCAGAAGGAGCTGGATTCACGTTCTGGTCTGCTGGGGAGAGAGGCCCAGAGGAGGGCTTCCTCAGCCTACAGGTGCTGAGTGAAATCTTGAAAGAATAAGATAACCAAGGAGGACCCAGGCAGGAACCTACCCCACAGTTTCCACACACACACCCTTACCTACCAATAGAAACAAAGAGACAAAAGAGGAATACTGGAAAATACTCTCCATTATGTATTCAAAGAAATGGACAAAGCCATGGGATGGCTAAGATTCCATCTACCCACCCACTTGTTTCCTGCCTCCAAATGTGTTGTGACACCTGGAGCTGTGGCAGCCTTCTTGCAGATATGAGGCAACAAGCCTGGAGACAAATTGCCAACACGTTCAAGAAGGTTAAAAGGAGGAGGACTGCATGGTGATCTAGTGAGCCACCGCCAGGGCCCTGGGCTGGTTTGAATCTGATGTGCACCCCAGAAAAGCCATGTTCTTTCATCTTTATTCAATATTGCTGGGTGGGACCTTTACAGTTGCTTCCATGGAGGTGTGACCCAACCAATTGCGGGTGGTAACTTGTGCTTAGGTGGTTTCCATGGAGACGTGTCTCCACCCTTTCAAGGTGGGGCTGCTGACTGGAGCCTTAAGGGGAAACCGTTTTGGAAAAAGCCTCCGAGCCCACAGAGTCAGAGACCTCTGGAGCTGCAGAAGGGAAATCCCCTGAGGAAGCCTCATGAAATGAGGAGAGAAAGCTAGCAGATGTCACCATGTGCCCTCCCAGCTGAGAAAGAAACCCCAAGCTTCATCAGCCCTTTCTCTGGAGTTAAAGTATCTTTCTCTGGATGCCTTAATTTAGACATTTTCATGGCCTTAGAACTGTAAACTTGCAGCTTAATAAATTCCCTTTTTAAAAGCTGTTCCATTTCTGGCACTCGCGTCCCAGCAGCGTACAGCTTTCAGTGCTGTGGACGGGCCCACACTGCTCAGCCTCATTCGCTGGGGCATTCTGCCCCTCGCAGCTGAGCACTTTTCCAGCTTGTCCGCACACGCGGGGTCGGGAAAGCAGGGGGCCTGAGGCCGAACCCTAAGGAAGCGGGTTATGGCAGCAGGATGCCTCTTCCAGGGCACATCCTATCCGAGGCAGGAGGGGGTCTCACGGGGAAACAAGCTTAGCATTCTAGCTCCAGCCACCGCCAACGACACCACCACAGGACACTGGCAACAGCTTCTTCACCCACCGGGACCCCTCCACGCTCCGCGGCAGGCCACGCCACGCCATGCCCAGGACTGTCCTGGTCCCATGAGAGGCTCATAAGGGAAAAAGCAGGGCAGTGGCCACAATGCGCCCCCACAGCCCCTCTCAAGAGCCTCACAACTCCAATGGGGGGCTTCAACCGCTTTAACGTACCACGGAACGGAACACAACGCTGGGGCACGGCCTCGGCAGAGTCTCTGTTCTCAGAAGGAAGACAGAGCCCAGCAGCTTCCCAAAGCTGCCCCGGGGACAAAGCCGCCAGGTGGGCCGAGGGTCCAAGAAGGCCCCCATGGGCTCAGAGCTCCCTTCATTGCCCTCCACCCTTCTGTGCCGTGGCTGGCACGCCCCTACCTGAGGGCGCCCAGACCTGGCCCTGCTGCGGAGGGGTCCCGGGCTGACCTGCCAGGACTCAGCAGACACCGGCCCCCCGGGAGGGCCTCTCACCCCGCTGCCTCCCCGTGTGGACGGCCCAGGCCCCATGGAGACCCTCCCTCTGGGCGCTGTGGTAGAGCCCACAAGGAGCCTAAGCCCACCCGCCCCCCAGGGCAGGCCTGGGCCAGGAGGAGGAGGAGCGGGGAGGGCTGTCTGTACCGTGGCAGGGGGGCCAGGGCAGGGAGGGGGCCGGGCTGTGGGTAGGGGCTTGGGGGGTGAGCCCTGGGCTATGGGCAGTGGGGGGATTTGGGAGGAAGCCCTGGGCTGTAGTGGGGGTCAGGCCTGGGCTGGGGGTGGGGGGGGAGAGCCCTGGCCTGTGGATGGGGTGGGGAGCCCCGACCAGCCCCCCAGCCCCCCAGAGCTGGCCATGCCCTTCTGGAAGGTCCCCACGAGATCCAGGATGGATCCCCCTGCACAAAAGCCAACAGCTCTTAGAAGAAGCTCTAGAAACACATGCAATTTTTAAGTACAAATATTTTTTAAAAGGTGTAACAGAGTTATTGCTTAATGGGGAAGAGTTTTTGTTTGAGGTGACATGAGTCTGGGTAGCGGATGTTGGTGATGGCAGCACAATATCGTGAGTGTAACTGACATCACTGAAGTGCACACTTGAAAGTGGTTAAAATGGGAAATTTTGAGCTACATACATACTATTGCAATAAAAAGTTTTTTAGAAAAAAGCTACAGCCACAGCTGTATTAAAAAAAAATTTGTGCATACAAGAACTTCAAACTAATATGCAAAATTAAAAGTTGCTGAATTCACTTGCATTATGAGTGGAAATAACTTTTTTCATTTTTGCAAATTTCCTTAGTGTGGCTGGTACACTGTCATTTCTTCTATTCTTTTTAAGAAACTTGTAACACATATTTAAAGAAAGCTGACTGAAATTAGAGATAACAATCAAGCATTCAGGGAAATCCTTCTAATTCAGCCCTCCCAGGAATGAAATTGGATTTGCAAGCTCTGCGAAGCTGGAGAAGCTGCTGAGCTGAGACCAGGCTGCACTTCGTTCCAGAAGGGCCCTAGGCCAGCCCCTCCAGGACCCCTCCCCGGAACAGCCCCCTCATCACTGTGCCAGAGGCAGATCCCAGCTCATCCTTTAAAGCTTCCAGCTGCTGCGTTCATGCCCTCAGCCTCATCTGCAGCTCCCAGGATAAGGGGTCCAGAAGCTCCCCCAGGCCAGGTGTTCCCCCAGCCCGGGGACTCCCCCAGCCCGGGTGCACCCAGGGTCTGGGGCACCACTTCATGGCAGGGACTTCTGGACCCACAGCCAGCTATCTGTCTGTCCATCCTGCCTGTGCGTGCTGCTGTCCATCTGCCAAGCATGGATGAAAGCAGGCGGGTCCTCAGAAACAGGGCTCCCCAGTTCTCCAAGCTCAACTCTCTACTTCATGGTTCTTTTTAAAAACATTTTATTTTGGGGTGAAGGGCAAACGAGCAGGATGAAAAGGAAGCTAACTTTGAGGGCCGCTCCACGCCTAGTGCTGTCCTAGAGCCGGGTGGACTGCCAACACAGAGGCCCCCCCACTGGGAAGCATGGAGGGGTCCCCACGGCAGGGGTAAGACAGGGCCTTAGCGTGAGGGGCCTACCTGCCTCCCCGCCAGGCCCCCCGAGTCTTCGGAACTCAACGCCCACCCCCTGCAGAGCGTACGGAGCCTGGCCTTCGGGCTGTGGTGGGGGCGGGGTGAAGGCTGACCTACAGGAAGGCGCAGGTGCTTTTCGGAGGCGCCCAGCCATTCCTTGTTTCGACTTGGCATCTTGCGACTAGAATCTGTTGTCCCTGCCTGTGGCAGTCACATTTGGCGATTGGCCTCAACAATAAAATGGGGAACGTAACAGCCCACACTGTGGCCAGGGTGAAATGAGGATGCTCCAAGGGGACCCTACTGTGGACTGGACACACAGCCGGCTTCAGGGAATGGGGTGCTCTAACACTGGCCCAGGCTTCCTGAGAACGGAGCAGACCCCTAATTCTACACACAGGCTGACGGCAAACATTAACCCAGGACCAGGAACGGGCTCTTTGCCAGCCTGCAGCCCCCTGGAGCACCTGTACAAGCAACATCACCAGCTGGACTCAAAGCCACCTCCGGCCACTGCCACGTCCACCTGCAGTCAAGGAGCAAAAGCCCCCCAGGGGTGGGCTGGGCCCACTCCATGCCGCTCTGCTCCCAGCAGAACCAGAGACAGGACGACCTGCCTTGTCCTTACAGGGACTGGAATCCACAACCTCCCTGAGTCACATGATCCCACAAAGCTTCCCCGGAATGGCAGGGCTCAGGCTGCTGGTCTAACTCAAATCTGGCCTGCTGCAGCGGCCCGCACCCCGCGGGGTCAGCTGGCCAGAGCGTGAAGGTGGTGAGGGCAATGCACAGCCCTCCTGCAGAACCAAGAATCGGCCTCTCCCCCTGCCGTTTTTCCCGTCCTGTATTCTCCTCCTTGCCCTTTCAGGCATGCAGTGGGGCGCCAGGCACCCTCCAGCCTCCTGGGGCAGCCAGACCACCCCTCGGCAGGGTCCAGAACCTTCTGGGGACAGAGACAGGGGACCTCCTCGTTTCCTCTGCCTCCCACCAGCACCAGCCAGAAGGGCACAGACTCATAATTTTAACACCCACAGCTGTAAGCCAGGAGCAAAGGGGCTGTGGGTAGGGGCCATGGGTAGAGGCTGCCTCGGAAGCTCTATCCTGGGAGAAAGACCCTGAATTAGCGTGTGCACGCACGCGCACACACACACCCAGAGGCCACCCTGCAGGGCTCAGCAACCGTGTCCCAGTTCCAAGACAGAGAGGCAGGCCAACTTCACCCAGCAAGGTGCGGCTTATGCCTCCAAGACCTGGCGCCCCCAAGGGCCAGCAGACCCCTCCCACCAGGCTCCCGAAGCCGGCCCAGGACAGCTCCGGTTACAGTTTATATAATCTCCCAGCGCTGGCGCTGACACAGCCAACGTGAGGGCAAGGCGATGAAAAATGCATGCCCGGTGCCTTGGCATACAAAACACACACACACACGCGCGCACACCTCGCCTGCACGCTGCACGGCTTCATTTCAAGGACCTCTTACGCATCCATTTTGTGTGTGGCTCTGGAGTGCCAGGCCTGGACCAGCCCCCTGCAGCCCCCTCACAGCCTCCCGGCTGCCAGACGCCCATCTAAAGGCAGCTCAGGGCACTCTGCATGCTCAGCCCCACTTCCCCAGACTCTCCAAGGACACCATAACTCAGACCACCTGGGGACTTAGAGCTGGGGCCTGGGAGGCGAGGGGGCACACCTGATATGCAGGGTCTCCCCACACCCTCCCAGTGCCCTAGTGCAACAAGCCTAGACACGCATGTGCGAACAGGACTCCTCGGAAGCAGGCTGGAGAACCCCTGACTGCAGGCAGACACACACGACAGCCGCCCGCACATGCCGTGGGCCACGCCTGACACGCGTGCCACCCAGGAAGGCTGACACAGGCCATGGACCACCCACCACGGCCACCCACCCCCGCCCCAGAGCCGCGCGACTCTGCCAGGCAAGGCTCAGAAGCCAGCGCAGCCCCAGGGCGCACGGCCCAGGCTGCCGACCGGGTCCCTCACCTGCAGCTCGCACCAGGCTACCTCCACCCAGGTCTCCGTGTCCAGCCCCTTGTAGACCGTCTTGAAGGAGCCGCGGCCCAGCTCGATGTCGAACTTGAGGAAGCGGCCGTCCAGCGAGGTGGCCACCGCCTTGAGATCGTCCTCGTCCTCCTCCTCTTCGGGTTCCTCTCGCCGGGCACGCCCGGGGTCCGGCTTCGCCTCGGTCGCCCCCACCTCCTCCTTCGTCTCGACCGCCGCCTCTTCCCGGGGGCTGCCGTCGAGGGCCGGCTCGGCAGCGGCGGCAGGGGCCGGGCCGGGACCCGGGCTGGAGGTGGGGCTCTGCGCGTCCGCGGCCTCCGGGGCTGGGGGCGCGGGGCCGCCTGGGGCGCAGGGGGGCACCGGGGGCGGGGGGCGGCCGGCGCCGCGGGCGCGCTCAGCGATGAGGCGACGCGTCTTGCACAGCAGCAGCACCCGGCGCTGCAGCGGCTGCGGGGGCTGCGCGCCCGACGCCTCGGCCGCCTCCAGCCCCGGCGGCTCCTCCTGGTCGGACTCCACCACGCTGCGCCGCAGGAAGCGCTGGTGCACCGGCCGGGCCTCCCGCGCCCGCGGCGCCGCCGCCGGCTCCGTCATGCCCGCGGCGGTCCCTGCGCCGCGCCCGGCCTCCGTCAGCGCCCCGGGGGCGTCCCGGCGGCCGCCATCGCCGTCCATCTCTGCGGGGACAAGGACAAAGCGGGCCCGTGAGCACCTGCCCGCGGACGGACGATGAGACAGCAGCCGCCTGCCTCCGCTCCGGAGCGAGAGGCCTGGCCTCGCGGGCCGCGGGGAAGCCCGGGGGAGGGGGACCGACGGCCCCGGGAGGCCCGCGGGCGCGGGGGGCTCCGGGCCCCGAGTTGAAGGGGGGCTCCCAGCTCCGGTCGGCCCCGCATCCGCAGCTCCACAAAGGACGCGGAGCGGGCGCGCGGGGAGGGGGCTGCGGCGGCGCGGCGCGCACACAAAGGCGCGGGGCGGGGGCGAGCGCGGCACTCACAGGGCGAGCGGCCGCCGTGCATGGCCGCGGCCCGGCCGGCCGGAGAGGCGAAAAGGCGCCGGGGTCGCAGGGGTCGCCTGCGGAGTCCGCGGGTCGCGCTCCGGGTGGGGGCTGGCGCTCGCGGCGCGGGGGTGGCGGCTGCGGGCTCCGGCTCCGCTTCCAGCGGCTCCTCCCAGGCGCCGGCCCGCTGCGGGTGCCGCGCTCCGCGTGCTCTGGGTCCGCTCGGCTCGGCTCCCCGCACCGGCTCCGACCCGGACGAGCAGAGGCGGGGCTTCCGCTCGCTCCACCCCCGGGGTCGGCTCGGGAGGGGCGGGGCTGCCACGCCCTCTTGGCGGCGGCCGGGCGCGGCCACCTGCGGCCCGCGCGGCCTCCCGGGTCTGGGGCCGGCGTGGGGCGAGCGGCACGGTGGGCGGCCGGGAAGCTCGCGTGGGGCCACCGGGGCTCCACCAACGCCCGGCCCTCAGCCCCGCCTCGGACGCCCACGGTGGGCATAGAGGGGCACCGGGCCTTCCGACTCACTAGGCCATTTCGCCGCGGGGCTCCACCAGGTCGCCCGTGAGGGTCGGAGAGGCGAGGTCATGTCCAAGGTCACAGCCGGGAAGGGGTGGGTCACAGGGGGCGCTGATGACCACCTAACCCTCTTGGGGCCTGAGCACCACCGCGCCTGCCAGCTGCCTGCCTTCCAGGCCCCCGGAGCCCCCCGGAGCCCCTGTGAGCTGCCCTGCAGGCTCCAACCCCCCGGCCCCGCAGGCCTGCCCGCCTCAGAAACCTGGGCAGGCCTAGGGCTGCAGGTGCGTCCACCCTCAGGAAGAAGGCCTGAGCACCCCCAGACCCCAATCCCTGGCCTTTCTTCCACCCACTTCACAAACAGGACCCTTCAGGGCCCACCACACCCGTCACAGCGGACGAAGCCAGGCTCCAAATTCAGCAGTAACCTGCCCTCAGTCCCAGAGCTCCTAAAACATCGTTTATGGGGACACAGAGCCGCTTCTGGAAGTCCCATAACCCCAGGCATCCTTCCTCCTCCACCTTGGTGAAATGCCACCTCTTCCAGGGAGGCTTCCCTGATCTCTCCCTCCCCTTTCCTCCTCTGGACTACCACACACAGGCTCCTCCCTTGGGCATCTCTAGACCTGAGGTGGCATATGCCAATAACTCCTCGTTCTAAGCTGTGTACGGCACTGACCTCACACCTCACACCCGCCTGAGCCTCCATAACCCCATAAAGTAGGTCAACGACCCCATTTCCAGATGAAGAAACTAAGGCACCAGGAGGAGAAGCCCCTCACCTGAGGTCATGCAGTCGGCAGGAAGCAGCCCGCCAGGGTGTTTTCAGGTCCCTCCATCCCAAACACACGTTAACCCACGTGATAGAAAAGCTGGCAGGTACAACATAGAGGGGAAAGAATTGTGTCAAGCTGCCCGAGGCCCCCAGCAGCAGCACGTCCAGGTCCCTGCTGGACGCTGCCCACGCCCCTCTGAGAGCCAGGCGGGCAGACCTTCCCAGCCCCGTGTCCAAGAAGCTGGAAGCCAGCATGCCTCAGGATATGCTCCCCGTGGAAACTGACGAGCACTGCAGATGAGCCTGTTCCTCCAGCTGGACCTGCATACCTCACGTGCTACACGTTTCACACACCTGTTCACCGCACGAGTTAATCCCTGCACCCACCTTATGAGACAGGCGTCCAGCCGGAGGCCAGAAGAGGTCCAGGCCGAACAGCAGGCGCAAGCTCTGCGGCCTACAGATGTCTGAAAGATGACAGTGGAACCAGACCTGGCACGGCAGGGTGGGTGAGGGTCTCTCCATCTTCCCTTGTGGAGACCGAGGACGCCCTGCCTTGCCCCACACCATTGGCATGACCTTTGGCAAACCTTGGCCCTGGCTGAGCCTCAGTGTCTCCACCGGCCAAATGGGCTTAGTCATAATGGTTTGTCGGCTTCCAATGGCTGCCAAAGGCTGGGACTCGTGCTGGGCAGTTCCAGGCCTGACCAGAGGGAAACCAAGAAGGGGTGTCCTGAGACAGAAGTGTGCCAGGCCCCCACCTAACAGCATGGGGCCAGTGGGCCTGCCAAGGGACAGACAGGGGACGACTGGCACCTGCCCACCCTCAGGTCCTCGCGGTGCCCGGGCAGCACACTCACCCACACACAGTGGCCTGCTCCCAGGACCCTGGGCCAAGAGGAGACCCTGCCTCGGCACGACGGCCACCTGCTCTCTGAACCAAGGCCCTCAGGGGTGACTTCCCGAAAGCACTTCTCACAGGTGGGCAGGCAGCCCTATTTACATGCCTCCCATATTGGAGCGCTCACTCCCTCTCCTCAACCAAGATTGTTGGAGTCCCCAGCTAAGTGCTGATGGGTGGATGTCTGTTCTCTTTGCGAGGAATCTTGGGTTGGGACCCCAGAAGGTGGACAGGCCTTGGACGCCAGCCTTAGGCAGATATCTGGCTCTCAGTGTGCCCCTCTCTCACTGTGTGACCTTAGCCAGGTCACTTGATGCCCCTGAGCCTCCATTTCCTTGGCTGCAAGATAGGAGGGTGATCACCCATGTATCAGTTTGCTAGGGCTGCGTAACAAAGTAACAAAGTACCGAAACCGGGCAGCTTGGGGAAACAACAACAACAAATGTATTGTCTCACGTTCCTGGAGGCCGGAAGTCCTAAGTCAAGGTGTCGGCAGGACTGTGCTCCCTCCAAAGGCTTGGGGACAGAGTCCTCCCCGCCCTCCTCCAGCTTCTGGTGGCTGCTGGCAGGCCTCAGTGGTCCTTGGCCGATGGCTGCTTCACACCAGTCTCTGCCTGGGTCCACGTATCTCTAGGTCTCGGTGTCCAAATTTCCTCTCCTTAACAGGACACCAGTCATACGGGACTAATCCAGTTTTGGCCTCATTGTAACTCATCACCTCTTTGAAGACCATCATTTCCAACTAGGGTCACACTCATGACCCCGGGGTCTGGACTTTGGGGATAACACAGACTTTTGGGGTAACTGGGTGCTTCACTGAGTTGTAATGCTCTCCCGAGCCACGGCTGTGGAAGAGCACTTTGCAAACTGCTCAGCCCTGGCATATCACAACCTCTCTGATCCTCAGACAGTCCTGCTCAGGCACTTGGGTGAGCAAGTGGAGGCCTGGCCTGGAGACGTTTGGATTGTATGTAACTCGCTAGTGGCCACCGAGCTGAAAAGGAGGGGCCAGGACCCCTTCCAGCTCCTGGTCAGGCCACATCCCCCCAGATCCAGGCCAGGCTGATGAGACCCCTGGGCACCTGCACCAATTGCCAAGATACCTGTGCTGTCAGGTGTGCTTCCTGGTGCTGGGACCTGGCAGGGTGTAGGAAAGGCCATGCTGTCAGCTGCTCAGGGCCGAGGTGGAGGGGCAGTCTCAGCATAGAGGAGGTGCTCCTGAAACTTCAGGAAGGTCAGTACATGTTTGTTGAGTGACTGAGTGAGTGGAGCTGACGGAATGAGCCCGCACTGGAGAGTAGGAGGGCAACAGGCCTGCCCCAGAGCCCCTGTCCCAGATGGCCCCCTGGCAGCATTGCAGGTCCCGGGCTATAAGGGAAGGCCACACCTGGACTTGCCCAGCAGGAACTCCGTAGCTGGATACTTTTTGGCCTGCCTCTGAGTGGACTCAGGCAGTGGGCCGGGATCCCACATCTAGGGGACACGTGAGAGCTTCTCTCCTTGTCAGAGGCTCTCGGGCAGTCTGGGAAGAGAACTGCGAGGAAAACAGAGGCTCAGGAGAAGTGGAGGTGCAGGGAAGTGAGTTCTAGGGGAGCTAAGTGCCGGGGAAGGAGCTGGGGTGAGAGTGGGCAGCTGACGTCAGTGAGGATGGGGCTTTAGGAGAGGAAGTCCAAGGGGTAGGTGCGGAGGCCTGGAGCCACCCAGTGGGCAGGGCCGGGGTGAAGGGTCTGTCCTGGATGGTAACTTGGCGCCCTGGGCCTCAGCCACCCTCTGCCCTCACCGCGGGTGTAGACGCCCTCCCCAGTCGATGGGAGCACCCTTCTGCAGGGACAGAGGGTCTGGCGGTCCCACTGTTGGCAGGTGTGGGGATCGAGTTGCACCCCTACAAGCGACAGGGTCAGGCAGGCCTTCAAGTCCGTCCCTATGGGCGCAAACCCGTTTGTGGCTAGGACACTGAAGGTCTTATTAGTTAAGCTGTGGCCAAGTTGAGTCACAGGGGCTGAACCCACGTGGCTGGAGGCCCTAAAAGAGGAGGACATTTGAATGTAGTGGGATGCCAGAAGCTGGCTGAAGCCACAAGTCAGAAGAGGCCTGAGGAGAGGGGAGAAGTGGCCTAGGAGGGGCCACCCCGGAGCCCCCGGGAGCCCCGGCCACCAGGCAGGACGCACGGCCCCCCACATCGTGGCCGTGGGCCTCTGGCCCCTGCACCACGAGCTGCGTGGGTGGTGGACACTGCCCGGGAGGTCATCGCACAAGACCACTTGTGGGCGACAGGGTGGTATCGAGTCCGTTTTCACGGCTGGACGGACAGACAGTTGGATGCCAGACTCAGTTCCTGGCAGTAACAGGGCTTTCAGCAGACGCATTGTCTGTGGGGCCTCGGGCGCGAGGGGCCCCTCCTGTAAGTACACACTTTGTTGTGCGGGGGTTTCTTTGCGATTCTGACAGCAACAGGAGCATTCAGTTCTGGTAGGGCAGAAATACACTTGGAAATAAACAGGATTCTGCGCGCAGGTGTGCGCCCCGGGGCAGGCTGTCCGCCGTGGGGAAGGGTGGCTGTGAGGCAGGCGCCGCGGGGACGAGACCTGAGGACGGAAACAAGCCGAGAGGACAGACGCCGTGTGGCCTCACGCCCGTGAAAGGACTAGAGAATGCAGAGGCACGGGGGCGGAGTGCATTGCAGGGTCCCGCGGAGAGCACAGGGCGGGCGCGGTGTGATGGCCTGATGGGGCACGTGGTGGCTGTGGGCAGCGGGCACCGTGCATGGTGGCCCCGCGAAGGGGCCCTGAGTGGCACACACGAACACAGCTGACATGAGAAATTTTATGTTGTAGACGTGTTACCGTAACGAAATTTTAAAAAAATTACAGAAAAGCATAGAGCATGCTGGGCAGGGCCGAGTCCTGCCTCTCGGCTTGCACGCCCCGTAGTCCCGCTCCCTCTTGTGAGGTTGGCCCCGGCGCCCCTCCCGGGCCCCCCAGGCCACGCCTCCTTAGACTCAGACTCACCTGAGGCTTTAGAAACATTACCATTCCTCTGCCACCCGCCGGTATCGTGTCAGCAGCTGAAGGTCCTGGGCGGGTCTTGCATACCGTTGGTGCTCAATCAGTGCTGCCTGCATGAACATGTGCTTGTGAGAAACACATCCACTGGGAAGATTTCCTCTTGGCCCTGGGCCAGGACCCTCCTTGCAGTGCTGGGTTCACGGCGCACCGCTTCACAGCCCCAGCTTTTCCCGACCTGCCTCTCCCGGGCAGGGATGAAGATGTGAATTGGGTGTCCCACTCCCGTAGCCCCCACCTAGGGAGTGCCGCCCCCCACTCCCACCAAGAAACGGGGCCCACCGCTGCTGGGAAACACACGGTCCTGCCACCAAGCCAGCTGCTGTAGCTTCAGAGGTGGGCTGGGCAGCTAGCTCGCAGGACCGAGAAGGCAGATGACGAGATGGGGTCGGGACACCCAGGTCCGCCTCCAGGAAGGCCGGTCCCCACAGTGGCTGCAGTGCGTGAGGACTTACAGAGTCCCCCAACCCTTGGTTCCAGAGGTACAGGCCGGGAGGGCCGCGGGCCCCAGGCCTGTGGGCTGAGCCTCACGAGGACTCACAGACGCGGTGTCCACACAGACGCAGTGTGCACAAAGCATGGGCCCTTGGGGGGGTCGGGCCCGCCCAGCACAAACCACGCTGGGATTTCAGGGCCAGTGCCCAGATCACCGTAGGTAACCCAGTCCGCGCTGTGGGCCACGGTGGGCAAACAGCACAGTTTTCGAGACCCACGACAAATCTACGGGTGGAGCCTGGCCAGAATCTGGACGAAGCTGTGCCATGGGGGTGTCACGGCCACCGGGAGGAGACGTGCACGGTGTGGTTTGCAGACCAGAGCTGCCAGCGTGGCATGCACGGTCACCTAGGTTGGACGTAGCTGGGAGAGTGCAGCGTGTTGTGTGCGGGGCGCCGCGCATTGCAGGCAGGAAGGGCGTTGGGACTCGGCCGGGCCGGGTGCAGCCTTCCTGGGTCAACTCGAGGCGTCTCTGCAGGTGGACCCCGGGGGCCGCTAACCAGGTGTGGCCTGTGAGTCCAGAGGTGGCACTTGGCCCAGGGGTGGGGGCAACGCAGGGCCAGCGGGAGAGACAGGGAGCCCCAGGGGAAGGGTGGAGCCGAGCCCCACAGCTGTCGTCTCGGCTGCTAGGGGAGGCTGGGCTGGGGGAGTAAGAAGCGGGGCGGGAGGAGCAGGGAGCACGATGCTCTGTGATGCAGCCTCCGTCTTCCTCCTCCTTGTGTAACTAAACAGATGACATCACAATCCCTTTACTCTCAACCTTCCAAAGTACATTTGGTTTTGTTAAGTAACAGCTTTGGGGGTGCGAGGGGGGTTCAGTGGTAGAATTCTCACCTGCCATGTGGGAGACCCAGGTTTGATTCCCAGACCAGGCACTTCCCAGACAAACCAACCAACAAAAACAAGACAAAGCAAACAAAAAATTCAACAAGTGGTGCTGCAATAACAGGATACTCACATGGGAAAAGACCGAAAAGCGACCCCGCCATACAGCATACAAAAGAATAAATTAAATAACAGATTTATTGAAATATAATTCATACACCATGAAGTTCTCTCCCTTAAGTGAATAATTCGGAGGTTTTTAGTGTATTCAGGAGGCTGGGCCACCTTAGCCACCCTCCTTCCAGGACATCCTCGCCGCCCTGAAAGCAACAGGGAACCCACTGGCAGTCAGCCCTGCCCCCCGCCCCCAGCAGCCTGGGACCCCATGAGTCCACTCTGTGTGTCCTGCTCAGGCTGGACATTTCCCACTGATGGAGCCACGGGCTGTGGCTGCTGTGACCGGCGCATGGTTGAGACTCCTCGTCCGCTGGGGCGTTGCTCCTTTTTATTGCCTGATCACGTTCTATCGTGCGAGCCTATGCATTGATTTTCAAGACCGCATTCTCATTAGAGAAAATCTATAAAACAGGAAAATCAAAATGATTTTACATCACTCGCTGCATCCCTCCTCAAATACGGTTTCCGCTGGGCTCCACGCAGGAGGGGGTCTGCGTGGTGGGTCCCCAGCAACGCCGGAAACTTCCAGCCCGGGAGCGAGTCGGGGCTCCGAGCCTCCCCTCCCACGTGCAGTTATTTAACTGTGTGCTGTTAGGTCTCCTCCAAACACAAAACCATGAATCCCATTTTCCTGGCTTGGCCGTTTTGTGCCTGCCCGCGTGAGGGGTCCCGAGACTGTCCGGGGACCTCCAGGCTCCCAGTCCAGGCCGCCTGACTGCTCCCAGCCGGCTCTCCCACCAGAAACCAGTACCGGGGGCCTTGAGGAAGCGGGGGTAGCCCATCACCGGGCGGCCGGGCTCCGTGCTGCGGCCCAGGCCCACCTTCGGTCCTCCCCCGGGGGCTGCACATGCCTTGGCCCAGGCCGTCCGCAGCTGACCTCCTAGGTGTCAGGTGTCCTCAGGGGTCAGGGGCCGGGAGATTGGAAGAGCTCTGGCCAGCAGCCATGGGGATACGGGGGCTCCAGATCCTGCTTCCCTGGAGGCCCGGCACCAGTCCCACTGCACCCTCCAGAGCTGCACCCCAATCTGAGCCCCACACAGCCCTGCCCCAACCGCTCTTCCACGCCCCCCAGTTCCACCACCCCCCGGCTCGCTTCCCTCCTGCGCCCTGCGCCCAGCCCACTTGCAGTAGCTCCTATCCGGGTGCCCTCTGCGTCCCCAGGCTTGCCCTGCGTCCTGGCACCTGGTCCCGGCCTCCTGGCACTGGATCCCCTGCTCCCCCGGCCTGAGGCGCCAAGCGTGGCATCTGTGTTGCCGGCTGACCCCACGGCATCCCGGCTGTCTCCAAACTCGCCTGTCTGGGGCCTGGGAAGGGCCGTGTCTTCCTGCGCAGGCAGTTGAGGCTTGACCCCCGGCAGTCCCGGCGCGACCCAGGCCAGCTGTGCCATCTCCTGTGCCAGGGGCAGTCCCCGATGAGACCCCTGCCCTTGTGTGTGCGTCCCCTCAGCCCCCCACGGTGTCCTGTCCCACCTCCTCGGGCCAGCTCAGCCAGGCAGGGCAGCACAGGCCTCGTCTGGAGCCGCTCGCGGCGGGAGGGAAGACGCGCCCGCGGGTCTCGCCTAGGAGAAGGCCTGCAAGTGGGATGACCAGCTGGGCAGACGTGGGGCTGAGAGCCGGCTGAAGGTGCTTCCCACTGCACCACACACAGGCCACGTGGCCGGCAGTGGGAAACACTAGGAGACGGTCACTCCTACACAGCGAACATGGTCAAGCCCGTGGAACGCTACTGAGCGCGCTCTAACAGGACGCGGGGGCGAGGCCCCAGATGATGTGACTCGGGCTGGGAACCCCTGCACAGGAGCACACCTAAACGTTCACGGGGAGAGCTGCTGCTTTTGCACGTTTTTCGGCGCGTCCCCCAACATCTAAGCTGCGTCTTTGGGAAAGGGTACACAGAGAGCCAGAGGCAGTGGGACGTCCAAACGGGGTGTCAGCAGAGAACCGGGGCGGCTCAGCGCTCCGCCTGGAGGCTGCAGGCCTGAATTAGATCCTGTCTCCGCCCTGTCTGCCCCCTGACCTTCGGGCATGAATCTCTCTGAACTTCGGTTTCCTTATTAATCAAAGCGCACAGAGGTAGCCACCTTCCTGTAGACCAATTCGCTGGAAGAATCCTGGGGAGCTTTCTGTGGCCCAGGAAGGGTTCTCAAAGGGCTGCTTTCTGCTGGTGGCTCAGATGGCAGCACGAGCTGGGGGCGGGGCTGGGCGAGAGGCAGTGGCCGGGCCTTCCATGCTTGTGGAACTGCCCCCACCTCCACTCTACAGCAAACTCCTGCCTTGGTGGAGAAGCCCTGGCCTCCTTGCCCTCTCCTTGCCTGCAGAGCCCACCCATGGAGAGGATAACAAGTTGCCCATTGAGTCCTCCAGGCAGAGTAAGTGGGTCCCTGCATTAGCCGGGGCGGGGGGGAAACAGAGCTGGGATGGGGTTCAGACTCAAGGCCATGGAGCCAGAGAGAGGGGCCCACCCAGGGGCTCATCAGGAGAGAGCAGGGAGCAGAGTGAGGGCCAGAGCCAGGCGTCCTCACACAGGACATCCAGGGAAGGCCCTGGAGGTGCCCAGCCCATGTGTATGGGCACCAAAGCCAGCTGTCCTTCCTGCTCTCCCCTGCCTGAGACCAGTTCACACTTGGCTGGCCCCTGCAGCCCAGCAGTCGGACCTGGCACAACCCCCCCAGAGCACCCAGAGGGGCTCATCCTTCTCCGTGCAAACACAAAACAGGATTTTTCCACTTTGCAGTGTGTTCCACCACTTTAGTTCTGGTTTTTTTCCAGCAGAAAAAAACAATTTTTTTCCAAATTGTTTGTGCAAACCCCAGAAAGCCAGGTCCCTGGAAAAGCCTGTCTCACTCAGACCAAAGATGGTGGATGAAACTTGTTTATCCAACCTCTGCCTGGGCCTACTACGTGCCAGGCCTGGTCCTCACAGCAGACAATGGCCTAATGTGGCCCAGGGAGGCACTGCCTGTCTGGGGCACCAAGGAAGCCAGCCTGGAGGAGGAGACCCCAAGCTCAGGGATAGGAGATGGAAGGAAGAAGATGAAACAATGTCTTTTCTGAAAACTGCGAAGTACAGAGAGCTTTGAAAATCACACACCATCCAGATGCTACATCTATTTTGTGTGCGTTTATATATAATATATATGCATGTATGCACAAAATATACACATACATAGATTCAATTCTAGAAAACGCTGCCTGGCAAAAAGCACCATGAAGTACAAACACAAATGACAAACCAGAAAAAGAACAGTTTTGCAATTCATATCACAAAGGGTAAACCTTTTTATTTTATAAAGGGCACCAACAAACCAGTATGAAAAGACCACCCGACAGGAGAATGACTAAATGATGTAAGTAGAGAATTAGCAGCAAAGCGTCATACTAAATACTCTTCATCATATGCAAAAAAAATGCGACTTTGCTCATAATAAGAGAATGGCAGATCAAACCCACACTAGGACCCAGTGATGGGGTGCTTCTACGAAATTGGCAAAAAATTCAGAAAGTTTGAGAACGCGGAAGTGGGCGTGGCCGCAGGGAACGGACTCTCCTGTGTTGCCGGGTCAGCCCGGGCGTTGCTATCTGTGAAAAAGGTATAAACACACCTGCCCTTTGACTCTCAATCCCACTTCCAGTGTACACTGGAGTGTGTACCCAGGCATTTAAATATCACACCTGAGGATTTGCATTTGCACCCGCAAAGAGAAAGGGTTTTGTGACAAATGGCTCCCCTTTTGTTTGGGGTTCGTATCCCAGAAGGGGCATGTGGACTCTTAATTGGGGGTTAGGGCCTGTCGCCACCCCTGGGCATGGCCCTCACCCGCTGCGCCCGTCTGCTCACTGCCTGGGGCGCAGCGGGCGGGGGACACCTTGGTTTCTCAGCGGCCGAGACAAATGCCGTGCAGCAGGTTGGCTCCACAACTGGAATCTCTTGGCTCGCGGTTCTGGAGGCTGGACGTCAGGCTCCCCCGGACCTGGGTCAGCAGCCCTGGGGCTCCCTGGCTTTCCCCCCACCAGACGGTGCACGCGGCATCATCTCCCTTCTCTCTGGGCTCGGGGGCATCTGCTTCAGGCTGCTCCCCTGCCTTCTCCCTCCACCTGATGCTCACTCTGCCCAGAGGGGCTCCGGGGATCCGAGTAAATCCCAGTGGCTTCACAGGCCCCTTCAATGACCTCTTGAAGAGATCCCATTTACAGCGGGCCACAGCCCGTGGCCCACGCCCAGCTGGGGACACGATTCGGCCACATCGCCGCAGCCCTGAGCACAGCCGGGTGCTCCAGAGCGGACCCCCCGCCGGGGCGCGGCCCTCGCACACCTGCAGCCGGCAGATTCCCCAGAGGCCTTACGTCTCTTCGCACGTCCAGGAACGAAGCCACTGGTCAATAAACGCCAGCAGTGACCCTCCTGACAGACAAATACGCCTCGCAACATGACTTGTGGCTGGTGACCGGAAGCTCCTTTTGTTTAGAATAAAAGCCTGAAATAAGACCCTATTGTCAGAGCAACCGCAGGTCAAATCCCCAGGAGCGCCGCGGCCCGTGGAGATTTCCCACCATTCTCACCAGCGATTGCAGGAATTTCAGGGTGTGCCAGGCTGACCGACTCCGGAGCCCATGGGGCGAGGAACAGAAGGAGCGGGTGGCTCGTGTGCAGTCGTTAACAAAGGTTCATCACCAATGCAGTGTCAGTAACGGCGGTAGAGAGAAATGCCTCATTTTTAAGAGGACTTTTCTATAAGCCTAGAACCCCTCTAAACTAAATGATGATAATAGTAACAACAATTAAAAAACATTATGCTGAATTAAATAAACCAGATGCAAAGTACTACAAATTGCATGTTTACACTTACGTGAAATGCAACTATAAATGAATTTATAGAGACAGAAATAAAGGGCTCGAGGGAGAGCAGAAGAGGCTCCCCTCTGTGCCTGAGGAACAGGCACAGAGGGGAGCGGCAGCGAGGGCCCCCCCTTTGCGTAGGGCTCTTCGAAAAGGCCCAGCCAGAAGGGTCCCAGGAAGTGCCGCAATCCCACCCTTTAACAGGTGGGGAAGCCGAGCCCAGAGGGCGCCTGGCGGTGAGCCCAGCAAGCAGGTGTCGGGGTGCCCACAGATGCCGATTGCCAGCACCATGGACGGGCGTGGGCTGTTGTAAACCAAAGGGCAATGGCGGGGGGTTGGGGGGAGCGGTTTAAAAAGGGGCAGGTGAAAGGGACTGATTAAAGCGACAGTTTGCAGGTTGTACTGGGTTGAGCAGAGGCCACTGAAAAGTCACCTCGGCGTCTGTTCTAGTTTGCCAGCTGCCGGAATGCTACACACCAGAGACAGACTGGCTTTCAATAAAAGGGGATTTATTTAGTTAACGTATAACTCTTCAGAGAAAGGCAGCTAACTTTCCACTGAGGTTCTTTCTTACGTGGGAAGGCACAGGATGGTCTCTGCTGGTCTTCTCTCCAGGCCTCTGGGCTCCAACAACTTTCCCTGGGTGATTTCTTTCTGCATCTCCAAAGGCCTGGGTTGAGCTGCGAGTGCTGAGACGAGATGTGCTGAGCTGCTTGGGCTGTGCTACCTTGCGTTCTCTCATTTAAGCACCAGCCAATTAAGTCAAATGTCATTCATTACAGCAGGCACACCTCCTAGCCGACTGCAGATTTACTCAGCAACAGATGAGGTTCAGGTACCGTTGGCTCATGTCCACAGCAGCAGAACTAGGCGCCTTCACCTGGCCAAGCCAACACCTGAATCTATACCACAGCGTCCTACTCCCAGGTCCCTGCGACTGGCCTCGTTTGGGAGAAGGGCCTTTAATCTCCAGGTGAAGCACAGGCTGGGCTGCCCAGGTGCACCCCGAATCCAGCGACCAAAGTCCTTCCAAGAGAGAAGGGGACAAGCAGTCATGCCCTGGGGGGGGGGGGGTGAAGGCAGAGGCCAGGGTTGGAGCACGCTGCCCTGAGCTCAGGGACTCCAGGCAACACCACATGCTGGGGGGCTGCAGGGCTTGTGGCGGTCTGTACCCCAGGAAAGCCACGTCTGTTTCCTGACCCAGCCTTCTGGGGGCAGCTGTGTCTCTTTTAATCCTGGTTCAGTACCATGGGGAGGGAGCTTTGATTAGATTGTTTCCAGGGCGATGGGACACACCTGTTGGGGGCGGGGCCTTTTTTTACCACGGGAGGTGTGGCCCCGCCCATTCCAGGTGGTCTTGATTAGTTCACTGGACTCCTTTAACAGAGGAAGTGCAGACGCTGGGAGAGCAGCTGCTGGACAGCCAGCAGAGATGCCTCACAACATCTCAGAGTGCCGACAGGAGGCGCACCAGGGGCTGCTGTGAGGCAAATTCAAGTGAATCACTATTTTCCACACGTGGGTTTAGCTGTTTTTGTCTCAATGAACACGTTCAGTGCCGGCGAGCAGGCGGCAGGAAGGGAGCTCTGCAGCAGCGTTCTGGGCATTAGGAAACCTCCTATGAGGGCTGGGAGGTGGTAGACACAGTCCCTCCCTCTGAGCCCCTTGGGGAATTTACTCCAAGGAAGGCAAAGGTTTAGGCAAGAAGCCATGGACCTCAGGGTTATTAAAATGGCAAAGGTTGGAAGCAGTCATAGGTTCCAGAAAGAGGGGGATGTAAACACACACACAGAACAGCGCGCCTGTCAGGTAGGAAGGCGTGCAAATGATGCTGCTTAGGAATCTGCTGGCTCTTGGGAACAGGTAAAACCAGGTGATTGTTCTGTGTCCTCGGAGGCTGTGCGTGCATCTGCTGTGCTCGCCAGGTGAGGCCAGGGTGCTGCTGTGGGCATGTGCCGGGCCCTCCCCTGGGGCGGCCCTCCACTCTTGTCACCCAGCCCTGCGGCTGCTCCTGGGACAGAGGCTGAAAGGAGCAGCCCCAGCCGGCGGCAGTGGGCAAGCTGACTAGGCTCCAACTGCGCTTACTTCATCCATCCCCGTGCCTGTCCACAGGGGCGTCACCCTCGCCCTCACCGGGCTCTCGAGTGGAAAGGTGCGGGGCGGCCCTCCCGTGACATGGAGGAAAGAGCCACGTGCCCGAGCGGGCTGCAGCGGCCCAGGATGGCTGGTCACCACAGCAAACGCGGACGGATGCACTCAGGGTCCCCACGCCGTGATGGGGCACAGCCTCTCTGGGGAGCCCAACCAACAGGTGTTAAAAGAAGGAGCTCAGAGAGCAGTGAGGCCAGAAATTAGGTCCAGTGTTATTGCTTCTGTTTGGGCGAATTGATTTTTCCCTTTGTGCCTTTCTGACATTTCCAAACGGCCCAGCCCCTGCCGAACTGCAGGCTGCACCCGCGGCCAGGCACTGCATCGGTTCTGGGAGGTCATTCTCTCATTTAATTCCCTGCCAGCCTGCTACTCACCGTACATGCTGCTTCAGCAGTGACAACACCCTGCATTGGAAGTCTGTGATAAAACCTTCCCAAGACCCAAGAGAAGCTGCAAGAAAACTTAGTTATTGTTACTATTGTTCTGAATAGACTTTGCAGTCACAGGGTTCAAAACCAGAAAGTATAAAAAACAGAGAGCATTAAAAAAAGGCAGCCGTCCCTTATCCATCCTGCCCCCCGACCCAGCCCCCACTCCCAGCCCCACCTCTAGGCTCTGCTGTGTCCTCTTGGGGTCTCTGTGCACAGGCATGCAAACATGGTTGCAGATTCTTAACTTTCTCCATTTGTGTGTTCAAAAGGGGCACGCTGAACATGCTGTCTGCACTTACATTTCCACCCGACACCATCCCCTGGAGAGCACCCTTGCTCTTTTGGACAGCTGCGTAGTATTCCATTGTCTGGGCATCCCGCGGCCCTATGTAGCCCCCATGCGCCCCCCCACACACACACACACACGGCACTGGTAACACAGTTGGTTCCAGTCTTTTGTCCTTACAAGTAAAGGCTGCACCTAACTTGGAGGTTTGTAATTTTGCTCATGTCAGGTTTGTTTTCCCAGAAGTAGAACTGTTAGGTCAAAAAGTTTACGCCTGTGTAATTTCAATAGGTTTTGCCAAATTGCCCTCCTGGGGGTGTACAATTTACACTCCTACCAGTGACGCAGGGACCGTCTGTTTCCCGCAGCCTCACTCACAGAGCCGGTTAATTAACTGGGATTTTCTGCCATTCTGCAGGAGGGAGGCGGTTTTAATTTCCTTGTCTGGTCCTGGGTGAGGCCCAGCACCCCCCCCCCCGTGACCTGGAGCCCCCCCAGGACCTAGAGCCCCCATGGGACCTGGAGCCCCCCCCCCAGGACCTGCAGCCCCTCCCCCCGGGACCTGGAGCCCCCCCAGGACCTAGAGCCCCCCCGGGACCTGGAGCCCCCCCCCAGGACCTGGAGCCCCTCCCCCCGGGACCTGGAGCCCCCCCAGGACCTGCAGCCCCTCCCCCCGGGACCTGGAGCCCCCCCAGGACCTAGAGCCCCCCTGGGACCTGGAGCCCCCCCAGGACCTGGAGCCCCTCCCCCCGGGACCTGGAGCCCCCCCAGGACCTAGAGCCCCCCCGGGACCTGGAGCCCCCCCCAGGACCTGCAGCCCCTCCCCCCGGGACCTGGAGCCCCCCCAGGACCTGCAGCCCCTCCCCCCAGGACCTGGAGCCCCCCCCAGGACCTGCAGCCCCTCCCCCCAGGACCTGGAGCCCCCCCAGGACCTGCAGCCCCTCCCCCCAGGACCTGCAGCCCCTCCCCCCAGGACCTGCAGCCCCTCCCCCCAGGACCTGGAGCCCCTCCCCCCAGGACCTGGAGCCCCTCCCCCCGGGACCTGGAGCCCCCCCAGGACCTGGAGCCCCTCCCCCCGGGACCTGGAGCCCCCCCAGGACCTGGAGCCCCTCCCCCCGGGACCTGGAGCCCCTCCCCCCGGGACCTGGAGCCCCCCAGGACCTGCAGCCCCTCCCCCCAGGACCTGGAGCCCCTCCCCCCGGGACCTGGAGCCCCCCCAGGACCTGGAGTCCCTCCCCCCGGGACCTGGAGCCCCCCAGGACCTGCAGCCCCTCCCCCCAGGACCTGGAGCCCCTCCCCTGGGACCTGGAGCCCCCCCAGGACCTGGAGCCCCTCCCCCCGGGACCTAGAGCCCCCCAGGACCTGCAGCCCCTCCCCCCAGGACCTGGAGCCCCTCCCCCCGGGACCTGGAGCCCCTCCCCCTGGGACCTGCAGCCCCTCCCCCCGGGACCTGGAGCCCCCCCCAGGACCTGCAGCCCCTCCCCCCAGGACCTGGAGACCCCCAGGACCTGGAGCCCCTCCCCCCGGGACCTGGAGCCCCATCCTGTGACCTGTGCCCCCTTTGGGGGCTCTGCAGTCAGTTAGCTGTGAGCTCCCCCGGTGCCTGGGCATGGGGTGAAGGCAGTGCTAGCTGTGGCTGCGGGATGCAAGGTTGGCCGGCCCTGTGCCCTATGGAGCCAGCGGTCAGAAGCTCCAGCCCGGGCTCAGCCGCTGGGCTCAAGCCCCCGCTCGGCCTCCTCCTCGCCGCGCTGCTGGGCCTCGGCCTTCCCCAGAAAGCAGTGCCACAACCAGAGCCTCCTCCAGGGCTGCCGGCTCGCGGACACCCATGCCAGTGTCCGGCGTCGCTGAGACACTGCTGGCGAGAGGCCCCCCAGTGAATGGTGCGGCCGGGGTGGGGCAAGCCTTGGCAGAGGGCCAGGGCTGCTCGGCAGAAAGCTGGGGGGACCGGGTGCTGGGACTGGGTCCTGGACCCCCAGACGCCCCTGTCACCTGCCTGGGCAGCCGGGCCCCTCCATCCATGACCTCCTGTCCCCCCGAGTTTCCATGCCTGGCTCCATCCCCTCGGACAGATGTTGGATCCAAATGAGGCCCACTAAGATAGTGTTATTAATAAAAATAAATTAAAACAAAATAGTAAGTGTGGGCAAGGCTGTGGTGAAACGGAGCCTTGTGCACCGCAGGTGGGGACGCCAAATGGAGCAGCCATCGAGGAAGCCAGCGTTATGGTGCCTGGGGAAGCCGAACACAGAATTACCACATCACCCGCAATCCCACGAGGCGTGTCCCCCAAAGAGCCGACAGCAGGGACTCGAGCAGATACGTGCGCCCATGTCCACAGTGGCGTTAGTCACAAGAGCCAGAAGTTGGGAGCCACCCAAGCGCCCGTCAGCAGACGGAGGGATAAGCACCGTTAGTATATACGTGCAGCAGCTGCCATGAGAGAACATGAACGGATGTCACATCATGCTGAGTGACACACGCCAGACACACAAGGACGGGTATTGTGTGACCTCGCTTAAATGAAACACCTAGATGAAACAAACTTCACAGCGGTCAGGGCTCACCTAAGGTCAGGGTGCAAACCCGAGGTCAGGTGTAGCCCCGAGGTCCTGAGGTCAGGTGCAAACCCGAGGTCAGGTGCAGCCCGAGGTCAGGTGCAGCCCGAGGTCAGGTATAGCCCCAAGGTCCTGAGGTCAGGTGCAAACCCGAGGTCAGGTGTAGCCCCGAGGTCCTGAGGTCAGGTGCAAACCCGAGGTCAGGTGCAGCCCCGAGGTCCTGAGGTCAGGTGCAAACCCGAGGTCAGGTGCAGCCCTGAGGTCAGGTGTAGCCCCAAGGCCCTGAGGTCAGGGTGCAGCCCAAGGTCAGGTGCAGCCCCGAGGTCATATCAAGGGCACCTTCCCATACTGCACCCCATCTGAGTAGATCCCCTACTCCCAGCATTACTGGATGAATTGGGGGCCACTGAGGAGCCCCCAAGCCAGCCGCCTGTGCCCTTGCCTTCCCTCCTTCCATACTTAAATAAGACAGCATGCCACCCAGCCACCTGCATGGGGCCGCAGCTCGGGCAAGCTCGGCGACCAGGCACAGAGCCATCTCCCCCCAGGAGGGCTTTGGGGACTTAACAGATATGGGAGTGCTTTGCTCAAATGCAGGGGGGAAGGGGGAGAAGGGGAAGGGGGAGGGAGGAGGGCTAGGGGATGGAGACAGGCGGAGGGAGGGAGGGGGGGAAGGAGAGAGGGAGGGAGGGGGGTTAGAGAGAGGTGGAGGGAGGGAGGGGGAAAGGAGAGAGGGAGGGAGTGGGAGTAGAGAGAGGTGGAGGGAGGGGGAGGGGATGGAGACAGGCGGAGGGAGGGAGGGGGGTTAGAGAGAGGTGGAGGGAGGGAGGGGGGTTAGAGAGAGGTGGAGGGAGGGAGGGGGAAAGGAGAGAGGGAGGGAGTGGGAGTAGAGAGAGGCGGAGGGAGGGGGAGGGGATGGAGACAGGCGGAGGGAGGGAGGGGGGTTAGAGAGAGGTGGAGGGGGGGAGGGGGGTTAGAGAGAGGCAGAGGGAGGGGGAGGGGATGGAGACAGGCGGAGGGAGGGAGGGGGGAAGGAGAGAGGGAGGGAGTGGGAGTAGAGAGAGGCAGAGGGAGGGGGAGGGGATGGAGAGAGGTGGAGGGAGGGAGGGGAGTTAGAGAGAGGTGGAGGGATGGGGAGGGGCTCTCTGGGCCAACCTCAGCCTTCACTGAGGAGGAGGAGAAGGATGAGGCCAGCCCTAGGAAAAGTGCACATGAAAAACCACACAACCCGGCAGTGAGGGTGGTCCCGGACAAAGCTTTGAAGCAGCTGCAAGGACGCACCTGTGGGTGGTTGTGTGGCATGGCCAACGGCAAACGGGCTCCTCTTTGGTATTCAGTCAGGTCGTTTACCCCAAGGCCTGGCTGAGACTGTGGACGTGCTGTCGTCCTCTCCTGCGGCCGAGTGGGCAGCCCCATGTGAAGTCCCTGACATCCACCACCCGCCCTGCCGGCATCTCACCGGGACCGGAGGCACGCCCTTCACGAGCGCCCAGACCTCCACCACTCAGGATCTGGCCGACTTCAGGGCTGGACCCTCTTCCTTGTCCAGGGCCACTGCAGGGACGGCCATACAGGGGCCAGCAGACACCCCCTCCTGGACATGATCCTGCCTTCCAGGTGCCGTTTGCATCATGTTCTAGCCCAGAGAAAGGCTCGCAGGGTGAGAGGAGTTAGAAAATGATCAGTGTATCGGTTTGCTAAAGCTGCCCAAAAGCCTTATACCAGAAGTGGAACAGCTTTTAAAAAGGGAATTTAATACACTGCAGGTTTACAGTCTAGTGCAGAGAAAATGTCCAAACTAAGGCAGAACAAGAGGGTACCTTCACTCAAGAAAGGCTGATGCCTTCCGGAGCCCCTCCGTCACGTGGCTGGCATCTGCTGACCCCTTGCTCCTGGGCCCCGTTGCTTTCAGCCTCTGTTCCGGTGGGGGTTCCTCACTTGGCATCTGTGGGCCTTCACTTAGCCACTCCGGGTCACAACTCTGGGTCCTGGCGTGCTCAGCATCTCAGGGGAAGGCACATGGCGATGTCTGCTGGGTCCCGTGTTGGCTCTGTCAGCCTGAAGCACCTGTTCTCCATGTGTCTGCCTCAGGTTTCTCCAAAATGTTTCCTCTTTTAAAGAATTTCAGCAAACTAATCAAGCCCCGCCTGGAATGGGTGGAGCCACATCTCCATCTAATCAAAGGTCACACCTGCAATTGGGTGTGCATGTCTCCAAGGAGATAATCTAATCAAAATTTCCCACCTGCAGTATTGAATCATCATTGAAAGGAACGGTGGCCCCCACAAGATTGGATCAGGATGGAAATATGGCTTTTCTGGGGTGCATAGTACTTTCAAACCTGCACAGAGAGAAAGCTGCAAACGTCTGGGAATTGGTCAGAAAGGTTTCACACCACCCTGGGGGCAGTGGGGGGGTCAGAGGGTGCCAAGAGCCCACGTGTCGGGGAAGTGACCCCGTCCCACATTTTCACACTGACCAACAAGTCCTTTTTTTATTCTAGAGAGATGTCACCCTTTTACAAGGTACAATTCAGTGATTTGGGGCGTAGTCACAGTTAGGCGACCGTCGCCATTATCTGATCCTGGAATGTTTCCATCACCCCCAGAAGAAGCCCGGTCCCCGCACCCTTAGCGGTCACTGCCCACTGCCTCTCCCACGGTGACCCACGGTGACTGCCATCCACTTTCTGTCTCTGCACATCTGCCTGCTCCGAGCATCACCCAAATGCCATCAGGCGGCGTGTTGCCGCGGGCCTGCTCCCCTCATCGGCACCGTGTCTGCAGGCTCCGTCCGTGCTGGAGCATGTCTCAGCTCTTCCTTCCCTTCCACACCGAAATCACACTGCACCGTGCGTCTCTGCCTCGGTGTCCACCTGCGGCTGATGGACGCGTGGGTCGCTTCCTCCTTTAGGCTGCTGTGAGCTCTGGCGCACACGTTTTCGTGTGAACACGCGCTTTCCCTCCGCTCGGATACACACCTAGGATGGACTAGCCGGGCCCCACGGGAGTCTGCGTTCAACTTTCTCAGCAGCTCTCTACTGTTTCCCAGGGCAGCGGCCCCATTTTACACCCCACCGGCAGCGCCTGACAGATCCAGTTTCCCTGATCCTCGCCAGCACTTGTTACTTTCCACTTTTTTAAAAATAGCAACCGCCCTCATGGTGGGAGGTGGCGTCTCCGGTGCCTTGACTTGACTTTCTCCAACGACTAAGGGTGTCGGGCATCTTTTCACGAGTTTATTGGCCGTTTGTACTTCTTCTTAGAGAAATGTCTATTCAAATCCTTGGCTCCTTTTAAAAATAGATTGTTGCATGCCAGAGTTCTGAATATATTCTGGGTAGTAGGGCCTTATCAGATGTAAGATTGGAATCTATTTTCTCTGCTCCGTGGGTTGTCTTTGCACTTTCCCCATCGGCCCCTTTGGAGCACAGGCATCTTTGATTTTGGTGACGTCTAATTGATCCCTTTTTTTAGGCTGTTTGCATCTGGCGGTCTCCCCGCTCTTTCTGGCTAGGCCCTGGCCCCTTTCGCCTGCCCCCTCTTCCCTGGCAGTTCCCGCTGTCACCCTTCTCCCCTCTCCTGGGTGCGCCCAGCTCTCTGCACCTGGGTGCGGGCATCCCCCAATCTGGCCGTGGACACTCCACTCACCGTCCTTCCCTGGGCCCTTGGCCCCATCACGGCCACCTCACTGACCTGCAGGTGCCTCCAGCATCACTGGGGACGCTGGGCATGGCAGGCTGATGTCGCGCCGCAGCCTGCTTTTCTTTTCCTGGGAAGGGACTCGGCTCCCCAAGTCTAAGACAGAGCGCACATTTTCTCCTTTGCCATACCATCCCCATTCTACACAAGGGAAACTGAGGCTCGGGGAGTATAGTCCATGCCCGAGGTGCCAGAGCCAGTGAGTGGGGCAGCAGGAGGTGACTTTATTCAGCCACACGGTCATTTAGCAAACCTGGGTGTGGATGCCCCATGCACAGAGCCCCCAACCCGGGCCTGTGGTCTGGGGACGCTGCATAAAGCACTTGGAGAGGGGACCCCCCCATGCCGACCCGCAGCCAGAGAAACCGCGGGTGAGGGCGCTGTGCAGCCTCACCGGTCCTGCTCCCGCAGGGCCTCGGGGGGGGGGGGGGGGGCGGACAGAGCTGTTGACTGCGGGAACTAAGGCGGCTGCCTCTCTTGCAGGTGGGTGAGAACCATTTCCCATGCTCAGAGGGGAGGTCCTGGAAGGGAACAGGTGCAGATAATGGGGCTTCCCCACATGGGGGGCTGCCGAGGCTGGCGGGGGCAGGGCTGGAGGGGAGACCTTTTATGGTCTGAGCATGACTACTTGAAAATTAAGTTAAAAATAGAAACAAATGATTAAAATGTTCTAAAACTGGCTGTGGTGATGGTGCTCAACTCGCACTTTAAATAGGTGCGTGGACTGTGTGTGAGTCACATCCCCACAGAGCTGTTCGGCAAGAAGGAGAAAACTTTTAACTTTTAATGCTGCTGAATGTTGTTAAATGAAGTGGTCAGTGTGGGGCCCACCCCAGGGCGAGCAGGAGGGCTGTGGTTCGAGAGGCGGGTGCTTCAGCAAGCACAGCCCCCCAATATACCGTTTATGCCTTTTACATTTGATATTACATGGTTAGGCTGCTTAACAAAAAATATGAATTAGTGGCAAACTTAAAACAATTATTACAACTTCTGAAATAAGGTGTTCCGGTTTGAAGAGTTTTATGTGCCCTAGAAAAGCCATGTCTTAATCCTAATCCAGTCTTGTGGAGGCAGCCGTTTCTCTTAAACCCTATCAGCACTGTATGCTGGAAACTTAATCAGATTATCTGCACAGACATATGGCTCACCCAGTTGTGGGTGTTCACTTCTGAATAGAGGGAGATGTGACTCCACCCATTCCAGGTGGGTCTTGATTAGTTTACTGGAATCCTGTAAACGAGGAAGCACTTTGGAGAGATCCCGAGAACGATGAGCTAGCCACAAGAATGACGAGAGCCGGCACAGCCAGAGACCTTTGGAGATGAAGAAGGAAAACGCCCCTGGGGAAGCTTCATGAAACTAGAAGCCTGGAGAGAAAGCTACCAGATGACACCTTGCTCGCCAAGTGCCCTTCCAGTTGAGAGAGAAACCCTGAACGTCATCAGCTTTTCTTGAGTGAAGGTAACCTCTTGTTGGTGCCTTAATTTGGACATTTTTATAGACTGTTTAATTGGGACATTTTCATGGGCTTAAAACTGTAAACTAGCAACTTATTAAATTCCACTTATTAAAAATCTATTATGATATATTGCGTTCTGGCAGCTAGCAAACCAGAACATAAGGTATGTGTGGTGAAGGCAGTGTCCACCGCTACCCATTTCCTTCTTCTGTCTCATCATAGAACTCCTGAATTTTCAGTTGGGGGCATGGCTGCCTGGAATAGAAACTATGTTTCCCAGCTCCCCTTCTGGCCACGCTATTCAGTTTTGGCCTTGAGTTGTTATGTGGAAGTGTCCAGAAACTTCTAAGAAGTGTCTTAGGTTTGGGGGCAAGGCACCCTTCTTTCTTCCTTCTTCCTTCTTGCTGGCTGGAAGGCAAGTATGATGGCTGGAACTAAGCAGCCATCTGGGACCATGAGGTAGAGACCATGTGTAGAGAATGGTGAAACAGGATGATAGGAGGACCTGAGTTCTTGATAACATGGAGCTGCCACAACTCTCTACTGCTTGCCTTAGGGCACGTCTAATGATAGTTGTTTAAGCAACTATTACTTTGGGTTCTGTGTCACTCACAGTCACACTTGACCCTAGGAGCAGCATCCAGCGTGCCTAGTGCAGTGCCCGGCTCAGCATAGGTGCTCCAGCAAAGAATCAGAGCCAAATCACTGCTGTGACTGAGATGGGGAAGAAACGAACCCAGGCCTGAAATGCAGGGACCCTTCTATGAGAACGGAAGAAAAGCTGACACAAAGAACCCCAAATCAGGCTCGGCCAGGGCTGTCAGGCCACCACCACTCATGGTTTCCGGCCGTATTCAACTAGAGCATCCGAGAGGAGCTGCGCGCTCCTCTGGCTGCAAGCATTCCCACTTGATTTGGGTTTGCCTGTGGTTAATACTTCCTGGGCATCTGCTGTTTGGGTGGCAGGAAAGTCCTCTGGGTGCCTGCCCAGAATTTAGAATGCTGCATGGATGTACCGCGAGCAGAGGGAGGCATGACAGTATTCAGTGGGAGGAACTCCTGCGCAGGGTGCCAGCGCCTGCTTTCCCAAAGCTCAGCCAGGGAAATGCTGCAGTTCCCAGCCTGTCGCCTGGCCACGGCTGGAGGGCTGCCCACTCTCACCCACGTGGGATAGGCTGTGGTCCATGGAGAGGAAGAGGGGGTGAAAGAGAGAGAGGGCAGGCAGGACTGCCACTCCTGCCCCCCAGGTACAGGTGCCAGCACGGCCAGGCTCCAGGTGCACTCACCTCCCTTCTCATCCTAACCAACCTCACACAGGCGTCGGAGGCCCCAGTTCCGGCTCCCTCCAGCCCCCGCACCCCACTTCCCTCCTCTTAGCAGTGAGCCAGACATCCTGGAAGCAGCCGCCTATTGATTCCCGGCTGCAATCATCAAGATATCATGTCTCATCGATCACAGACGCGCATGTAAACGCAGACCATGCAGCTCCCGGAAGAAAATGTTATGGACTGAATTGGGTCCCCCCAAAAAGGCACATCCCAGCCCCACTCCACCCCTGGCCCCGTGAAGGGACCCTATTTGGAAATACAATCTCTGAAGATACGATTCAGTAATATGAGGCCAAACTGGTGTCCTTATAAGACGCAGTGGGGACGTGTGGGAGAGAAGCGTGTGTGATGGTGAGACAAGAAAGGCCCCCAGGAGGAGCTGGGACCCGGCACAGTGGGAGTGAGGAAGCCTTCTCCACCAAGAGGGGGAAGAGGGAAATGAGACAAAATAAAGTGACAGTGGCTGAGAGATTTCCAACAGGGTCCAGAGGTTATCCTGGAGGTTATTCCTATGTATTATACTGATATCCCCTTATGATGGTGTATTGGAGTGGCTGGAGGGAAGTGCCTGAAACTGTAGAGCTTCCGTAGCCTTGTTTCTTGAAGACAGCTGTGTAAGTCTGTAGCTTTTACAGTGTGACTGTGCAGTGGTGAAAACCTTGCGCCTGGTGCCCCTTTATCCAGTGTATGGACAGATGAGTAAAATAATGAGGATGAAAAAACAAGTAAATAAATTATAAGGGGAGAAAGGGCATGGGATGTTTTGAATTCTTTTTCATTTTCATTTTTATTCTCGTATGTACTTTTTTGTTGTAATGAGAGTGTTAAAAAACCGATGGTGGTGATGAGCCCAGCTGTAGGATGTGACTGTGAGCCAGTGATCTACACTGTGGATAAGGGCTGTGGATACGTCCACGTGAAATTGCACTGGAAAAAGAAAGAAAGGCCCCAGGGAGAGGGAGGCAGAGACGCCCACAAGGCCCCCGGGGGCGCGCAGACTTCAGAAGCCGGGGAGCACGGGGGCTGCTCCCCACGACCGGGGCGGCCGGAGCCGTGGTCCTGGGTCTGGCCTGGAGCTGTGGGACGCGGTTCTGTGATCTGAAGCCCCCCGGCGGGGGTTAGTCAGGGCGGCCCCGCAGAGGACCACGGCGGAGAGTCCACACCAGAGCCCGCGCTGCAGGGCGCCGGCGGAGAGCGCGGGGAGTGGCCGGCCGCTGACGGGCCGCGGGGAGGCTCAAGGACTTTCCCCACCTCCCCCCGGGGGCGCCCCCGGGTCCCAGGCCACCGTGGAGAGTGCGCCCGCGAGCTGGGGGGTGGCCCGCCGGGGTTCCGGGCGCTGGGGCCGCCCCAGGCCGCCCCTCGGGAAAGGTCCCGCGTGTCCCCCGCGCGCAGAGGCGTGAGCCGGGGCCGAGGAGGCGCTGAGCAGAGGGCGCCGGGGAAGGACAGGGCGCCAGAGGACATGCCACTGAAAGCAATATACTAGAAATGCATTGGCTTTTACCAAGGGGAGTCAATAGGTTACAAGTTACAATCTACGGCCGAGAACTCGTCACAATTAAGGCAGCAAGGAGCGGAGAAGAGGAGGGGAGGAGGGGAGGAGGGAAAGAGAGGATGCCCTCTGGGAGGACAGGCAGGACCCTGTCACTGGGGAAGCAGGAGCCAGTCTGCGGAGGGGGGGGGCGCTCCCCTGAACTGGCTGCAGAGCAGCTCCCTCAGCTCCCGGGGCTCCTTCTGGCTGCGCGGGGCGGGGTAGGGGTGGGGTGGGGGTGGAGGTGCTGGGAGTGGGCGGAGGGGGGTGGGGGTGGGGGTGGGGGGCTCTCCTTCACTCCCTGTGGCCTCTGCCCTCTCCACGAGCTCTTCCAACGACTCTAGGACGCTAGGACCCACCTGGAGTGCGCAGGGCCCCTTCTCCGCGGAAACAACCTCAGCAAAGCCCCCCCCCCGCGCGCCGGTCCGCCCCGCGAGGGTGGGAGAGGTGCACGCGCGCGGGAAGGCGGTGGGGTGGGGGAGGCCGAGCCCACGGGAGAAGACGAGACGAGAGAAGCGAGCGCACCACGGGATGCGCCCGGCTCCCACCCTGCAGGCAGGCGGGGGCAAGAAGCGGAGGAACGGGGCGCGTGGGCCGGGCCGGGCCCGGGGCAGCGAGGCGTGCACAGAACTGCGGTCGCGGACGCGGGGGGCGCCCCGCACTCCATCCTGTCCCGCAGCCGACAGCGCCCGGGGGCCAAGGCCAGCGGACCAGGTTTCTGCGCCCGGGGACCGCTAGCCGGTGTCCCGGGCCCCCACCCCTGCGGCAGGCCCGGGGGTGGCGGAGGCTGGGGCCTGTCCTGGGGCCGGGGCGAGGGCGGAGTGGAGCTGGGCCCTTCCCGCGGAGGCCGAGACCCCAGGCGTGCGGAACGCAGCGGCCGGGCGGAACTGCCGGGTCTCCATCCTGCCCACCAGCGGCCGTGGCCGGAGACGCCCAAGGCCGCCATCTGCTGGGCAGACTGGAGAGTGCAGGCCGGACACCAGCCCAACTGCCCGCTTCATTCCCTGCACGGGCCCCGCCGGGGTTGGCCGGAATCAGGAACAAACCAGGAGCCAAAGGAGACGCTCATCGCAAACGGGAGCAAACACCAAACCTTAGACAAGTGAGGGAAATGAACTTTCAGAATAACCTTATCCACACTGCACATGCCTCAAAGGCGATGGAAAACTGACAGAGCGTCTGAAGATGCAGGAGGAGGGCCCAGCCAAACGACGGGTTAAAACACTGGAGGAGACACAGAATCTGGAACTAACCGAAGATGCTCATACAAATCTCCTAAAAAAAATTTAGTAGGGTAGTGTTCTAGTTTGCTAATGCTGCCAGAATTCAATCTACCAGAAATGGGTTGGCGTTTATAACGGGGATTTATTAAGTTTCGAGATCACAGTTCTAAGGCCAGAAAAATGCCCAAACTAAGACATCCAGAGAAAGATACCTTGACTCCAGAAGGACAGCGTCTGTCACATGGGAAGACTCATGGCATCTGCATCCTCTCAACTTCTGGTTTCAAACTGCCCTCAGCCCCTGTGGGGCTTCTGGCTTCTGGCATGCTCAGCATCTCATGGGAAGGTGCATGGCAGCGGTGGCTGCACTCAGCGTCTCCAGACATCCACGCTGGGCCTCTGCTCTCTGTCGGCACACCCAGCATTCCCTTCAGCTCTCCAAGCATCTCCAGGCGTCTGTGTCTATGTCACTTTGGAGTTTTTTCCAAAATGTTCCCCTTTTTAAAGGACTCCAGAAAACTAATCAAGACCCACTTCCAATGGGGGGAATCACATCTCCATCTAATCAAAAAGCCACATCCACAATGGGGCATGTCACATCTCCATGCAAGTAATCTAACCCACAGTTGAGTGGGTCCGTCTTCATGGAAACAATCTAATCAAAGTTTTCCACTCTAAACAATAGGTCTGCCCCTTCAAGATTGGATTAGGAAACAGACATGGCTTTTCTAGGGCACGTAACAGTTTCAAACTAGAGCGGTGGGCTCATAAAGGAGATCAAGAAGAAATAGAAGAGCATAATGAAGAAATAAAAAAGTAGCAGATATCACAGAGATTAAAGATGCTGTAGATCAAATAAAAAATAAACTAGAGGCATGAAACAGCAGATTTGAAGAGGCAGAAGAAAGAATAAGCAATCTAGAGAACAGAACAAATGGCAAGAACAAATGGCAAAAGAGATGGAGAAAATTGGAATTGGATCTCAGGGAAATGAAGGACAACAGAAATATAAGAGACACCGGTGTTCCAAGAGAAGAGGAGTAAAGGGCCAGGAAGAGTAGTTGAGGAGATAATGGGGGAAAACTTCCCAACCCTTATAAAAGACATAAATATCCAAGTCAAAGAATCCCAATGATCCCTAAATGGATAAATACGATAGTCCTTCTCCAAGATACATACTAATCAGATTCTCAAATGGGGAAGGGAAGTGGCAAGTCCTGAAGCCAGTAAGAGAAAAGTGATTCACCATATAAAGGGAAGCCACATCAGACTGAGTTGGACTCCTCAGCAGGTGCCATGTTGGTGAGAAGGCAGTGTTGTAATATAGATAAGATCCTGAAAGAGGAAGACTTCCAGCCGAGAGTTCTTTATCCAGCTAAGTTGTCCTTCAAAGGTGAGGGAGAGGTTAAAATTCTCACGGACAAATGCTGAGAGAATCTGTCAACAAGAGACTTACACTGCAAGAAATACTAAAGGGAGTTCTGTCAGCTAAACTAAAAAAAGAAAGGAGAGGGAGGTCTGGAGGAGGGCACAGAACTGAAAAGTACCAGTAAGGGTAGCTTAAAGGATAAAAAGAGTAAAACGGAAAATAATATATAGATCTGACAAATAAAGTCCAAAGGATAAGGTGGTGGATTCAAGAAACGCCTTTGTAGTAATAAATGTAAATGTTAACAGACTAAACTCAGCGATGAAGAGATACAGATAGGCAGAATGAATTAGAAAAATATCAATCTATATACTGCTTACAGAAGACTCATTTTACACCCAAAGATGCGAATATGAGTAAAAGGATTGAAAAAGGTGGTCCATGCAAGCTGTAACCAAAAGAAAGCAGAAGCAGCCGGTTTGAAATAGTTATGAACCCCAGCAAAAGCCAGGCTCAGTCTTGAGGGGCCAGACCCATTGCTTCGGGTGGAACTACCTGATTAGGTTGTTGCCGTGGAGATCTGAGGCACCCGGTCTGTGGGCGAGCCCTTCTGATTAGATGGAGATTTCTTCTGCCCATTCAAAGTGGGACTTGTTGAGTTCACTGGAGTCCTTTAAAAGGGGAGACATTTTGGAAACACAGAGAGGAAGCGCAGACACAGACATTTGGAGATTCTTGGAGTGCCGGCAGAGAGAGCAGACACCTAGACACAAGCATTTGGAAATGCAGAAGCCCAGGAAATGCCAGGAGCTGAGAGAGACGACAGACGCTGGACAGGAACCAGTGCTCAGCGGTCATCGCCATGTGCCTTTCCGTGAGCTGCTAAGGCAGAGCCGGGAGAGAGCCAAGGGAAGCTAAGAAGAGAAACCCAGTGTCTATCCCCACAGAAGCTAAGCAAGGACGAGATGATGCCGGACGTGTGACCTCCCATGTGACAGAAGAAACCTGGACGCCATCCGGCTCTTTCTTCAGAGTCATGGTACCTTTCTCGGCATGCCCTAGTTTGGGCATTTTTAAGGCCTCAGAACTGTAAACTGGTAACTTCATATCCTCTTTATAAAAGCCATTCCATTTCTGGTGTATTGCATTCCGACAGCATTAGCAAGCTAAAATACTATACAAAATCATATTAAAACACTATACTAATATCTAAAACATTATATTACTATCAGACAAAATGGACTTTAAATGTGAAGATGTTGTAAGAGACAAGGGAGGACATTCCATATTAATAAAGGGGCAGCTCACCTAGAAGAAATAACAATCATAAATGAAGGAGCACCAACACGCATGAAGCAGACATTGACAAAACTGAGGGAGCCTTAGATGGTTCAACAGTAGTAGTGGGAGAATTCAACACACCACTCTCTTCCGTAGACAGAACAACCAGACAGAGGATCCACAAAGAAACAGAGAACCCAACCAACATGATGTATGAGTTAGATCTAACAGACATATATAGTTCGTTACACCCCCAAACACCAGAATATACGTTCTTCTCTAGTGCTCATGGAACATTCTCCAGGATACATCACCTGTTGGAGCACAAAACAGGTCTTGGTAAATTTAATAAGACTGAAAATATTCAAAGCACTTTCTCTGGCCACAATAGAATGAAGCTGGAGTTTAATAACTACCAAAGAACAAGAACTTTCACAAATATATGGACATTAAATAACACACTCTTAAGCGATCAATGGATCAAAGAAGAAATTGCTAGAGAAATTGGCAAATATCTGGAGACAAATGAAAATGAGGACACAGCATATGGGAACTTATGGTATGTGGCAAAGGCAGTGCTGAGAGGGAAATCTATTGCCCCCAAATGTCTATATTAAAAAGGAAGACTGGAGACCCAGGTTTGATTCCCAGTGCCTGCCCATGAAAAAAAAAAAAAGGAGGAAGAATGAACAAACACCAAGAATGTAACTGCTCACCTGGAGGAACTAGAGAAGAAACAGCAAACTAACCCCAAAGCAAATAGAAGAAGAAAAATGACAAAGATTAAAGAAATAAATGAATTGGGTAACAAGCAAGCAAACAAAAACAATAGAAAGAAGCAATAAAATAAAAATTGATTATTTGATAAAACTGGTAAAGTTGATGGACCCTTAGTGAGACAGACAGAGAAAAAAGAGATGCAAATAATATCAGAAATGAGAAAGGGTCATTACCATGGAAGCTGAAGAAATTAAAAAAAAAAATAAGAGAATGCTATGAACAACCATATGCCCAGAAACTAGACCACTTAGATGAAATGGACAAACTCTTAGAAACACAGAAACAACATACACGGACTCAAGAAGAAATAGGAGATCTCAACAAACCAATCACAAGTAAAGAGATCCAATCAGTCATCAAAAACACTCCTACAAAGAAAAGCCCATGGCCAGATGGCTTTATAGGGGAATTTTATCAAACACTCCCAAAAGAACTAACAATAATCCTCCTCAAACTCTTAAAAAAACTAAGAACAAAGAAACATTACCTGACTAATGTTATGAAGCTAACATCACTGTAATACCAAACCCAGTAAAGATGCTACAAGAAAGGAAAGCTACAGGCCAATTCCCTATGAACACAGAGGCAAAAAGCCTTAACAAAATACTAGAAAATCAAAGTCAGCAACACATTAAAAGAATTATATACAACGAACAAGTGAGGTTTATACCAGGAATGCAAGGATGGTTCAACACAAGAAAATCAATCAATGTAATACAGCATATTAACAAATAGAAAGGGAAAAATCATATGATCATCTCAATTGATGCTGAAAAAACATTCAACAAAATTCAGTATCCTTTTCTGATTTTAAAAAAAACCTTCAAAGGGTAGGAATAGATGGAAACTTCCTCAATATTGTAAGGGGCATATATGAAAAAACCCATATTGAGCACCAAACTTAATGGTGAGAGATTGAAAGCATTCACCCTAAGGTTGGAAATGAGACAAGGATGCCTTCTGTCACCAGTATTATTCAGCATTGTACTAGAAGTTCTAGTTGGACAGGAAAAATAAATAAAAGACGCTCAAATTGGAAAGGAAAAAGTAAAACTTTCATTATTTGCAGATAACATGATCCTATACTTGGGAAATCCTGAGATATCTACAACAAAGCTACTTGAGCTAATAAATAAATTCAGCAAAGTGATGGGATCCAAAAGTAGTGTACAAAAATCAATAACATTTCTATACATAAGTAACTACCTGATTGAGGAGACAATTAAGGAAAAATCCATTCATAATAATACCAAAATAATCAAGTATCTAGGAATAAACTTAACCAGGGATGTAAATGAACTGTACGTGGAAAACTATATAACATCACTAAAAGAAAATTTTAAAATATCTAAATAGATGGAAAGACATTCCCTGCTCATGAATAGAAAGGTTAAATTTAATTAAGATGTCAATTCTACCCAAACTGGTCTACAGATTCAATGTAATACCAATCAGAATTCCAACAACCTACTTAGAAGACTTGGAAAAGCCAGATACCACATTTATTTGGAAGGGAAAGAGAACTTGAATAGCTTTAAAAAAAAATCCTAAAAAGGAAGAGCGAAGTAGGAAGACTAACACGTCCTGGTTTTAAAACTTATTATAAAGCCTCAGTGGTCAAAACAAAACGGTACTGGCAGAAAAATAGAAGCATTGACCAATGGAATTGAATCAAGAGTGTGGAGGTAGACCACCAAATCTATGGACAATTGGTCTTTGACAAGGCCCTCAAATTCACTGCACTGGGACAAAATAGTTTTTTCAATAAAAAGGCATGGGAGAACTGGATATCAAAAGCTAAAAGAATGAAAGAGGATGCCTATTCTTCTACCCTATACAAAATTTATTCAAAATGGAAAAGACCTAAATATAAATAGGGAAAAAGCTTCAAGACCTAGTAATAAGAGGTAGCTTCTTAAACTTTACACCCAAAGCACAAGCAACAAAAGAAAAAAGATAGATTGGAAATCCTCAAAATCAAATGCTTCTGTGCCCCAAAAAACTTTCTCAAAAAGGTGAAGAAGCAGCCAACTCAACAGGAGGAAATAATTGAAAGATGAAAGTTTGATATCTTGTATACATAAAAAGAATCATACAACTCAACAACAAAAGAACAAACAACCCAATTCTAAAATGGGCAAAAGATATGAATGGACATTTTCCAAAGAGCAAATACAAATGGCTAAAAAACACATGAAGAGATGCTTATCTTCATTGGCTATAAGGGAAATGCAGATCAAGACTACAATGAGATACCACCTCACACCTATAAGAATGCCTGCTAATAAAAAACACAGGGGGACTTCCAGGAAGATGGCTGAGCTTAGCCCTGCTCCACAAAAAAGTTAGAGAGGAGACAGAAGGGTGACAGAGGCGACGGTTCGGGAGTGCGGCTGACCTGGGACAGCTTCAGCACCACATGGGGCAGCCCTGGTTGCAGAGGCCGAGGAACTGAGAGGTAGAAAGCTGGGGCCTGGCACAGAGGTGTGGAGCCCACGAAACTGCATGGACAGGAGTGCAGGACTAGGAAGTAAGCCAGGCCACGTTCCTTGGACGTGCTCCCCTCACCAGTGCAGCCCCGTGACCGGTAACTCACCCCACCCCCCACACACCTGAACCCTGTCACCCACTCCCATTCCCCACACTCCAGGTGCCCCCACTCCACCAGCCCCCAGTGCACATACCTACCCCACATCCCCACCCCAAGTGCAGCCCAACCTACCTCTTCTGTACCCCTCCTGAGCACTACCTCCCCCTTCCTGTTCCCTGCAGGCCGTTGCCAGTGCATAAAGTCTGCAGGCACTGACCTCCATACCTAGGCTACCCCTGCCTACCCCGCCCAGCCCATACTGTCACACAGCCTCACCCCGCCCTCCCTGAGCTCAGCACATCTGTTTATGGCACTCCCTGGCACACGTATGCACACGGACCCCCAATCACATCATTCAGCTCTGGGAACCACACTTTACAGCAGTCCTAGAACCGCATGTGCACAGCACTCAGCCTCACTGCCCAGCTCTGAGAAAGTGCCGACCTGCGCAGCCGGGTTACATCTGCCCCCAATCCATGAAGGTGTAATGCCAACCCACTGCCACAGCTCTACGCATGTGCACAAAGGGCCCCGTGCCTTAGATCAGCACACACCAGGGTTATGTCCCCCAGACTGGTGCACCCACGCAGCTACATCCTCCCAGGTTGTTGAGTGTTCACAAGCATCAGTGTAACATTCCCAACTGGCACCTATACCTGCCCTAAAACAAAATCACCACACTGAGTGCTCCACCCTGTACCCTGCTCCCCGCTGTACAACCATCCTGCAAACACAAGGCCTTGAACAACTGAAAGAAATCAACTCCCAAAGTAAATCAATCAAGATATTTACATGCCATGAGGACAGCAGACGATCACTAAGCATGTCACAATGCAGACAGATACAGCCCTGTGTAATGACCAAAATAAAATACCACAGGAGACACAGACATTGGGACAACTAATCAAAGATGTTCATACAACTCTACTTAATAAAATAAGTGGGCTGGCAAATGACATAAAGGAGATCAAGAAGACAGTAGAAGAGCACAAATTGGAATTTGAAAGGATAAATAGAAAAATAGCAGATATCACAGAGATTAAAGACTCTGTTGACCAAATAAAAAACATACTAGAGACACACAGCACTAGATCTGAACACACAGAAGAAAGAATAAGTGATATAGAGGACAGGATAATTGACTTTGAAGACTCAAAACAGGAAATAGCAAAAAAGATGGAAAAAATTGAATGGGAACACAGGAAAATGATAGACAAAAGAAAATGCACAAATATAAGAATCACTAGTGTCCCAGAAAGAGAAGAGAGGAGTAAAGGGCTAGGAAGAGTAGTTGTGGATGTAATAAGAGAAAACTTCCCAACCCTTATAAAGGACATAAATATACAAGTCAAAAAAGCCCAAAAAACTCCAAACAGAATAAATCCAAATAGGCCTTCCCCAAGGCACATAATAATCATTTTGTCAAATGTTGGAGAGAAGCAGAAAATCCTGAAAGCAGCAAGAGAAAAACAATCTACTACATACAAATAAGACTGAGTTCAGACTACTCGACTAGCACCCTGGAGGTGAGAAGGCAGTGGTATGATATATTCAAGATCCTGAAAAAGAAAGACATTCAGCCAAGAATTCTGAACCCAACCAAATTGTCCTTCGAAATTGAGGGAGAGATTAAAGTTTTCACAGACAAAGAAGTCCTGAAAGAATTTGTCAACAAGAGACCAGTCCTACAAGCAATACTAAAAGGAGTTCTGCCAGCTGAAAAAAAAAAAGACAGGAGAGGTAGGTCTGGAGGAGGGCACAGAATTGAAGAGTACCACTAAGGGTAATTTAAATAAAACACAGAGAAAGAGGGAAAGAATATACAGATCTGACAAATAAAATTAAAAAGATAAGATGGTGGAATCAAGAAACATGTTTTCAGTAATAACTTAGAAAGTTAATGGACTAAACTTACCAATTAAAAGATACAGATAGGCAGAATGGATTAAGAGACATAATCCATCTATATACTACTTACAAGAGATTCATCTTAGACACAAGGATACAAATAGATTGAAAGTGAACGGATGGAAAAAGATTTTCCACACAAGTTGTAAACAAAAGGAAGCAGGAGTAGCTATGCTAATATCAGACAAAAATATAATTTAAATGTAAAGACATCATAAGAGACAAAGAAGGACACTATGTACTGATTAAAGGGCAATTCACAAGAAGATATAACAATCATAAATGTTTATGCTCCCAATCAAGGAGTTTCAAAGTACATTAGATAGACATTGGAAAAACTGAAGAGAACGATAGACGTTTCAACAATAATAGTAGGAGACTTCAATACACCACTCTCCTCTATAGACAGAACAACCAGACAAAAGATCAACAAGGAAATAGAGAAGTTAAATAACTTGATAAATGAATTAGACCTAATGGAGATATATGGCCATTGCACCCCAAAGCACAAGGATACACGTTCTTCTCTAGTGCTCATGGAACATTCTCCAGGATAGATCATATGCTGGGGCACAAAATAGGTCTTTATACATTTTAAAACATTGAAATTATCCAAAGCATTTTCCCTGATCACAATGGGATAAAGCTGGATCTCAATAACCACCAAAGAATGAGAACATTTGCAAACATATGGAGATTAAATAACATACTCTTAAACAACCAATGGGTCAAAGATGTAAGTGCTAGAGAAATTAGTAGCTATCTGGAGATGAATGAAAATGAGAATACAACTTATCAGAACTTATGGGATGTGGCAAAGGCTGTGCTGAAAGGGAAATTTATTGCCCAAAATGCCTCTATTGAAAAACAAGAAAAAGCAAAAATCAAAGAGTTAACAGCATACCTGGAGGAACTTGAGAAAGAAAAGCAAAGTAACCCCAAAGCAACTAGGAGAAGAGAAATAACAAAGATTAAAGCAGAGGTAAATGAATGGGAGAACAAAAGAACAATAGAAAGAATCAATAAAACCAAAAGTTGGTACTTTGAGAAAATGAATAAAATTGATAGGCCACTTGCAAGATTGACAAAGAAAAAAAGAGGATGCAAATAAACAAAATCAGAAATGAGAAGAGGTGTGTTACCACAGACACTGAAGAAATAAAAGAAATCATAAGAGGATACTATGAACAACTGTATGCCAACAAACTAGACAACTTAAATGAAATAGACAAATTCCTGGAGACACATAAACATGCAACACTGACTCAGGAAGAAATAGAAGATCTCAACAAATCAATCACAAGTAAAGAGATTCAATCAGTCATCAAAAATCTTCCTACAAAGAACAAGTCCAGGGCCAGGTGGCTTCACAGGGGAGTTTTATCAAAACACTCAAAAAAGAACTAACACCAATGCTGCTCAAACTTTTCCAAAAAATTTGAGGATAAAGGAACTCTACCTAACTCATTCCATGAAGCTAATACTATTTTAATATCAAAACCGGGTAAAGATGCTATAATCTCCCTAATGAATATAGATGCAAAAATTCTCAATAAAATATTAGCAAATTGAATCCAACAACACATTATACACCATGACCAAGTGGGGTTTATACCAGGAATGCAAGGATGGTTCAAAGCAAGAAAATTAATTAATATAATACAGCACATTAACAAATCAAAAAGGAAAAATTACATGAGCATCTCCATTGATGTTGAAAAAGAATTTGACAAAATTCAGCATCTTTTTCTGACAAAAACATTCCAAAAGATAGGAATTAAAGGTAACTACCTCAATATGATAAAGGAAATATATGAAAGACCAATAGCCAGCATTGTACTCAGTGGAGAGAGACTGAAAGCTTTCCCCTAAGATCAGGTACAAGACAAAGATGCCCACTGTCTCCACAATTATTCAACATTGTGCTAGAAGTTCTAGCTAGAGCAATCAGGCAGAACAAAGAAATAAGAGCATTCAAATTGGAAAAGAAGAAGTAAAACTCTCATTATTTGCAAATGATAGGATACTGTACTTGGAAAATCCTGACAAATCTACAGCAAAGTTACTTGAGCTAATAAACAAATTCAGCAAGGTGGTGAGATATAAAATTGATGTGCAAAAATCAGTAACATTTCTATACACAAGCAATGACTTAGCTGAGGAGTCAGTTAAGGAAATAATTCCATTCAAAATAGCAACTAAAAGAATCAAGTACTTAGGAATGAAGTTAACTAGAGATGTGAAGGACTTGTACACAGAAAACTACATCACATTGCTAAAATAAATCAAAGGAGATCTAAATAGGTGGAAAGACATTCCCTGTTCATAGATAGGAAGGCTAAATATAGTTAAGATGTCAATTCTCCCCATGTTGACCTAAGATTCAACACAGTACCAGTCAAAATTCCAACAGCCTACTTTGAAGATGTGCACAAGCTAACTACCAAATTCATCTGGAAGGTAAAGAGACCCTGAATAGCTAAAAGCATCCTAAAAAGGAAGAATGAAGTGAGAAGATTAACACTCCCTGACTTTAAAACCTTTATGAAGCCACAGTGGTCAAAACAGCATGGTTCTGGCACAAAGACAGAAGCACTGACCAATGGAATTGAATCGAGACTGCAGAAATAGACCACCAAATCTATGGTCAACTGATTTTTGACAAGGCCCCCAAATCCTCTGAACTGGGATAAAATAGTCTTTTCAATAATTGGGCATAGAAGAACTGGATATCAATAGTCAAAAGAATGTAAGAGGACCCATATCTTACACCCTACACAAAAACTAACTCAAAGTGGATCAAACACCTAAATATAAGAATTAGCACCATAAAGCTTCTATAAGAAAATGTAGGGAAACATCTTCAAGACTAGTATTTGGAGGCAGCTTCCTAAACTTTACATCCAAAGCACAAGCAACAAAAGAAAAAAAATAGATAAATGGGAACTCCTTAAAATCAAATGCTGACTTCCGGAGAAGATGGCGGCTTAGTAAGACACGCGGATCTTAGTTTCTCCTCCAGGACAGCTACTAGGGGAGTAGAAACGATACAGAACAGCTCCCGGAGCCATGACAGAGATAAAAAAGACAGCATACCCCATCCTGGAATGGCTGACTGGCTGGGAGAACCCGCTCCGGTGAGATTGCCGAGGGGCGCGGGCTTCACCGGGCGGGGCGGCAAGCGGCCGGAGTCACTCCCTTCCTCCTTCCCGGGCCGGCTGGGAGAATTGGACAGGCAGTCCCCTCAAACCGTGGCGGCTGGCACCCACACCACGCGCGGCCCCCCGGACCAACTGAGAGAATTGGATCGGAAATCCCCAGGCCATGGAGAATGGTGACGGGGGGGGGGCCCTTCCAAACCCGTGACTCCCCGGGAACGGTGCACACTCCTGGGCGGGCCGCTGCGGCGGGCGCCCTCCCGCCACGCTTGTTGCCCTGGGCTGACCAGGAAATTCAGATGGGCGCTTTCCCGGGCTGCAGCGGCCAGCAACCCTCCCCACGTTCGGACCCTGGGCCGGCTGGCACTCTTCCAAGCCGCTTCGGCTAGCGAACCTCCCGGACAGCGAGAGTTTTCCAAAGTTAAAGGACCCACAGCATCTTTTACTGGTGGGACCCGCAGACAAACGTGTGCCACGAGCGCCACCTACTGGGCAGGACAAAAAAAAAACAGAACCCAGAGATTTCACAGAAAAATCTTACAACCTTGTTGGGTCCGACACCCAGGGAAATCTGACTAAATGCCCAGACACCAGCAGCAGAAGATAACTGTCCACGCTCAGAAGCTTGAGAATATGGCCCAGTCAAAGGAACAAACCAATAGTTCAAATGAGATACAAGAGCTGAGACAACTAACGCTGAATATACGAACAGAAATGGAAAACCTCTTCAAAAATTAAATCGATAAATTGAGGGAGGACATGAAGAAGACATGGGCTGAACATAAAGAAGAAATAGAAAAACTGAAAAAACAAATCACAGAACTTATGGAAGTGAAGGATAAAGTAGAAAAGATGGAAAAAACAATGGATGCCTACAATGATAGATTTAAAGAGACAGAAGATAGAATTAGTGATTTGGAGGATGGAACATCTGAATTCCAAAAAGAAACAGAAACTATCGGGAAAAGAATGGAAAAATTTGAACAGGGTATCAGGGAACTGAATGACAATATGAAGCGCACAAATATATGTGTTGTGGGTGTTCCAGAAGGAGAAGAGAAGGGAAAAGGAGGAGAAAAACTAATGGAAGAAATTATCACTGAAAATTTCCCAACTCTTATGAAAGACCTAAATTTACAGATCCAAGAAGTGCAGTGCACCCCAAAGAGATTAGACCCAAATAGGCGTTCTCCAAGACACTTACTAGTTAGAATGTCAGAGGTCAAAGAGAAAGAGAGGATCTTGAAAGCAGCAAGAGAAAAACAATCCATCACATGCAAGGGAAACCCAATAAGACTATGTGTAGATTTCTCAGCAGAAACCATGGAAGCTAGAAGACAGTGGGATGATATATTTAAATTACTAAAAGAGAAAAACTGCCAACCAAGACTCCTATATCCAGCAAAATTATCCTTCAAAAATGAGGGAGAAATTAAAACATTCTCAGACAAAAAGTCACTGAGAGAATTTGTGACCAAGAGACCAGCTCTGCAAGAAATACTAAAGGGAGCACTAGAGTCAGATACAAAAAGACAGAAGAGAGAGGTATGGAGAAGAGTGTAGAAAGAAGGAAAATCAGATATGATATGTATAATACAAAAGGCAAAATGTTAGAGGAAAATATTATCCAAACAGTAATAACACTAAATGTCAATGGACTGAATTCCCCAATCAAAAGACATAGATTGGCAGAATGAATTAAAAAACAAGATCCTTCTATATGCTGTCTACAGGAAACACATCTTAGACCCAAAGATAAACATAGGTTGAAAGTGAAAGGTTGGGAAAAGATATTTCATGCAAATAACAACCAGAAAAGAGCAGGAGTGGCTATACTAATATCCAACAAATTAGACTTCAAATGTAAAGCAGTTAAAAGAGACAAAGAAGGACACTATATACTAAAAAAAGGAACAATTAAACAAGAAGACATAACAATCATAAATATTTATGCACCGAACCAGAATGCCCCAAAATATGTGAGGAATACACTGCAAACACTGAAAAGGGAAATAAACTCATATACCATAATAGTTGGAGACTTCAATTCCCCACTCTCATCAATGGACAGAACATCTAGACAGAGGATCAATAAAGAAATAGAGAATCTGAATATTACTATAAATGAGCTAGACTTAACAGACATTTATAGGACATTACATCCCACAACAGCAGGATACACCTTTTTCTCAAGTGCTCATGGATCATTCTCAAAGACAGACCATATGCTGGGTCACAAAGCAAGTCTTAACAAATTTAAAAAGATTGAAATCATACACAACACTTTCTCGGATCATAAAGGAATGAAGTTGGAAATCAATAATAGGTGGAGTGCCAGAAAATTCACAAATACATGGAGGCTCAACAACACACTCCTAAACAACGACTGGGTCAAAGAAGAAATTGCTAGAGAAATTAGCAAATACCTCGAGGCGAATGAAAATGAAAACACAACATATCAAAACTTATGGGACGCAGCAAAGGCAGTGCTAAGAGGGAAATTTATTGCCCTAAATGCCTATATCAGAAAAGAAGAAAAGGCAAAAATTCAGGAATTAACTATCCATTTGGAAGAACTGGAGAAAGAACAGCAAACTAATCCCAAAGCAAGCAAAAGGAAAGAAATAACAAAGATTAGAGCAGAAATAAATGAAATTGAAAACATGAAAACAATAGAGAAAATCAGTAAGGTCAGAAGTTGGTTCTATGAGAAAATCAATAAGATTGATGGGCCCTTAGCAAGATTGACAAAAAGAAGAAGAGAGAGGATGCAAATAAATAAGATCAGAAATGGAAGAGGAGACATAACTACTGACCTCACAGAAATAAAGGAGGTAATAACAGGATACTATGAACAACTTTACGCTAATAAATACAACAATTTAGAGGAAATGGATGGGTTCCTGGAAAGACATGAAAAACCAACTTTGACTCAAGAAGAAATAGATGACCTCAACAAACCAATCACAAGTAAAGAAATTGAGTCAGTCATTCAAAAGCTTCCTAAAAAGAAAAGTCCAGGACCAGACGGCTTCACATGTGAATTCTATCAAACATTCCAGAAAGAATTAGTACCAACTCTCCTCAAACTCTTCAAAAAAATTGAAGCGGAGGGAAAACTACCTAATTCATTCTATGAAGCCAACATCACCCTCATACCAAAACCAGGCAAAGATATTACAAAAAAAGAAAACTACAGGCCAATCTCTCTAATGAATATAGATGCAAAAATCCCCAATAAAATTCTAGCAAATCGTATCCAACAACACATTAAAAGAATTATACATCATGACCAAGTAGGATTCATCCCAGTTATGCAAGGATGGTTCAACATAAGAAAATCAATTAATGTAATACACCATATCAACAAATCAAAGCAGAAAAATCACATGATCATCTCAATTGATGCAGAGAAGGCATTTGACAAGATTCAACATCCTTTCCTGTTGAAAACACTTCAAAGGATAGGAATACAAGGGAACTTCCTTAAAATGATAGAGGGAATATATGAAAAACCCACAGCTAATATCATCCTCAATGGGGAAAAACTGAAAACTTTCCCCCTAAGATCAGGAACAAGACAAGGATGTCCACTATCACCACTATTATTCAAAATTTTGTTGGAGGTTCTAGCCAGAGCAATTAGACAAGAAAAAGAAATACAAGGCATCAAAATTGGAAAGGAAGAAGTAAAACTATCACTGTTTGCAGACGATATGATACTATACGTCGAAAACCCGGAAAAATCCGCAACAAAACTACTAGAGCTAATAAATGAGTACAGCAAAGTAGCAGGTTACAAGATCAACATTCAAAAATCTGTAGCATTTCTATACACTAGCAATGAACAAGTGGAGGGGGAAATCAAGAAACGAATCCCATTTACAATTGCAACTAAAAGAATAAAATACCTAGGAATAAATTTAACTAAAGAGACAAAAAACCTATATAAAGAAAACTACAAAAAACTGCTAAAAGAAATCACAGAAGACCTAAACAGATGGAAGGGCATACCGTGTTCATGGATTGGAAGACTAAATATAGTTAAGATGTCAATTCTACCTAAATTGATTTACAGATTCAATGCAATACCAGTCAAAATCCCAACAACTTATTTTTCAGAAATAGAAAAACCAATAAGCAAATTTATCTGGAAGGGCAGGGTGCCCCGAATTGCTAAAAACATCTTGAGGAAAAAAAACGAAGCTGGAGGTCTTGCACTGCCTGACTTTAAGGCATATTATGAAGCCACAGTGGTCAAAACAGCATGGTATTGGCATAAAGATAGATATATCGACCAATGGAATCGAATAGAGTGCTCAGATATAGACCCTCTCATCTATGGACATTTGATCTTTGATAAGGCAGTCAAGCCAACTCACCTGGGACAGAACAGTCTCTTCAATAAATGGTGCCTAGAGAACTGGATATCCATATGCAAAAGAATGAAAGAAGACCCATATCTCACACCCTACACAAAAGTTAACTCAAAATGGATCAAAGATCTAAACATTAGGTCTAAGACCATAAAACAGTTAGAGGAAAATTTAGGGAGATATCTTATGAATCTTACAATTGGAGGCAGTTTTATGGACCTTAAACCTAAAGCAAGAGCACTGAAGAAGGAAATAAATAAATGGGAGCTCCTCAAAATTAAACACTTTTGTGCATCAAAGAACTTCATCAAGAAAGTAGAAAGACAGCCTACACAATGGGAATCAATATTTGGAAATGACATATCAGATAAAGGTCTAGTATCCAGAATTTATAATGAGATTGTTCAACTCAACAACAAAAAGACAGCCAACCCAATTACAAAATGGGAAAAAGACTTGAATAGACACCTCTGAGAGGAGGAAATACAAATGGCCAAAAGGCACATGAAGAGATGCTCAATGTCCCTGGCCATTAGAGAAATGCAAATCAAAACCACAATGAGATATCATCTCACACCCACCAGAATGGCCATTATCAACAAAACAGAAAATGACAAGTGCTGGAGAGGATGCGGAGAAAGAGGCACACTTATCCACTGTTGGTGGGAATGTCAAATGGTGCAACCACTGTGGAAGGCAGTTTGGCGGTTCCTCAAAAAGCTGAATATAGAATTGCCATACGACCCAGCAATACCATTGCTGGGAATCTACTCAAAGGAATTAAGGGCAAAAACTCAAACGGACATTTGCACACCAATGTTTATAGCAGCGTTGTTTACAATTGCAAAGAGATGGAAACAGCCAAAATGTCCATCAACAGACGAGTGGCTAAACAAACTGTGGTATATACATACGATGGAATATTATGCAGCTTTAAGGCAGGATAAACTTATGAAGCATGTAATAACATGGATGGACCTAGAGAACATTATGCTGAGTGAGTCTAGCCAAAAACTAAAAGACAAATACCGTATGGTCCCAATGATGTGAATCAACACTCGAGAATAAACTTGGAATATGTCATTGGTAACAGAGACCAGCAGGAGGTAGAAACAGGGTAAGATAATGGGTAATTGGGGCTGAAGGGATACATACTGTGCAACAGGACTAGATACAAAAACTCAAAAATGGACAGCACAATAATACCTAATTGTAAAGTAATCATGTTAAAACACTGAATGAAGCTGCATCCGAGCTATAGGTTTTTGTTTTGTTTTGTTTTGTTTTGTTCTTACTATTATTACTTTTAGTTTTTTTCTCTATGTTAACATTCTATATCTTTTTCGGTTATATTGCTAGTTCTTCTAAACCGATGCAAATGTACTAAGAAACGATGATCGTGCATCTATGTGATGATGTTAAGAATTACTGATTGCATATGTAGAATGGTATGATTTCTAAAAAAAAAAAAATGGACAGCACAATACTATCTAATTGTAATGTAATTATGTTAAAATACTGAATGAAGCTGCATCTGAGCTATAGTTTTGTTTTTTTTCTTATATATTTTTATATTTTTTATTTTTATTTTTATTTTTTCTCTATATTATCATTTTATTTCTTTTTCTGTTGTTTTGCTATTTCTTTTTCTAAATCGATGCATATGTACTAAGAAATGATGATCATACATCTATGTGATGATATTAAGAATTACTGATTGCATATGTAGAATGGAATGATTTCTAAATGTTGTGTTAGTTAATTTTTTTAATTAATAAAAAAATGAAAAAAAAATCAAATGCTTCTGCACTTCAAAAGACTTTGTCAAAAAGGTGAAGAGGCAGCCAACTCAATGGGAGAAAATATTTGGAAATCACATATAGAAAAAGGTTTGATTTCCTGTATATACAAAGAAATCATATAACTCAACAACAAAACAACAAACAACCCAATTATAAAATGGGCTAAAGATATGAGTATGCATTTTTCTGAAGAGCAAACACAGATGGCTCAAAAGCAGATGAAGAGACGCTCATTTTCACTGGCTGTAAGGGAAATGCAGATCAAGACTACAATGAGATACCACCTCACACCCATAAGAATGGCTGCTATTAAATAGAAAAGTAAACATTGGAGAGGATGTGGAGAAACTGGGACACTTCTGCACTGCTGCTGGGAATGTATAATGGTGCAGCCACTATGGACGTCTGTTTGGCGGTTCCTTAGGAAACTAAATATGAAATTGCCCTGTGACCCAGCAATAGCACTACTTGGTATACAACCAGAAGAACTGAAAGCAATGACACAAACAGACATTTGCACACCAATGTTCATAGCAGTATTATTCACAATCACCAAAAGATGGAAACAAACCAAATGCCCATCAACAGACGAGTGGATCAACAAAATGTGGTACATACATATGGTGGAATATTATGCAGCAGTAAGACAAAGTCCCTTAAGGGACAGGAGAAAAACTATGGAACAATTGAACTTTACCACCAGGGAACCCCTGATAGTGTCTTAGGCACTAGGGACTCTCAAGTCAACAGGTCAAGTCCTTGATCTTGAGGCTTGCTCTTATGAAATTTATTTCAGTATGGGAGAAGCTTAACCTATCTATAGTTATGCCTCTTTTTTTTTTGCTTAGATGTGGCCTCAGTCTCTCTAAGCCCAACTCTGCAAGTGAAATCATTGTCTTCCCCCCTACGTGGGACATGATATCCAGGGGTGAAATTCTCCCTGGTGATGTGGGAGATGACGCCCAGGGATGAGCCTGGCCCTGGCACTGTGGGATCAACAATTCCATCCCGACCAAAAGGGGGAAAAGATGTGTAACAAATAAGGTATCAGTGGCTGAGAGAGTTCAAATAGAGTCGAGAGGCTGCTCTGGAGGCTGCTTTTATATGCACTTCAGTTAGACATTGCTAATTGTCACAGTTGGCCAATCCCCGACCACCATCATTCCTGTTAATCCAGGGCTCTATCTGAGACCCTATGAAAGCTGCATGTACTAAGTTTACTTCTCAAAAACCTAAAACCTTCAGATGGTTCCTAGGCCAGAAATGTCCTGAGACCCAGAGGGCCCAGCCTCTCCAAGAACATCGACCAGTTCCGTCCCCCTACCCATATTGTCACAACACTTTTCAACAAGAGAAAGAAAGGGCAGAGCCCAAATATCCCTAGAGGTTGGGAGAAGAATCAAAGGAGAAGGAGGAGTTTTAACAGAGGAGACAGGATTTAACAAATGAGTCTGACGGCTGAATCACTATATTGACATTTCTTTTCATCTCCAGAGTCTAGGAGCAGCTAAAGGGAAAAACCTGAAATTGTGGCGCTGTAGCCCATACCAAACTCTGAAATCTGTTCTGTAACTAATTGTTAAATGCACTTGGAAATTTATTGCTTTTTTGTATATGTTATATTTCACAATTAAATATGTTAAAAAAGGAAAAAAAAAAAAAGGAATGGCTTTTCTGGGGTACTTAACAGTTTCAAACCAGCACAACCTTGTCTGGAAAAGATCATGTTATATGAAAACAAATGCTTTCCAAAAAACAAATGCTAAAATGATGAATACCCGGAATGAAAAATGAGCCGAAAACTTCAACTGACACGTCACAAAGGAAGATAAATGTGGAGAGCAGCACGCACGGGAGAACACGCTCGGTGTGGCCGGGGACGCCCAGCCCCCAGCGAGACCCACTGCAAACCTGTCATAGCTGCTAACATTTAGGAAAGTGAACACACCCAGGGTTGGGGTGGGAGCAGCTGGGATCCCAGACGCTGCGGACAAGTCGTTAATGGTGTAGCCACCTCGGAAAGTGGCCTGGCAGCTCCTTAGGAGACTGAGTTCACACTTGGTGTGCAACCCAGGAAGTCCAGTCTGGTAACCAGGAGAGATGACAACATGTGCACATGTTAAGGAGAAGTTTTATTCATAAGCCCTGGGACAATTCCAATGCCCCTCAAGAGGAGACTGGATAAAAAACGTCCCTGCAGCTGTGCTGGGGAGAACAACTTGGCAATTTAAAGAAACAGCGACTGTACATGGAGCAATGTAGACAAATCTCAGAAAGAGCTGGTGGCGTGAAAGAAGCCAGACACATAGTAAATGCCTCGTTAATTTGCAATTGCAGAACAGGGAAAATTAATCTGCGGTGGAAAACATCAGAGCACTGACAGCCTCTTAGTGGGGGTGAACTGCCTGGAAGGGGCCTAAGGAAGCACAGGGGAGGGGAGGGAGAGGCCAGGTCTAAGTTGCGAGGTCCGCAATGGCCCGTGTCCACAGCCACCGCCAGTACACATGATTCTCTGATCCTCGGCGCCGTCTTGTTAGGAACCTCCACCCCGGGAAGGGCACAGCGGGGAGAGAGGAGATGTGCAGGCTGGAGAGCAAAAGAAGGACGAGGCAGCGATCCAAGTGGACCTGGCCTTGAGAGTCCAGCAGCTGGGACATGGCATGCCACTGGGACAAGTCACTGCCCACATGCTGCTGGTGAGAACGCTCTCTCATGGGGGCAGGGCTCCCACCCGCACCCCCCCCCCAGCTCTGCAGACACCCCCAAGAGACATGCTGTTTTCATTTCCTTGATTGCTCAAGCAATGCCATGCGCCAGGCTGGCTTGGACATTGGGGACGTATCCACTCACCACTTTGAAGCGAAGGAAAGTCCGAATAAAACATCATCAAGGTGATGGTTCCTTCCAAAGCCTGGCGTCCCGGGGCTGCGGCCGGCCAGGCACACAGGGCCCCTCCCAGGCCCTCCCCTCCTCGCGGTGCCAGGGCATCGCTGCATCCTGCTCCCCAGCTGACCTGCTCTGTCTGAAGGTCACCCTCACGGAGGGCTCCATGCTAGGACTAAGCCGCGCCCCGGTGGAGGTGGCCCCCGCTGCCCGGGGTCCACAGTCTCAGGGATGGACCGGGCATAGGGGCACGCTTCCCCGGCGCATGTCCACCCCAACCCCACAGCCACCCTGCTCACCCCACAGCCATCCTTTGGGCCCTTTGCCTGGACCTGAGACGTCCTGGACCCGCCCTGTTCTCCGTGTGACCAAGCGCAGCCCACGCGCAGTAAACCCTCCCTTCGGCCGTCTCAGCTGGAAATGGAAAAGGAAAGTCTGCACATGGACGGAACCCTCCCGCTGCCCATCGTGTGTTAGTTCCACCCCCGTGAGCACGCGTGTCCGCGCAATCTTCCCTGCGAGAGGAGAGGCCGCGAGGGCGGGAGGCTCTGTCTGGAGAGGGGAAGGGGCCGAGGCGCGGGGCCACGGGTGCTGCTCGGGCTGAGGGGCAAGTCGTCCTTCAGACAGTTCACTGAGCAGAGACCCAGGTTGAACGCCGCCCGACGGCCAAGGGCCCTGCTTTCCCACGGACAAAGTTCCACTCGTGCTGAGGCCGTGATGGTGGTGGGAGGCTCTGATAAAGAGCCTGGAATAGGGAGACTTAAACAGGAGAGAGACATTTGCCCCACGTCTCGGTCTGAGCCTGAGCTAGGACGTGGCTTCCTCCATATCATCGAGCCCGGCCTTCTCTGCCTCGTCCCGCCTCCTCAACACGCTGCCTCCATCCTGTCATCCAAACCGGCTGCCTCTGTCCCTGCCAGCCCGCAGGAACGGGGCTGGGGGGCTGGAGGGCACCCCCCCTCCCCAAGGGCTTTCCCAGGAGCTGTACATCCCTGTCTGCTCCTGTGGCATCTGCCGGAACTTACCCCCATGGGCACACTTGCAAAGGACAGGGACATGCAGCCTTTACTGGGGGCTGCCACGGACCCAGATAAAATTGAGGGGCTCAGTTACCAGAAGAAAAGGGGGCATATGAGTGACAGGCTCTGCCTCAGGGCGCAGTGTGTTCAGCCCAGGTGACAGGTTGAACCTGGTCAAGCTCTGGTCCATGCTCCCCAGCCTCCCTTGCAGCTAGGGTTGCCGTGCAGACTGACCAGGGAGTCTGCTCGCAAAAGTCTGGGCTTATTGTTTCTATGGCAAAAGGGTTCCTTCCTCCTTCTTCCTGAGCGGTGCAGAGACAGTGTCAGGAGCTGTGGCAGCCATGCTGTGACCATGAGGTGGCGAGCCTGCCAAGGCCAAGAGCGTTCCAGAGAGCCTGCCCAGATGATGTCAGGTCATTAAGCAAGACCAGCAGCTGTGCAGGACTGATGCAGTGACGTAAGAAAACCCCACTCAGTTCCTGTTACTGGGAGCCAGGTGCATTCTGAAAAGGGCAGTGCATTTGCCTGGTGAACCGACCCAGACAGCTATCCCTAAGGTAAGTTCTGAAGGCTTAGTGGGCTCAGCGAGTTCTCTGGCCTTCTTCACCCAAGCTCAGGACTGGAGATGAGATGGGAGGACAGAGCCTGTGAGGCTGCTTTAAAAACCACGCCCGGTAGGGCAGGCCACGGTGGCCCAGTGACAGAGTTCTCATCTGCCATGCTGGAGACCCGGGTTCGATTCCCGGTGCTTGGCCATGCAAAATCACAAACAAGAAACCAATGCCTGGTAGTTCCACTTCTGGGTATATACCCAAAGGAAATGAAAATGGGGACTCAAGCAAGGTCCGCCGTCACCCAGTGCCATCGGATGAAGGGACGGACACAGCGTGGGGCAGCCTGCCCTGGAATCCTCCGTGAGAAGGAGGGGCGCTCCGCCACGTGCCCACAAGGACAAGCCTCGGAAACACTGAGCTGAGTGCAATCGGTCAGGCACAAAAGGACAGAGCAGGTGTGATCTGACTTATATGAAATGTCTGGAAGAAGCAAATCCACAGAGACGGAAGCAGATGACAGGGCTGCAGAGCTGCAGGGCTGCAGGGCTGAGGTGGAGACGCGGCTGCAGGGGCGCACACTTTCTGTTGGCAGCGATGGAAAGTTCTGGCAACGAAAGGTGGGGGTGGTAGAGCCCCATTGTCAGTGTAATTCAGTACCACTGAGTGCAGAACTAAGAACCTGTAAAAATGGTGGAAATGCGAAGTTAACTGTTTTATATATATCACCAATAAAAACAGTTTAATCCCCGTTGCTGACCTCGTGGCTTTCCTTCCATGTGCCAAGCTGGAGGTGGAGGCGAGAGGCGGAGGGCGTGTGTCAGCCCTTGGGTTTCCCTGCGCAGAGCTTCGTCTCCCTCCAGCACCCACCTCAGGGAAGAGGAAAGAGCAGGGTCCTCGAGGCCGTTCTCCTTGCCTGCACTTTTAAGCAAATTTCTGGAAACCTCAAGAAAAAAATAAAGACAGGGAAATAAAAACCACCACTTTCATGTATGGCTAAAAACACTGTGAAGGGAATGAGCGAGCTTCCGAGAGCCAGGCCCGAGGCTTGGGAGGGCGGCTCGGGCGGGAAACCCGCGGGCAGGCGCGGGCAGTGGGCAGCACGCAGTGGGACGCAACCTCACCCTAGGGCACCCCGAGGTCTGCCTAGCACCTGGGACTCGGAGCGCAGGTGATGGTGGGGTGGCTGCAGAGCGGCACACCTGTGGGCACTCATACCCGGGGGCTCTGACAGGGCGCTGACCTGCCTGAGGGGCGCCCACTTCCACTTCCAGGGACAAAATGACATTTCCTTATGGCTGGGCCTGTCCGGGTTGACTCCGCTGCCCCTCAGGCAGCCGGGCTCCCTGCCTGGGCAGGTCCCCACCCTCAGGTCAGCCGTCCGGGGCCCCTCCCCAGGGGAGACCCACACCCACCCCATGCCACTCTCCAGAGGGGCCGGCATGAGCCGCGCCCCCGAGGGAGGTCAGCCCCCAGCAGAGGCGCCGTCCCAGGGCCACCCGAGCACCGTGTGGGCCCCGGGGCACAGAGACGCTCCCCTTCCCTCCTGCTCCCACCCTGCTCTGGAGCGTCACAACACCTTGACCCTTTTTACCTTTTTTGAGTTTTCTCAGTATAGAGGGTTGATAAAGGCACAAGAGCTGCATCCAAGACCTAAATCCCAGAACTCGGGTCTTTTTTAGGGATCTCCAGATGAGGTCACTCTGCACTCAAGGTGGGCTCCAAATTCAGTGACCATTGTCCTTACAAGAGTCACACCGACACCTACGCATGCCTGAGAGTTACTTCTGGAGGACCTCTGCTGTTGCGCAGACGTGGCCTCAGCCTCTCTAAGCCCAACTCTGCAAGTGAGATCATTGCCCTCCCCTCTACGTGGGACATGACATCCAGGGGTGAAAGTCTCCCTTGCAACGTGGGAGAGGACTCCCAGGGATGAGTCTGGCCCTGGCACCGGGGGATCAACAATTCCATCGTGACCAAAAGAGGGAAAAGAAGTACCAGAATCGAGGTGCTACTCTGAAGTTCCTCTTATGCAAGCTTCAGTTAGACATTGCTAGTTGCCATGGTTTGCCAAACCCTAACCAAAACCATTCCTGCAAACCCTAAAGAACACCCAGGGCTCTGTCCGAGATTCTACAAGTTTCACACAGTAGGGTAACTTTCCAGAAACCTGCAACCTCCAGATGTGTCCCTGGTCCAGATAAGTCCTGACCTAGAGGGCCAGCCTCTCCAGACCATCAGCTAGTTCCATCTCCCTACCCCTTATTATCAACAGTTCCTTCCAACATGAAAAAGTTAGAATGGGCATAGCGCAAATACCCCTAAAGAGTGAGAGAAAGATCAAAGGTGATGGTGGAGTTATACAGAGAAGATAGGATTTAACAATGAATATGAATGCTGAATCATTAAACTGATATCTCTTTTAGTCTCCAGTATCTTAGAGCACCTAGAAGTAAAAACCTAAAATTGTGGAATTGTCACCCATACCAAACTCTGAAATCTGTTGTACAACTAATTGTTGCACTGTGACTTGAAATGTATTGCTTGTTTGTATATATGTTATTTTTCACAAAAAGAGAAAAAACAAGTAGATTGTGATGATATGATGACACTGTGGATGACTACATGGTATGTGATTATATAATATATATCAATAAAAGAAGTAGTGTAAGTAGTAGTTCACGCCCAGAGCAGTGACTGAGGGAGGCGAGCCCCCTAAAGCTGATGAAGCTGCCACGTACTCACTGCAGAAAGTTTGGAAAGCACAATAATGTTCTAAAGGAAGTAAACCTCACTCCACCCAGAAAATATCACTGTTAACATTTTAGTGCTTCCTTCCAGGATATTTCTATGTAAATCTGCTTACACCATTGCCTTTGTTTAATGTGCAGCCTCTTATTCCCGCACTTAGCCCTGCAGCGTCCTCTACGACCAGCCGTGGTGTGAGCGCGTGTAACATGTCCCAACACACAGAGGCACCCCAACATGTCCTTGTCCCTGGCGTACATTTAAGTGGCCTCGAGTTTTTCATATGATGCTATGACGAATTATGCAAACAGCTTTTATCGTATGAAGGAATATCACCTTAGATAGATCCCCAGAAGTGAAACTGTTTATCAGAGGGTGTAAATATCTGAACAGCATCTGCTACATTTTGTCTAATTGTTGTTGAGAAAAAGTGGAACCAAGGGCAGAGGCAGGGGTTGGCTTTGTGGCAAGTGTGGCAGTTTGGATGTTCTCAGGTTTAAAAAACATCTTTGCTGCTTCTGTAGAAAGTGAAAAATTGTGAATTGTGGTTTCAATATGCATTTCCATGGCTCTGAAACTGATTAGCTTTTCACGTGGTGGCCCCTTGTATTCCTTTGCCTTGTGGCAGCAGACACAAGGCTGAGAGTTTATGAAATCTTCTTCCTGACCCCCGTATGTCAGGGCTAATTCTCACCGACTGGACATGAGGGCCAGTGACCTGCTTTTGGAGGGAACCCTGGGTCCCTAGGACACCAGCTGGGGGGTGACGAGCAGGAGACCCTGCCCACAGCAGACTAGCTCAAGTGTAGGCGAGGCATTCCTGCGTGGGCCACCAAGACGCCGGGGCAGACGGGACTCTGCGGCCGAGCCTGGCCTCTTTTGATGCAAATATTTGCATTGTGTTCATGTATCGCCATGTGACAAAGTACCCAAAACTTAGTGGCTTAAAGAAACAGTAACCATTCCTCAGTGCTCTCAGCTTTGGAGGACTTTGGAAGGGGTTGGCCAGGGCTCTGGCTTGGAGTCCCTCGGGAGGCTGCCGTGACACCAGCCGGGCCAGAGATTGGAGGGTCGATGGGGCCAGGACGCCTCCGGGGTGACTCACTCATGGAGGCCTGGGTCCCTCCCCCCGCCGGGCTGCCGGGTGTCCTCGCGACGCGGCGGCTCTCCTGGGACAAACCGTCTGAGAGGGAAAGGCAGAGGCCACTGTGCCCCTGCGCCCAGCTCAGAGGTCCCACGGCGGCCTCTGCCTCTCTGCACCGGCCACCTCCCAGGGACAGGCAGCGTGAAGGGAGAGCACGCGGCTGTCCCCACCCAGCCAGCCCACGACACGCCACCTCCTGGCACTCACCACCCTCGTGGAGCCCACTCTCAGGAACTGGGCCTAACAGAGCAAAATCCGCCCTGTGTGCAAAGAGTCTCCTATCAGGGGAGGATGTCCGTTGCATCATAGGTTTTTAGAAGCAAAAAAAAGTAAATGTCTGTCAGGTTAGCTAAATCTCAATGTGACCGTAAAATAGAATCGTGTGCTGCATGGAAGGGTATGTGCGCCTGGGAGGGTGCGGGCGAGGGGTCCACAGGAGCCCCACGTGGCCGCCGCGCTCCGCCAAGGCCACCTGTCTGCATTGTCCAGGGGCTGGGTCCGGGGCTGGAGCCCAGGCGATGTGCCGGCTTCTGCATCCTCGCGGGTGCTTTGGGCCCGTCCCCGCCCTGCTGCTGCCAGGACAAGGATCGAGGGGCACCCGCGTCTGAGCCCGCTGCCCAGCGCCTCCGGGCGCCTGGTGTCATTTCTCTTATTGCAACACCAAAATGAGGACAGCTGTTTTCCGGGAGATGGAATTATTTCCTTATTTTCCTTACTGTCATTTTCTGTGATGAGCATACTTTTACACAAGGCGTAGGTTTTTAAGCCTATGTTTAAGGGAAACACGTTTTTGGGAAGTTCAGAAAGGAAACCGTGACCGCCTCCTCACCAGGTCTTCCGTGCTCAAGCCGCCCTGCCACCACCTCAGGACACGCTGGCGGCCGCCCTGTCCCCCTCGGCTGCACTGCGGCACTCCACGTCGCTACATGTCTGCACGATGAGCATGTACAGGGCTCATCCCCGTGAGCGCACGCAGCTGTGTGCCGTTTTCCCACAGCTGGAAATTGAGGGCATTTATACAATTTTCACATCTGGAGATCAGGGGGAAGGTTACTGCCTCTCTCAGCTGGATTTGCCTGTGCCAGGCTGTTGCAGGAGCTGCAGTTACCTGTGCACGTGCCTGCAGGAATTCGCCTCAATCCTATTCTGGAGTCAGTGCGTCCAGCCTCCCTCGTAGCTAGGGGAGGCAGATGAGATGTCAGCAGAATTTACTGAGTACGTCATTTGGAAACTCCTTAAGAAGGGACAGACAACCGGAAATGAGCCTCCCCACCCCCTACTCCCACTTTTTGCTGTGACCGTAGGATCTCCAGCAGCCATTTCAGCTGTGAGATTGCTTTGAGAGTAGAAACTACAAGCTATGCAAGGCGGAGAGGAAAGGTCCTCAGTAACACTGTAGAGTGCCAGCCCAGCCTTAGATTGCGTGTGTCCAGCCTTCTTGCAGGTGAGGAAATATATAAATCTTGTATTAATTAAGTCTTTGAATTTTAGAGTTCTGTTACCAGCAACTGAGCCACTTCTTAACCCCTCCAAAACATTCCTAGCACTGGTTTCAGAACATTAAAATGTTTTTTAAAAATGATGTGTAGGTGTGAGACGGATATGATTGTTGTTTAATGTGCATATTTTGCGGGCTGTTAGGGGCAGAAGGCATAAGGCGGGCAACGCCGTATAAGCTAGAAAGGTGAGGCCTTTTCAGGGAACATATAATTCACTTTCCTGGAGACTGACAGCCTTTCTGCTCCGACCTCACTGAGAGAAGGAAGGTGAGGCCTTCGTGTGGGGGCCCTGGATGGCAGGGGGGGCATGAGTGCTGTCGGAAATGGGGAACCCTTACAGCAGGGTATCCCAATGGAGACAAAACTGCTTCCATATCTCCCTCTCCTTCCCTCTCCTCCTCCTCCCCTCTGCTCCCTCCCCTCCTCTCCCTCCTTTCTTTCCCCATCCCTGGCGCTCTCCCTGGTATCGGTATCGGGGAGTCCCCTTGCCCAGACAAGGCGGCTTCCTTGCTGGTGAACGTGGACAAGCGGCTTGGACAAGGAGCTGGAAAACTGGAAAGCAGACACCGCCCAGGGCAGCAGAGCCAGCCCCGCTGGCACCCTGTGAAAGGCTATTTCTGTCCTCCCTGCACGCAGACGGAGCCACGCCTTCCCTGCCTGACAAACGCCCCCTTTGTGCTGGGTGCATTTCCATCAACACTGAGACGCCCCCGGCAAGGGCCGCCTGCACGCTGCCCGGCCCCCCAGCCCAGGCCCACAAGGCCTGGATCCACCAGAGCAAACGCGGTGCCTTGGGGAGCAGCCTGGAGCCCCCAGTCCCACCCAGCACAGGTGACCTCGGTGCGGACAGCTCAGGCCGAGCCAGCAGCTGGCCCCGTGGAGGCCCCACTCAGCCGGGCCACGGGGCTGGGGTCCTGAGCCCTCTGGGCAGCTCTGCCCCTGGGAGTGGGCCAGCTGCTCTCAGGCCAGGCCTCCTGCCTGCTTCTGAGGGAGCAACCCAGGTGCCCACCCCTGGGCGCTGGCGCAGGAGGGAGCATCCTGCAGAGAGCAGACCTGCAGGATAAACATATATGTAAACACAAGAGATCTACGACAGGAATTGGCTCACGTAACCATGTCAGTTGGCACGACAAATTCTGCAGGGTGGGCCTCTAATTGGAAACTCTGGTGAAGGTGCAGTTGAATTCCCCAGGAGAAGCGGCGAGCAGAAGTAGAGGCAAGAATTCTTTCTGATCTCTGAAATCTTACTTCTTGTCTTAAGACCTCCAACTGATTGGACGTGAGGCTTCTGAAGCCTCCAGCTGATTTGGATGAGGCTTCTCTCATTCCGAAGGCAATCTCCTTTGTTGGTTGTAGATGCGATCAGCCATAGATGCAATCTGCTGACTATAGATGCAAATCCATCTACGAAATACCCTCACGGTAACCATCAGGCCAGTGTTTGCTTGACCAGACCGCGGGACTCCACACCCTGGCCAGACTGACCATCACACTGAGCAGGTCATCTCCCTGCCCAACCCTCTGCATCTACTTCTTCTGCATCTATTTCTTCTGGAGTAGAGATAATAGTTGAAATATAATATATACTTGAAATCTGTATGTATGAAGTGACATATATGAAATATAATACATATTTGAAATATAATATTACAAGTTCTAAATATCATCCTTGGTTAACAGCAAGGAAAGGAACTAGAGTTTTGCAGTCAAAGCAGTATTTCCAAGAAAAACTTGGAGAGAGAAACTGTTGACACAAACATTGTGAGACCACAGAGCTCAGGCGAGTCATTCAGAGCAGGTGGGCACTGGCCGGAGGGCAAAGGGCAAAGCGACATGGTTAAAATTAAATCACCTGCTCCCTGCAGTGGCACCCTTGGCAAGCGAGATCATCGGGGCAGCTGCTTTTCAGAGCTCAGTGGTCTCTGGATTACGTCTCCTTAGCTGGACTGAGTCACGTCTACCCTGAATCGAGATGCTGCCCTGAGTTAGTCCCTCAGCCCCAGACTGGAGTCAGTGGAGGGTCTCAGCAGCCTGCTCACCACGAGCCCAGATAGCACCAGAACTGCGTTGCTCAGCCCTCACGACTTGGGAAGGGTTTCCACTCTAGACCTCTTCAATTTGTGGATATATGCAAGTAAAATAAATTCAAACGGCGCTTTCTGTTATCGTGCATTCATTTCCTCAATAGCATGCCATTAAATTAGGCGCCTCCACAACGCGTCAGCACCTGCCTGGAGTGAAGGGGCTGTGGGCGGGGTCTGGCTCGTGGCAGGGGCTCAAACGTGGGGTCCTTCCCTTCCCTTGGCCCCTCGGTCAGAGCCACGATGTGACAGAAATCCCACCCTCAGGGGCTGCTGAGGATGGCCCAGACCTCAGGCAGGATCCCGGCACCAGCCCATCAGCGCCGCTGGGAACTGGTTAGAAATGCAGATTCCGGGCCTTTACTGCCCGGCGGCGTCAGGGGGTGGGTGGAGATTCTAGCCCATGTTCCAGAGAACAGCCTGAAGCCTCAGTCTGGCAGCCCCCTGCCCGCTCTGCAGCAGAAGCGGCTGATCCGTGCTGGGCTCAAGTGGACTGGGTGCAGTTCTCAACTCTGCCCCTCCTGCCTCGGGAGCCTCGGTTTCCCCACCCAGTGTGAAATAATGCATGCCAAGCTCAGAGCATGGGCCCTGGTGGGGACCCGCTCCTTCATATCACACAGGAGCAGGAGCCCAGAACTCACGGGGCTGCTCTGAAAGCCGGCAGGGACTGCTAGAGACAGCCCCATCCTTGACTCTCAGTGGGCAGGGTCTCTGGGGGTGGCAGGACCTAGGAGAGTCTTTTGGAGTCCCCATTTCTAGCTGCCTGTGCTGGATAAAATCAAGTTTAAGCAGTGGAAGAGGTGGGGAGGTATGCCCTAGGAGCATCTGGGAGGGCTACCTGGAGGAGGTGCCCTCTTCCCAGACCTGAAGGAGGGCTTTGGTCCTGGTTGGGAGAGGGCAGGGAAGACGGGACGTGCCGTCTGGTAGCAGGCAGGGGCCTCTCCACCTGCACGCCTTCAGCAGGTCGTTTGGGAGCATCTAGACACGGCCCTGGGCTCTGAGACCCACCTGCTAAGGAGGAGCCGCTGCTGCCGAGGGGGTGCGGCTTGCCCAGGGCTGGGCCCTCAGCCAGGCCTGCTCCCGGCAAAGGCCAAGGTCAGCAGCCAGGGCTGGGCTCTTGGGCCAGGCGGCAGGGAGGTTCCCGGGCCAGCCCGGCTCTCACACCGACGTCTCCTCGCCAAGCCACAGAAAACCCAGCCTGCCTGGCCATGCTCCCGCCCTCTCTCGAGACGTAGTAGCTCTGTGGCCCGAGCCAGTGGTCACTTTCAGGACCAGGAACGAGGAGGCTGCCCTCAGCAGTGAGCTAAGTGCATCTGGGCACCGTGCCAGGAGGCCGGCAGGAGGATGTGGCTAGACATGCCCGGGCAGCCCCGGGGGTCAACAGAGCCAGGGCTCTGGTCAGCCCATCGCTGAGCTGCTGGTCCAGAGGGCAGACTGGATCCACCCATGTGTTCCCACAGCCACAGCTTCCTGGGCGTGGCTCTGTGCCGGACCCAGGCTGGGGTCCCCTGGCCTGAGGGATGCCGGGGAAGGAGGCCGGCTGGCCCTGCCCCTGTCTAAGGCCTCCGTCCGGTGCCCTGCCTCCTAGGGCTCAGGGGAAGGGGCACACACTGCCAACATAAACACACACGCCAACAAGGCACTTTGCAGTCCACACACGAGGGGGTGACCAAACAGGCCACAGGATGGAGGCGGCTGGGGGTTACTGTGGGTGGGGCATCTGTGGACCCCTCGAGTGGAGGAAAGGGGAGTGCACAGGCCCTGAGGTAGAAAGGAGCTCGATGGAACAGAAAGAGGAGCAGATGGCTGGAGCAGAGAGAGTCAGTGGGGAGGGTTGGGGGCAGAGGATGGAGGGGTCTAAGGAAGCCAGATCGTGCAAGGTTCAGAAGGGAAACTGTCATGAGAAGCTTCCACAGGGAGTTGAGCTGGCCAGTGACATAATCTAATATACTTTTCCAAAATAGGATCAGGACCAACTGTGAGCATTAAAAAAAAAGAAAGAAAGAAAAAAAAATGTAGCAGCCTAAATATTTCCTTTCTCACCCTTAAGAAGTCTGGAGGTGAGCAGTCACTGGAGGGTCTGTGCTCTGAGACACGGAGGTTCTGTCTTCTGCTCTCATGTGCAGGGTTCCTGTCCCTGACCAAGTTCTCCTCATGGTCCTGCACAGTTGCTGGAGCTCCAGCCATTGCACTGACATCCCAACCAGCAGGAAGGTCTCTTTCCTCATGTCACACGTGCCCTTCCATTGGCCACATGTGAGGAGGAGGGCTGAGAAATGCAGTTTTTATTCGGGGGGGTCATTTGCCAAACTAAAAATTAGGGTTCTGTGACCAAGGAAGAGAGGAGAACAGTCAGGGGGTGACTATGCTCCTGCATTTTTGCTCTGGTTGCTGGGGCAAGGGCTTCACTGGGCACAGACACACATAGTGCAAAGCGGCATTACACCCGGCCTTGGGGACCCTCAGCCAGGGAGAGAGATGCAGAGGAGAAGGGACCAGCGAGAGCGCCAGGCTCCAGCAGAGGAAGCGGGCTGGCTTGCTGTGTCTCCCATCTCTCCCCACCGTCCGTCACGCCAACCAGCGTCCTCTCGCGTGATGGGCGTGCACGATGTGGCTGGTGGCCCTCCAAGGCCAGCCGTGTCTCACGGGGTGTGTTAGTTTACAAGCTGCTGGAATGTGACATACCAGAACTGGAATGGCTTTTAAAAAGGCAAATTCAATAAGTTACAAGTTTATAGTTCTAAGGAAGAGAAAGTGTCCAAATTACAGCAATAACAAAAGGGTGCCTTCACTCAGGGAGGGCCAATGGGTCAGAGGCCCCTCTGTCAACTGGGGAGGCACGTGGCTGGCATCTGCTGGTCCCTTGCTCCTGGGCTCTGTGCTTTCAGCCTCTGTTCCTGTGGGGGTTCCTCCCTTTGCTTCTCCAGGGCTGGCTTTCATCTCTCGGAGTCCCTTGGTTCTCTCCAGGTTCTGACTTGCTTAACATCTCATGGCGATGTCTGCTGGGCTCCAAGCATCTCCAAGCATCCGTGTCTCTGTTCTCCACTGCCAGCATCTGTGTCAGCTCTGCTCTGAAGTTTCTCTGTTGACTCTGAGGCTTCTGTCATTTCTGACTCTCTCTAAAATGTTTCCTCTTTTAAAGGATTCTAGTGAACTAATTGAGACCCACCTGGAAAGGGTGGAGTCACATCTCCATCTACTCAAAAGTTAACACCCACGATTGGATGTGTCACCACTCCATGGAGATAATCTAATCAAAAGTTTCCCCTGCAGTACTGAATCAGGATTAAAAGAAACAGCTGCCTCCACAAGACTGAATCCAGACTAAAACATGGCTTTTCTGGAGTACACAATACTTTCAAAGTGGCACACAGGTGGACTTGAGCAGACGCCTCATCCTTGTGGGCAATGGAAGAGGACGCGGTGAGAAGAAGCCGGAGAGGGAGCTGGCCGTGGGACAGGGCGGCCAGCATGGGACGCCACAGGTTTTGGGGCAAAAGCGCTGCCCTGCCGACACCCTGGTGTGGGGCTTTCGGCCTCGGGTGCTGCCAGCCCGTGGCTTCCCCTGGGATGAGCCCACAGCAAGGGTGGCTTGTCGTGGCAGCCCGGAGACTGAGACCCAGGTCCCCCTTCCCGGCCGCTACCCACCAGCTGCGAGCACTCCACCGACCGGCTTTCCGCAGGGAGGGGCCTGGTGAGACGCCCAGGGGCGGCAGGAACGGCCGGGACCCTGCAACCGGGCTGCTTGGGGGGAGGGTGGCCCCCCGTGCACAGGGACAGGGTGGGCTGGGGCAGAGGCTGGCGCCCCTCAGCTGGTCCGGCCCCCTCCCCACACCCCCTCGGCCCCGGCCCCGAGCCACTTCCTCACAGCTCACCCCGGCTCAGACCTGTGACCAGGACGCGCCCCAGAACCCCACAGCCCCTGCCGGGGAGGCTCTCCCCAGACACAGGAGACGCTGAAGCCAGGTGGACCCTGGGGACAGGCGTGGGCAGTGTCCCTTGAAAGCTGTTTGAGTTGGGCCAGCAGTGGGTGAGCCAAGGGAGGGAGGCCTGGGGACAGTGGGAAAGTGACGTGCCACTGCCAGTGAGGACGCCCCACAGGGGAGACCCCTCCCAGGGCCCCGTGCACCTCGTCCACGCGGCTGTCCTTGCGGCTGCCCGGGGAGGGTCCGGCCACCTCTGCCCCATCTGCCAGTGAGGAAACTGAGGCTCAGAGAGGTGACCGGCCTGTCAGGGGCATGCTTTCCACGTCCTGTGGCTTCACAAACCCAGTGGCTAAGTTCCGAATTGTCAGGGGATGAGCCGTGCCGGCCCCCATGTTCTAGAAAGCAGGACCCAGGGCTGGGGGAGCCCACGGGCCCCCCTTGGAGGCTGCCTGTCCCGCCCCTGCAACCAGCACCCTGCTGGTCCCCCCCACACCCACTCAGACATAGCAGGGGCGTGCAGAATCCATCAGGGAGTGCCCCCCCAGTACAAACCAGGGCTGGGCGCCCCCCCCTAAGCTCTCTCCCCTGTCCTCGCCCCCTCCCTGCACACCTGGCCCCTCCGGTGGGTTTTGGGAGCTGCCCCTCCAGCAGAACCTGCCCTGGGGCTTCCTCCTGGCCTCGCCCGCCCCCTGCCCGAGGAGGAGCGACCAGGCCTGTTCCCGGAGCCCGAGGCCCCCCACAGGTGGAGATTTGGCTGCCCCACGCAGCAGGGGCTGTGCGAGCCCGTGGATGACCCCTACCTTTGAGCGCCCGCCTCTGCTGCTCGCGCACGTTCCGACGGGGGCCAGGGATCCAGGCTCGCTCACTGGGGACAGTAGCAGGCAGCCCACGGGGTGAGGACAGACACCACGGCCGGAACTCCTGCCCAAGGGGCCATGGCACCCCAGACCTCCCGCTGCAGCTCTGTGCTCCCGCGTGCTGGGTGGCAGGGAGAACAGCAGGTCCCAAGCCGGCCACGTTCTCACTGTGACCTGGGGGAAGTGACCATCACTCTGGGCCTCAGTTTCCTCAGCTGCGAAATAGACCCACAAGAACTTCTCCTTTACAGGACAGCCAGGAGCAGGTGGGAGGCCCCGACGGGAACAGCTGAGTCTTCGGTGGATTTGTGACTGGACAAAGCAGTGGATTCCTGCCCAGTGGGCTCAGTGACCAATTCCTGAGACCCTGGGACTCCAAAGAGAGAAAGATTTCATTACTAGGCAAGTAGTAGGAAAGCAGATGGCCTACCAGCCCAAAACCAGTCTCCCAAACTGCAGTAATTCTGATCGCTTTACAGCATCAAAAGATGGGCAGGTTCTAGGATAATGAGCACAGTGGCCCCAGATGATGTAATTAGAGGTGATCTGATTACTGAGTTTGCATGCATTGATCACATGCCAATGACAGAATGTATAACAAGGAAATGGCAGCCTTCATATGACGCTGTGATCTTTAATATTATGACGAGGTCTAGGAGACATGTCGGCTAAAGTCTGAGCTACTACGCATGTCAGGTGGGCCCACCTTGGTGAGACCAAGTCTTGGTCATCCAGATAACCCTCTATATACCAGAAAATAAGAAGGAATATCTACACAATAATTCAGTAAGCAAAATCATCCCAGTTTCTCAGTTACAACTTCTTCCTCTCATATGATATTTTCTCTCAATCTTGAGGGATATCTGGACGACGACTCTTCTAACTTCTTCATGCTAAAAAGGGGCATTGTCATTAAGGGTAGAAGGATGAAACTGGTTGTTCTTGGAGAGACTGGTTATTTTGGGTTTCAGAGCGTACCGGGCATTGGAACAATCTGGGGCTTTAAGTGTCTGGAAAAGAAACTTAATAGGTAAAACTTTTCTAGATCCCAGGGTATCCCCGAGGGTTTCCAGGAAGACTGTTGGTTGGGGGTTGCCATATTGTGGCAGTTTATAATATCTGGCTGAAATTTGCATAATAGCAGCCCCAGAATGACCTCTCAACTCGATTTCTTTTTGCCCTTTTGGTCAACTAATCCCATGGTGTCAGGGCCACGCTCAACCCCAGGAATCCTGTCCCACATTGTCAGGGAGATTTACACCCTTGGAAGTCATGTCCCACGTAGCAGGGAAGGCAGAGTTTGGCTTAGAGAGAGACATGTCTGAGCAACAAAAGAGGTTCTCTGGCCACGACTCTTAGGCCCTCGGGCACTAGATATAAGCAGGCTCAGCTGCGCCATTTCAGAAATGTTTCATAAGGGCAAGTCCTACGGTTGAGGTCTCGGCTCATTACATTGGGAGCCCTTATTGCTGAGGAAGTTTAATAGTTTTACTTTTTAGGTTCCATGTCAAATTAAGCTGAATTAGGTTGCTTAAACAAACTGACCAGACAGGTCAAACTATGTAGAGTGCCACAGAAAATTTACAGTTTGGACAAAACAACATCTCTTCTTTTGGTCTCACACAGAAGTTAAAGTTTTAAAATACAGATATTATCTTTTACCCTGTATTCTGATTTAGCTCAGTCTAAACCAGATCAGCTTCATTCACATTTTTGATTGAAGTCTGATTTCTTTTTCAGTTTTTTTTTTTTAAGTTTCTGTATAGAATAATGCTGACTTTCAGAGCTGGAGAATTCTAACTTGAGTCTCAGGTGTCACACTGATACTTAAAGTGCCAGGGAACTACCCTCTTATACAAAGACCAAATCATCTCAGAATTTTAGAAATAATAGTTAAAGTTCAAAAGTAAATGCAACAACTGTAGGAATGTACAATTTGAGCCCTTATTTTCTTGTAAGTATTTTTAAATGAAGTTACTTTCAGAAATTAAAATATTTGACAGTTGTCCTATACTGACAAACCACACTGGAGGTTTTATCCTGTGTCACCTTTACACATTTACCAGAGGTGTGTTAATTCACAGATCAAATATAATTTATGTATTTGTCCTGCCTCTCTTCTAAAGTCTCTTTGTGTGGTAGATGGAGCTCTCACCTCCAGGTGGCCACATCCACTACTTGAGCAGCCTTGGAGCAAAGCAGTGTGACTGATGAGAAAGTCTGGCTGACTCTGTGAGCTGTAGCCTTTTTCTAAACAAACTAAATCAATTATGTCATGGTCAGGTTCATGTGTCAACTTGGCCAAGGGGTGGTGCCCGTTTCTGTGGTTGGGCAAGTGCTGGCCTGTCTGTTGTGATGAGGACATTTCATAGAATTACATCATGATCACGTCAGCTGCATCCACAGCTGATTCCATTTGTAATCAGCCAAGGGGAATGTCTTCTGCAATGAGTGATGCTTAATCTAATCATTGGAAGCCTTTTAAGGAGGATTCAGAAGAGACAGGCTCTTCCTGTTTCAGCTGGTGAGCCTCTCCTGTGGAGTTCGTCCAGACCCTCCATCGGAGTCTTCAGCTTCACAGCCTGCCCTGTGGATTTTGGACTCTGCGTTTCCACCGTCATATGAGACATTTTTATAAATTTTATATTTGTGAGTGTTCCCTGTTGATTCTGTTTCTCTAGAGAACCCTAACTAATACAAATGACTAAAAATAGCATACTATTGTTTAACATCATACAGATACACTGTCAAGTTTTTAGGAATTTTTATACAATCTCTAAGTATATGAATACCATTTTACCCATACAAATTAAGCTAATGAAAGGATAGAAAATCCATTTTAAGTATTGCAGTACTTCCCAAATACTTCCTATGTAATATGTTAAACTACTTAAGAATCTCACTTTTATAAGGTGAAAGAAAAAACTATTTGTAATAGTTTTCCTTTAAAAGTGAGATGAACAATTGCAACTAAAAGAATAAAATACCTAGGAATAAATTTAACTAAGGAGACAAAAAACCTATACAAAGAAAACTACAAAAAACTGTTAAAAGAAATCACAGAAGACCTAAATAGATGGAAGGGCATACCATGTTCATGGATCGGAAGACTGAATATAGTTAAGATGTCAATCCTACCTAAATTGATTTACAGATTCAATGCAATACCAATCAAAATCCCAACAACTTATTTTTCAGAAATAGAAAAACCAATAAGCAAATTTATCTGGAAGGGCAGGGTGCCCCGAATTGCTAAAAGTATCTTGAGGAAAAAAAACGAAGCTGGAGGTCTCGCACTGCCTGACTTTAAGGCATATTATGAAGCCACAGTGGTCAAAACAGCATGGTATTGGCATAAAGATAGATATATCGACCAATGGAATCGAATAGAGTGCTCAGATATAGACCCTCTCATCTATGGACATTTGATCTTTGATAAGGCAGTCAAGCCAACTCACCTGGGACAGAACAGTCTCTTCAATAAATGGTGCCTAGAGAACTGGATATCCATATGCAAAAGAATGAAAGAGGACCCGTATCTCACACCCTATACAAAAGTTAACTCAAAATGGATCAAAGATCTAAACATTAGGTCTAAGACCATAAAACAGTTAGAGGAAAATGTAGGGAGATATCTTATGAATCTTACAATTGGAGGCAGTTTTATGGACCTTAAACCTAAAGCAAGAGCACTGAAGAAGGAAATAAATAAATGGGAACTCCTCAAAATTAAACACTTTTGTGCATCAAAGAACTTCATCAAGAAAGTAGAAAGACAGCCTACACAATGGGAGACAATATTTGGAAACGACATATCAGATAAAGGTCTAGTATCCAGAATTTATAAAGAGATTGTCCAACTCAACAACAAAAAGACAGCCAACCCAATTACAAAATGGGAAAAAGACTTGAACAGACACCTCTCAGAAGAGGAAATACAAATGGCCAAAAGGCACATGAAGAGATGCTCAATGTCCCTGGCCATTAGAGAAATGCAAATCAAAACCACAATGAGATATCATCTCACACCCACCAGAATGGCCATTATCAACAAAACAGAAAATGACAAGTGCTGGAGAGGATGCGGAGAAAGAGGTACACTTATCCACTGTTGGTGGGAATGTCAAATGGTGCAACCACTGTGGAAGGCAGTTTGGCGGTTCCTCAAAAAGCTGAATATAGAATTGCCATAAGACCCAGCAATGCCATTGCTAGGTATCTACTCAAAGGACTTAAGGGCAAAGACACAAATGGACATTTGCACACCAATGTTTATAGCAGCGTTATTTACAATTGCAAAGAGATGGAAACAGCCAAAATGTCCATCAATAGACGAGTGGCTAAACAAACTGTGGTATATACATACGATGGAATATTATGCAGCTTTAAGACAGAATAAACTTATGAAGCATGTAATAACATGGATGGACCTAGAGAACATTATGCTGAGTGAGTCTAGCCAAAAACTAAAGGACAAATACTGTATGGTCCCACTGATGTGAACCGACATTCGAGAATAAACTTGGAATATGTCATTGGTAACAGAGTCCAGCAGTAGTTAGAAACAGGGTAAGATAATGGGTAATTGGAGCTGAAGGGATACAGACTATGCAACGGGACTAGATACAAAAACTCAAAAATGGACAGCACAATAATACCTAATTGTAAAGTAATCATGTTAAAACACTGAATGAAGCTGCATCTGAGCTATAGGTTTTTTTTTGTCTGTCTGTTTGTTTGTTTGTTTGTGTCTTTTTTTCTTTTTCCTTTTCTTTTTTTTACTATTATTATTATTTTTTCTCTATATTAACATTCTATACCTTTTTCTGTTGTTTTGCTAGTTCTTTTCCTAAATCGATGCAAACGTACTAAGAAATGATGATCATGCATCTATGTGATGATGTTAAGAATTACTGATTGCATATGTAGAATGGAATGATTTCTAAATGTTGTGTTAATTTCTTTTTTCTTTAATTAATTAAAAAAAGTGAGATGACTCATTTTCTGAAATAAAGGATAATAAGGTCAATGACATTAACAAGGATATTATCCTGATTTAAAATCTTTGTCTTCTAAACAGAGTAAATGAAGGGTTAAAAAAAATTTTTTATAACTTTTCATTAAGAGCAGACCTAAATATTCACAAAGTAAAAAGTAAATTTTAGTTTTATATGAATACATGGTTTGACTCAATATCTCTTTTTCATAAAAGATTATGAACAGGCTTATCAATTTCTGGTCAGCATCAACTGTAACAGAGAGAATTCAGTGTTTTTTTTTTTTGCATGGGCAGGTACCAGGACTCGAACCCAGGTCTGTGGCACGCAGGTGAGAACTCTGCCTGCTGAGCCACCGCAGCCCGCCCGAGAGAATTCATTTTTATACACCGTCCCCAACTTCCCACGTCCTTCAGGGCTTGTAGTCAGATACAAACAAAACCCACTTTAATCAGAAAATATGATGACAGTATTGAAAGTAAGAAATCCATCCCACCTATGGTTTTGATTTATCCAGACTGCATGTAATAAGATAAATTTGATAACAAATTCACAAGACTTTTTGAACATGCATACTTTCTTCCAATAACAGTACTCATAAAGGGGAGAAGAGACAGAGATACTACAAAATAATGGAAGAAGGAAGAAATTTATGCTCGGGTTTGGAACACTTCCAAGCACGCATATACCTCATACTCACAACACACAGATGATTACTTTACAATATGCCTAAAATTTCTCAGTCCAATACTACCTCCAAAATTCAGAAGAGCCCAAGTTGGAAATACAATCAGTTTTTCAATAATTAAGGGATTTATATCTGGAAAAAACCTCAAATTTTTCTCAGCACTATTCCCAAGTGGCTTGCTTAACGTCTCATGGGAAGGGACCTGGTGACATCTGCTGGACTCCAAGCATTTCCACACACCTGTGTTCTGAACTCTCCAAAACGTTTTCTCTTTTAAAGGACTCCAGTGAATTAATCAGGACCCACCTGGAACGGGTGGAGTCACATCTCCACCTGATCAAAGGGCACACCCACGACTGGGTGTGTCACATCTTCATGGAGATCGTCTAAAATTCTGCCTTACAATATCGAATAAGGATTAAAAGAAACAGCTGCCCCCACAAGACTGGATCCGGGTTAAAACATGGCTTTTCTGGAGTGCATAATACTTTCAAACTGGCACATTAGGTCATTCTTTATCTATCTGCTTTTTAAATCTTTCCAGCATTTTAATTTCTTTATTATCACTGTCTTACATTATGCCCTAGTACACATTTATTCTAACTAGAATATGAACTCTTTGAAGCTAAGAATTATGTCTTCTCATTCATGACAGCACTTACTAACAAAACTGTACTGATTGACACTAACACAGCCACTACAAATTTGCTTTCTCCCGCACACTGGGTATTCCAGCTTGCGAGCTGACGGAATGCGATACACCAGAAACAGAATGGCTTTTGAAAGGCAGAATTTATTAAGTTGCAAGTTCACACTTCTAAGGCCGTGAAAATGTGTAAATTAAATCAAGTCTATAAAAATGTTCAAATTAAGGCACCAACAAGAGGTGACCGTCACTCAAGAAAAGCCGATAAAGTTCAGGGTTTCTCTCCCAACTGGAAAGGCACATGGCGAACAAGGCGACATCTGCTCGCTTTCTGTCCAGGCTTCCTGTTTCATGAAGCTCCCCCAGGGGTGTTTTCCTTCTTCACCTCCAAAGGTCTCTGGCTGTGTGGGCTCTCGTGGCTCTAAAGCTTTCTCCAAATTGGTTTCCTCTTTTAAAGGATTCCAGTAAACTAATCAGGACCCACCTGGAATGGGTGGAGTCACATCGCTATGGAGATAATCTAATTACGTTTCCATCCTGCAGTGCATGAGCTTTCACACCCGCACACTGAGTAACAAATGTCAAAGGAATCAAAAAGCCAAAGTCTTTGAAATCCAGATAATCGAGGTTACAAAAATCTCATTTATATTTCTTACTTATCAGCAAGCTTATATAAATTTAGGGAGAACATACTCAAGCAGAATAAAATTGCATTTGTTTAATTCAAAATTTCATCATAAAATTCCCTCTATTACAGGTTAAAAAAAGCTCTTTGTTTTCATAATATCTCAAAATTATGAACAACCTTAAAAGGGCATTGACTACTGGGTTCTGGAAAATATACTGCAATCGTTCAATTTGACCCAAGCCTAAATCCAGGAAAACTTTTCCATATCTCTCAAAGACCTTTCATTTGACTTACTAAAATGTGGTAATTAGATTTTATTCAGGTACTCCTATCCTAAGGCTATTCGTATTTAAATAATAATCTGATTGCTGCTGCTACCATTGCAAAGACATTACTGGAAAAAATAAATGTAACAGACAAGGCCTGTTCTGCAGCACCTTCTGTGCCTGCTATTTCTGATCTCTAGGCCCAGGAAAAGTAATTCTAAACCACACGCCCCCCTTTCTGCCCCGGCATCTCCCTCGTGGCAGCCTTAGCTGTAGGCCGTGGGGCAGGGCAGGAGAGACAGAAAGAATGGAGTCTGGCTTGCTGAACTTGCATTTGAAAGTTGTAGGTGAAGGCAGTGGAATTTCAGAGTTTCCTCGCCTCTGTTTTAACTATTTCTAATTATTGGGTCCAGTTCAGTCAAGGCTGGGACCGGACAATTGCAACAGGCCTTTGCCCTCTGCAGAGGCCGCCGTTCGGGCGCCTTCCACTGCCCTAGGGAGACTCCAGGGTAGTTTTTCTAATGTCCAGGTTTGTTCACTGAAATTCCAAAACTAAGGCTTGCGCCCTGCTGCCCAGGTTTTACTCTTCTTCTTTTTGGTCTTTTAACTTCGGAATTACTAATGCATACATTTATACTCTTTAAGCAATTCCAATAGAGCTCTTTAATAATAATCATAATAATTGTTAATTTGCTATTATCATCCAGAGGTGTGAGACCACACATAGACAAAAATAGAAAATTAGCCCCCCAAAAAACAGAAACACAGAAATACTCTTGAGAGGAACAAATAAAGGATTAAAAACACATCATCTTATCCCATTATCGACCTTTTGGAGAACAAATTTAGAGCCATTCTCAGGCCATTTCCCCTATATTTCACATTATACTGAGTTCAGATTGAGTTACAGAAATAAACCTCTTTCCTCACTGCTCATAACTAAAATCTTTTCACTTTTTCACAAAATTGAAATTGTACAGCCCACAGGTTCTCATTTTAAAGAATTTCCGTGATCAGTAATCAGTTAGGAGTACTGACCAACACAAACGCAGTAAAACACCAACTAACAAGTCTGAAGACGCTTAACGTTTACTTCAGTAGCACACCAATTAATAACTAGACCGAACACACCAAGTGACAATTAGACAGGCATTAAACACTCAGCACACCGATTAACAATTAAGCATGCATTAAACTATACCAGGTAACACACTGGCTAGCAGTTAACCAGGCCTACTTGATTTAATTGCACACCAGTTAATTGCTGGATTACTTATTTTCCAGTTTTTCAGCAGACAAACTCAGGTCAGGGCCGCTAACCTCGTACAGAAAACAGAAGGGGTAGTGGTCAGAGCAAGGAGGAGTGCTCTGGAAGTGGGACCCAGGCCTGCAGGTCCAGCGGACTGGACCCTCCACACCGACTCCCTGATCCACTCTTGCCCAGAGGCCCCACCCACCCAGCCAGGCGTCTGGATGTGGAATAGGATGGTTTCTCTTAGAAACTTCTTAAGGTGCCAAAAGGGTCTGGAGTCCCAGCAAACACGGCAAAACCGGTCACTGAGCCTGCAAACTAACGAGCGCAGAATGGCCGCAGAAGGCGCGGTTTCCGTGCTTACCTGCTCACCAGGCCCTAGCCCCTCAGGCAGCTGCCCTCCTCGTGTCTTAGGACCCTTCACAGTTGTGAAACTGTTACTGGACAGACGCGGCGGATTCTTGCCCAATGCCCTCGATGACGGGTCCTTGAGACACCAGGTTCCAAGGAGAAAGAGTTTACTACCAGGCACGCAGCGGGGGAGCAGAGGGCCGTGCCCCAGCTGCAGTGACTCTGCTAGGCCACAGGAGAGGGCGGGCAGCTTTAGGACGGGAGCACAGCAGCCCCAGAGGGTGAGCGTAGAGGTGGCCTGGTGGCAGTGGGGCAGTGGGGGCCAGTGGGCGATGCAGGCCGCGGGGTGGGGTGGGGAGGTTGTCCCTGCCACTGGGTGTCACCCTCGTGCCTTGGAAAGGGGAAACGCACTAAGCGAGCCCATCGGGAGCCCGCCAGGCACGTCCTGGAGACGATATACTTGAAGATCTTGGAGAGGAAAATCTGTTCTCCTTTTGAGTTTCTGGAGCCCAGGACCATCAACCTGTCAAAAGAGGACGCGACCCGCAGCAGGACTTGTTCAAGGGACACCACGGGGCAGTTGCGGGGCTCGAGCATGACCCCCTGACCGCACAGACAGAGAGGTATGCTGCAGCGCCCGGGGACCCCTGGGTGAGGGTGCTGGGCAGACTGGGCCAGCCTGTGGCTGTGGGACAGATGCCTGCTGAAGAGGTCGCCGCTGGCGCCCCGCCCACAGCCCCTGCTGCCCTTCCTCTCCCCCAGCGGCCCCGTGTGGACGCTGAGCGACGCGGACTCGCGTGTCTCCCCGAGGGCTCCGGTGGGCATCCCCCCCACAGAGTCCACCACCCACAGAGCGTCGCGAGGTCCAGCCCCTCCGGACGCTGCAGCTAAGCTACTGAAAGATGAAAATCCTAAGCGAAGGAGGGAGCTGGGCAAGGCTCCAAGCTTCTCGGGAGCTCAGACAGAAATGAGAGGTGAAGATGCTGGGGGGAGAGTGACCAACCGAATGGCCTGGGTGGGCTGAGCCCCGAGCTGAGGCCAACGGGTGATGGCGCAGAAAGTCACACACGAAAGTGAAGGAGGACATAAGTGTGCTACGGCTCCGGTCTCGCCCGTCCAGCGAGGAAACGAGGCCGTGTGTCCGGCCAGGGGCAGCTTGACCGTGGTGAAGCAAACGCCCGACGCGGCCGGGCAGGATCTCCCCGTCGGAACCACGCATGCTCTTTGATTAAGCAGCTGGTTTCTGGAGCGGAAACACGGAATCTTGTTGCTGAAATCCTAAACAGAATTCCCGAAATTAAAGAGGAGGAGGAAGAGTCTGAGGACGCGGAAACCACTTCCGGCCTGTTTGCATCCTGACATCGCTACCTGCGTTACTCAGAAATGCTGTCGTGTCTCTAAAGACGCAACCCTCCCGCAGTAAAAACAGTTATCATGAGACACTAATTCCAGTGGCAGCCAAGCGCGAGTGGCACCCACAGGGTTTATATGAACCCCATGTTGGCCAACTGTCTTATTTTGTAAACTCTGATAATCTACTGGAAGACATTTTATAAAAGCCAGTGCTTTGGGCGGGCCATGGTGGCTCAGTGGCAGAGTTCTAGCCTGCCATGCAAGACACCCGGGTTCGATTCCCTGGCCTGCCCATGCAAAAAAAAAAAAAAAAAACCAGTACTTTTTTTAAATTACTAAATATGAAAAGAGCAAAAAAGAAAGAAAGAAAATGGCAGCCTTAACGTAGCGACGGGCATGGTGTTTGGTACTCTGCCGAGGTATGGGTTTATACAAACTTAGACTTGTAGGCTGAAGTCTGAGCTACTGCACGTGGCCAGCGGGCCCACTTTGGTTCGATCTCATCTTGGTCATCTAGATGACTTTGGACTTGGGGTGGGTGAGCTCTGGGCTGACCCAAGGCCCATCATGAATAAACATCAGGGGCTGTCTTTAGTGATCACAAGACTCCAAAGTCAAAAAACTGGATAAATGGGTACAGGTAAGGTCAGTCACAAGGTTTCACAATCACGAGGACACAAGACAAAGGATGTGCGGTCATTATCAGAGACCAAGGCACTTAGACTGCTGCTCAAAGATCTCAGGACTGCTCCCGTCTACTCTAGTCCACCTGAACGCACAAAGGGGCATCTCTACAGTGAGTCAGAACCATGACCCTCCTGCAAACCTCACTTCCTAGTCACAGGTTCCCTCTGCCAGTGCCGCCTGGAGGTGGGCCGGCCCCAAGGTCTGGCGCCTGAGCTGAGTGCTGCGGGCAGGACAAGCGTCCCTGGCCTCCCGGGTTGGCCTCTACATGACCTTGACCTCCCAGCCCTTCACGTGGGCAGAGCCCTGCAATATCAAGTCCAAATCCCCAACGAACAGATGGGGATGCGCTGGCCAGACAACCAGCCCCAAGTCACCCAGTGGGTGGGGGCCGAGGTGGGGTCCTGGCCAGGGCTCCGGGCAGCCCTGGCCAGCCAGCACCCTGTGGCCCCAGCCCCTCCCTCCCATCCAACAGGCAGACAGAGGCCTGGACCAGAGCTTAGTAGGAGTGCACATTTTCGGATCAGTCCCTCTGTGGTGTTGCATTTTCTCAGGCCTTCGGTCTCACTGACAAACTCAACCTCCCAGCAGGGAGAAGCGTGGGCATGGGGAGCTCAGGAGATCCTCGGGCTACAGAGGTCAAACGGGCAAGGAAGGGTTTCTGTGACCCCTAGGTCCCCACCTCTACCAGGCCACTGGCTGGACAGGACCCTCCTTGAGGAGCGGCCAGCTCACAGGGACCTGGCCCAAAGGCAGTGGCCTAGCCTACAGCACGAGCAGGCGTGGCCGCAGGAGCTGGGTAATTTTGGCTGTGCCTTAGTTTCCCCCCACTTGCGAGGGTGTTAGGAAGACCTGAGAAGGGACAAACTGGCCACTGCCCGTAGACCTCTTGTTCACTGGCATCCCCGTCTGCTCCGTGAGGGGTCTCTGCCTTGTTCAAGGCCAGACTCCCCGCCCCCACTGCCCTCTGGGCTTAAGTTGAACTGACCCCTCTGGTCTTTAGTTTCCTTATCTGGGAGGGAAAAAAAGCCTATGCTCTCAGGGCCTGGGTCAGCCCCCCCGCCCCCCCCTTTCGCAGAGGGGGAGCCGATGCACAGCGGGGTGTCATCTGCTGAGCCCACGCACACATGGGATGTTCAGTTCCACGCCTGGCCCCTTCTTCTGCACTTAGTAAAAGTGCGAGAGCACAGTCTCCTCCCCCAGGGCGGAGAGCAGGCGGAAGGAACCGCTGCGTTCTACTCAGGGGCACTCCTTCTGGCACTTTAAGTGGAGAGAAGGCCCAGGGGTGGGGTGTGAGCTTGGCGCCAGGGGTGGGCTGGGAACGAGGTCAGGGGGAGGCGAGGGAGGGCACAGCACCGGCCTTCGCTGCGGCTGTCTGCGGTGCACCCCCCCCCCCTCGCCGCGCATGGGGCGCCCTCTCCTCCGCATCCCGCCTGGCTTCCCACCCCCAGGCCAGGGGCCCAGCGGGCGGCACCTCCTGGGAAACCAGGGCGGGGAAACCGCGGCGTGCTGCCGGCCGTTAGAGCTCGGGGCCGGGCCCGCCCAGGCGGCACGGGGCGCCGGATGCCAGCTCAGGGCGAGGCGGTCCCGCCTCCTGCGGCCCAGCGAAGGGCAGGCTGCTCGGCCCCTGGGCGCCGGGGCTGGCGGTCCGTGGGGCTCCGTCCACTTCCAGCCCCCCGGGGCCTCTGTCCCCTCGCCGAGCCTGTGCCTGGGACCCTTCCAGGCCCCCTCTCGGGGTGACAAAGCTGAGGCCCCGGGAGTGGAAGCCACGTGCCCCGGGCGTCAGGGGCGCCCCGGTGACGCACCCGCCAGTTCTCAGTTAATTTTCTGATTAAATAAAAGCTTGTCCCCCGGCCAGGCTCGCCCGAGGCCAGCGCCAGCCACAGCAGCCGGGCCCAGCGGCCTTCGCGTGGGGCCGGGGTTTCTCCAGGGGTCACCAAAACGAGGGCCCTCGCCCCGCTCTACAGCGCCAGGAAGTCGGCGCGGCGGCGCAGCGCCACGAGCCGGGGAGGCCGGGCTGCCAGCCGGGGCGGCGACTGTGCCGAGGGCGGGGACAGCCGCCGAGCCGCCTTCCCGGCCCCCGGCAGCTCTCGGAGCGGGGGCTGCTCGGGCCCGGCTGAGCCCGGAGGCTCGAGGGTGGAGCGCGCGGGCCTGCGGGCCTGTCCCGGCGTCCCCGCGCCGCCGGATCTCCCCGCCCCCGACCCGGCGCCGCCCCCGGGTGCCCGGCCGGCCTGTGGGCGGAGGCGTGCGGTGACCCGCCCGGCCGGGAGGCGGGGAGCCGGCGGCGGCTCCGGGTGCGCGGCCCGGGGGTGGAGGAGCGGCAGAGGCGGCGCGCGCCATGGACTCGGGTCCCGAGGAGTACGAGCTCAACGGCGACCTGCGCCAGGGCTCTCCCGGCTCCCCGGACACCCCGGTAAGCCCCCGCCGCGGCCGGGCCCCGCGCGCTGTGTGACCTGGGGCTGGCGCCCGCCCTCTCTGGGCCCCGCGCGCTGTGTGACCTGGGGCTGGCGCCCGCCCTCTCTGGGCCCCGCGCGCCGGCGCCTCCCGCGGGCACCTGTGGCCGTCTGGGCTGGGGCACTCCGCACTGCGGGCTGCGAGGGAAGGCCCCGCCGCCGCCTCCCTTTGCCCTCCCCTTGGGCTTGCCGGGGAGTGTTGGGGGGCGCCGAGCTGACCCGCACTGGGGTCCCCCGCGGCCCGAGGGAGGGGCTGCGGGCTCGGAGTGACCCGGGCAGTGCCCCCACCCTGGCTGCGCCCTGGCCAGAGGGGCCCAGGTGACACGGCTGCTCCGTGCCGGCCGAACCCTGGTCCCCTTCTCTCCCTCTCTTCGCCCCCTCCCTCACCACTCCTCTACTGCCAACCCCCATCCCCGACCCGGACCCCTCCAGAGCGCGCTGGGGGCCCCCGGGTGTGGGGGAGTGGCGTCACAGCCTCCCGGGCTCCAGGCCAACAGGGGCAGACGGCTACGTCAACCCTGGTCACCGCACAGTGGCATCGGCACCCTCACGGGGCCCTGAGGTTGCTGGGGCTCCAGCCGGGGTGGTAGGGGGCCCCAGAGATCCTTCCCAGCGCCACCCCCCTTAGGCAGCTCCATACCCAGGAGCAGGCTGTGTCCCCAGCTGCATCTCCCCTGGGGCCACATGTTACCAGCCCCTCTAGGGACAGGCCCAGTCTTGGGGACTGACCTTGAACGGGCTTGGAGTTTCCGACTCCCCACCAGTGGGGACTGGGAACTGGGTTTTTCCCGGGTGTGTCAGGCCTTGTGAACCACTGTGGGTAAAGCTGGCACTGTGCAGTTCCCGGGAATGGCAGGCATGAGCTGTGCCCAATCCTGGCCCAGGCCAGGAGCTGGGTGATGTCCCCAGGGGCCATGGGGAGGGGCCTGTGGGGTGTGAGTGTCCCCACCCCCAGGTGTCCTCCATCCGGCCACCGGGCACGGCTCTCCGCGGGCCTCTGCGTGTCCCCGTGTCTGGGCTGAGGTCACCAAGAGCTAAGACAGCAGCCTCGGCCAGGGCCCTGCCCCACCCCCACGCGGGATTGCTTTGGGGTGGGGGATTATCCTGTGTGTGTGACCTTGGGGGGGTGGCTTGCTCTCTCTGGGCCTCCTATGCATGGACTCATCACAGGGGTGGCCATGTCACCCCTGGCCATGCCTGCCCCCCTGGGGAGGTGCTTAGGGAGCCCTGTGGGAAGGGCAGGGCTGCTCGGCTCCCGCCTGCAGGGACTTCTCTGCCCCTCAGCCTTGGCAGCAGGGGGATCTTGTCACCTCTCAGCCTCTCAGTGAGAGGCTGGGCTGGGTCTGCCCAGGGGTCACTGCCTTGGCTCTGGGGAGCAGAGGTGAGCAAGCCCCAGACCCCCCCTGCTGAACTTAGACTCAGAGCAAAAGCCATCCCAGATGCAAAAACCCAGGGAAAAAGTGCTAAATTCCCAGGGGGCAGGTTGCACCGGTAGTGGAGAATAGAGATCAGGGAAGACTTCCTGCAGGAAGAGGCAGGCATTGGAGCTGGGCTCTGGAGAAGAGGGATCCTGCCCTCTGAGAGGTGTGGAAGGGCATCCCAGGCAGAAGGAACAGCGTGCACAAAGGCCCAGGGGCAGGAGCTGAGCAGGAGATGGGTGGCTTGTAGGGTGGGAAAGGCCTTGAGGGTGGACCACGGGGTTGCTGGGCCGCAGGGGCAGAGAGGAGGGCCGAGTGCACTCAGCGCCTTCTTCCGCCGGCCCGAGCCGGAGCCTCCGGAGGCCCCAGCGGGTCAGCGTCCGGGGTCAGTTGCGAGGGCTTCCTGGAGTGGACGGCCAGCCTTGGAGGCCACTCTGCCATCGCAGCCAGGGGGCCCGTACCTCCAGCCCCCAGCCTCCGGGACCCTGCCAGGTTATTTTCCTGGGTGTGTCACATCTGTGAATGGGCCACCACAGCGCCTCTCAGAGCAAGCTGTGAATTAAAGGGGCTGCCATATAGAATATGTTACAGTGATACACTGTACTACTGTATTATATAGTATGCTGCATAGCATGTAACAATGTATTTTATTTTTTGTGTGCACATTAAGTGCTTGGAGCACGGCCCAGCACACAGCATTGTCATCATCTTTATTATTAATATTGCTATAAGTGTTTCTCTTTTAAAAGGAAGTTTCTAGTTTCTCCTTGATAGGAATAGAAATTGTTTTTAAAGCACCGCGAAACCCAGCTGTGGGCTTAAATGGCCCCTTGCTGCCTGCGAAGCTTGGAGGGGTCGGGCGTGTTGACGGGGCCTTTCTCCCCAGGGGATGCCGAGTCCAGGACCTGAGACCCTGGCCAGTCTCGGACACCCAGCCGCATGGCCTTGGCAAGTCAGGCCCTCTGCAAGACTTTCCTCTCCTGTAAAAGGGGGTCCAGTCGTTGCCTCACCAGGGGGACTGAGGCTGAGGAAATGGTCAGTAAACCGCCCCCAGCGGGGGCTGGGCACATAGAGGATGCACCGCCAACAGCCTGGTGGTCTGCTCCCCCAGGCGGTGGGAAACCCCACAGATGCCCGGGCCCCCCAGGCAGGGCCTGACCCAGCTCTGAGGGCCTTCACCCCCAGGCCGCGGGTCCGGGCCACCTGCGAGGTATGTGGGGTGGACTCGGGGTCCCTCGTTAGCACGCTCTGTGCGCTGATGGCGGCAGCTGTCATAAAAGGAAGCTTTCACGGGGGCTGGCCGCTCCCAGCCCTGCTGCTGCGTGGGGACAGCTGTGTTGACTCCTGCAGCACACCTCTGGGCAGTGCTGTCCCCTGTTGCGAGAGGGCCCTTGGCCAGCCCTGAGCACATCATGGGGGCAGCTGGGGCAGCTGGACCCAGCCTGGGGCTCCTAGGCCCCTGCTGCCCCTCTCACGGCCTTTCAGGGGAGAAGCTGCAGGTTCCCAAGGGCCATCCAGCTGCACCTGGGCAAGTCTCGCCTCGGTCCGCCGGGCCAGTCCCCAGGCACGCCGCACTCCTGCCCACCCACCACTGCCCGGGCCCCGCGGCCTCGGCTCGCGGGAGGAAGTCCCTGTTTTCCTCTTTTCTGCCTTCCTGGCAGAGCTCCAGGCCGGTGGCGACTTGGCCAGGTTCTATGAGGCGCCCTGGTGCAGCTGGTGTCGCCATCGCGGGGTCACTCTGGCCGGGGGGCCACTCTAGCTGGGGGGCCACAGGAAGTGGGTCCGGCACAGCCCACGCTCGTGCCCAGTGCAGGCGGGTCACCGTCCCTGCTGGGCTTCCTGCTGCCCCAGCACTGCCCGCTTGGGGTTTCCTGGCAGGGACACGGTGGGGGAGGCGACTGGGAGGGGTCTGCCCGGGGCAAGGCCTGCTGTTGGGGGTAGGGGCGCAGGCCAGCACCCCCAGAGCACGCCTGTGCCACTTGGGGGGTTCCACCCATGTGAGCTCATTCAGTCCTGCGGCAGCCCTGTAGCTTTCTCCATTTTACAGATGGGGAAACCGAGGCACAGAGGTTTCCCCCAGGCACTGAGTGTTGCAGCTGGCTCACAGGGATCCAGAGGAGGGGACATGGGGAGCCCCCAGCCCAGCCTCCCCACTCCGTGGCAGGTGATGGATGGAGAAACCACATTTGCTGGGGTCCTTGGGCCCACTCTTTGGACGAGGGGACTTGGGCTTGGGGGGCACAGGGCACCCCCCGGGGTCTCCTGGTCCCAGACCCGCCTGCAGAGCCTGGACTCGGGCTGCACCGGAGGCCGTCAGCGGTGGGCAAGCCTCCTGGGTCCTGCATGTGCAGCGGGGGGCGAGGCTAGGGCAGCACGGCCAGGGCCCAGGGGCCCTCCCAGGGCCATACTGCCCTGAGCTGGCTGGGTGGCCCTGAGCCTCCGTGTCCCCCTACCCAGAACCTCTGTTAAGGCAGCAGCCCTGGGGTCCTGTCTGACCCCCTCCCCACCGCCTGAGCCGAGCACGCTCCCCAGCATGGGCCCAGGACCGGCCGCCCTGGGGGCCTCTTGCCCCCAGCAGTCCTTCCTGGCCTTTGGGGGAGCCCCCTGCCTTGGGACGCCTCCCTATAGCTCCTGTAATGCCAGTGGAGTTTCAGGAAACTCCCTCTGGCCTCAGGGACACATTGGCCAAGCAGTTTGTCCCCTGCCCTGCCTGGTCACAGAACAGGATGTCTCTGAGTGGGGGGGTATGTCCAGCACAGCTCCTGGCCGTAGGGGCAGTGCAGGGGCCCTTGCAGAGCCTCTGGTCCAGGTGGGCGGGGGCTGGCGACTCCTCCTCCCCACGACTTCAGTGCTGAGGGTGAGGTCCTCAGTCTGAGCTGAGACCCCACCGCCCTGCCCAGGAGACCTGGTATGCAGGCATTGCAGCCCCCTCCTGCCCTCCGCTGCCCACCCCCGGGCAGCCTCCTGCCCACTGTCAGGGTGGCTGGCTGAGGCCCGGGCAGTCACAGGCAGCCTTGGACGAGCTCCCTGGCTCTGAATCTCTGCCCATGGGTCAGATGGAGAGACTGAGTGCTCCCCCGGGACTAAGGGGAAGCGGGCTTGGGAGGTGGGCGGGCTTCTCATGGGGCCATCTAAGGTGACAGACGAGGAAACCGAGGCCAGGGAAGGGGAAGCACGTTGCAGGGCTGCACAGCGAGGGTGTGAGAAGCTGGGGCTCAGCCTGGGGTGCCGGAGGTGCCCGGCCTGTGTGCCTCATCACCATCGGGTTGACCAGGAAGCAGGTGGCCCGATGGCCAGGAAGCGCCTTCTGGGGGGAGTGGAGCTAGTGTCCCTCGCCTGCCGTCCACGCCTGGAAAGCAGTTGCCAGACACCACACATCCAGGGTGTCGGCTCCCGTAACACGGCGGGCCGGGACGAGCTGCCCCCACCCCAGCCCACCCCCAGGGCACCAGAGGAGACAGGCAGGATTAGCCCCCGAGGCTTCAAATCCCAGGACACCCCCGGCTCTGGGGATTTGGACAGGGGGCTCCCCTTCCAGAGCCTCAGTTTACCTGTTTCCCAGGCTAGTGAGCACAGGACAGCCTTCCTGGAGGAGGGCTTGGGGGCAGGGAAGGGCAGCAGGGGCAGAGGGTCCACGGGGCTGGGGCAGGGTGCTGGTGAAGGCTCGGCTGTACTGTTCGCTTAGTCATCCGTGGATCGGAATGCACCGTGTGACCACGTGGCTTTAAAGTGTTTACGTACTTCAGGAGAGCTCACGTGAAAGGGTCTCTCCCCCTGCCCAGAGCCCACCACACTTAGCACAGCCATATATGAGTGAGTGTGTATACAGGTGTTTGCACATGCATAAGTGTGTGTGCATGTGTAGTGTGTATGTGTGTATTTATGTTCATTTATGTATATATGTATTGCATGCTTGTGTAAGTGTGTATATGCATGTAAACATGTGTTTTTGTGTGTGCATGTGTGCATATATTTATGCATATTTGTGTGTGGATACATGTTATCTGTGTGTGTGTACAGGTGTGCACGTGTAAGTATTACGTGTGGGGGTATGTGTATGTATTGTGTGCATGCATAGGTGTGTATCCCTGTATGTAAATATGGATATGTGTACGTGTGTGTGTGTATTGATGTGTATCGATGCAGGTGTGTGAGTGTGTGTATATGTCTGTGTGTGCGTGTGACTCTCCCTTCCCGTCCCCAGAAGCCCGCGTGCTGCTCGCAGGGTCTGCGTCCTGGTCATTTCGCTTAACAGCCTATCCTGGGGTGAGGTCGGCTGAGAACTGGGCAGCCTGGAGGGAATTGGACATCAGGGGCACATGCTCACCGCCAAGGCCTTCGGGATGCCCTGCAACCAGAGGGGCACACGTGTGGTGGGTGTGGCAGCCGTGCGAGGGCAGAGCCGGGGCAAGCCCCGGGCCCTTCCAGCGTGAGCTGCCCTGTCCAGGGCCATGGCAGAGCCCAGCCCTGCGGGCTCTGCGAGACCAGGCACGGGAAGGGGGCGACACGGGGGTCCGCTGGCAGTGTCCCAGGTACCCGTCGTTGGGGGCACCCTGGGTGGAGTACAGAGCTGGGCACCCCAGAGAGGGGCAGGGCAGGCAGCCCCTCCGGGGGGGTGGAGAGCAGGCTTTCTCTGCCTTCGGAATTTCCAGCCCAGTGAATTCCCTGCTTCGATGAAAAGCAGATGGCACAGAAGCGGAGACAGGGTGCTGGAGCGCGCAGACAGATGCTGCTGCCACCGCCTCTAGAGCACTGTGCTCACCCCAGCGGAGGGCTGCACCGGAAGCACTAGTTCCCGGAGCCCTCCCGCAGCCCCTGGAGCCTCCAGCCTGCTTTCTGTTGCGTGAATGTGCTTCCTCCAGATATTTTGTGGGGCCGCAGGGTGGCCGGCCTTGGCACTCCCTCCTCCCCCAGCGTGGTGTTGGGTGCAGGCTGCGCACTTTTCCGGTTGGGACCTTCTGGGCCCCGCAGGTCGAGGCGCGTCCCGTGTGCGCTGCTGTGGCCTGGGTTGTCCCTGTTTGGGCCCCGCCCACCCTGCTCACTGCGGCTGCCTGGGTCTTCCATGAGGCTGGAAACTGGATCTCAGAACGCCTGGGGGGGCCGCGGGCTCCCCAGCCCTGCTCCCCTCCAGTGACCGGCCCCGGGAGGCTGCGTCTGGGACCGGAGGGGGCCAGGCCCGGTGCCCGCGCCAGGGGCAGCCCGGGCACCCAACTCTGCCTGTGAATGCGACGCGGAGCCAGGCAAGCAGATGCCACGGCCCGGCCCTGACCTCTGTGGCAGGGATTCTGGCCTCTGCCTCTCCCTCCTTCCTATTTCTTCTTCTTCCCCAGGAGAGAGGGGTGGGGGTGGGTGTGCGCTGTGGGGGGAAATCAGGGCAGGCTTCCTGGAGGCAGGGCCCTGAGGCACGGAGGGTGTGTGGCCAACGGGGCAGGGTGCGGGCATCAGCCAAGGTGACTTCGAAACACATGGGGGGTGGCCCTGGACGGCGAGGAACCGGCTGGCCCTCGAAGGGTCGGGAGAGCTGGGGGAGCTCTTAGGGCAGGAGAGGGGCGCCCAGCCTGGGGCGGGGGGAGGTGTCGGAGCGCAGGTTTCTGCTTATTGAAATCAAGGCAGAACTAAGCCGACTGTGGTGCATTTACCGCGCACCACTGTGCGCTGGGGGGGCCGTTGTTTCGAGGGGGGGCAACCGCGTGCAGAGACCACAGCAGCCGGGAGAGGCCGATGGCCCCTGCCCCTGCGTTCAGGGCTGACGTGTCCCCCCCCCCGCAGCCACTGCGCTGGGGCTTGAGGCACCGGCCCATCAACGTGAACCACTACGCCAACAAGAAGAGCGCGGCCGAGAGCATGCTGGACATCGCGCTGCTGATGGCCAACGCCTCCCAGCTCAAGGCTGTCATCGAGCAGGGCCCCACCTTCGCCTTCTTCGTCCCTCTCATCGTGCTCATCTCCATCTCCCTCGTGCTGCAGATCGGCGTGGGCGTGCTGCTCATCTTCCTAGGTGCGTGCTCCTCGCTTGTGCCTGCTTGCATGCCTCCCGGGACGGGCCACTCACTACGCGCCGGGCCGGCCCTGAGTGTCCGTGCACACTCGGATGTGGGGCTTCACCGGCTAGTGCTGAGCCACACGGGGCCCCTCCTGGGTGGTACCCCAGCCTCTCTCTGCTCTGGGGACACAGTCCAGGGTCCGGCTTCTGAGTGTAGTGCCCAGAGCCCCCTCCCAACCACTTGGAGGCCACAGAGGGAAACACGGTAAACATGCTGAGTTAATGTTTGTCGAGCACCGACTGTATGCCATTCCAGCCTCACAGGAGCTCCACGGGGCGGGTGCCAGCATCTTCCCCTCTTCCAGGGGGAAACTGAGGTGCAGAGGGGCTGGGCCCCACCTAGGGAGTGGCTGGGCGTCAGTGGCCCGGGAGGGGTGTCTGCCCTCAGTCCCAGCAGGAAACCTCAGCAGACCCAAGCAGCACGGGGCGGCTGGGGGCCTGGGGACTTCACGGGGGGTGGGAGGGGGCTTTGAGCCTCAGGGCCTCCTCAGGGTGCTGGGGACCAGGGTCCGTGCCCCAGGAGGATCTTAGGATCAAGAGGAAGCATCCCCACTTGTCCATCCATTCATTCGTGTGGTTCAGTGTTTGCCTGTATGTGTTTTCTTTAAACTCAGTCATTGGGAACATGCCATTTGAATAACAGCTTTAAGGCAGTGTTCTGCTTTGGCTTCTCACACAGGTCCTTTCCAGGGTTTATTTTCCCAGGTGTGTTTTTTCCATTAGGTTACCTGAGACGCGCAGGGAAAAGCCTCACCCTTTCCCCGTGCATCCTCCCCACTTGCCAGTCCCCGGGGTTCCCGGCTTACGCTTGTAGGGGTTTGACTCAAACATACACCTCCGTTCCCCTTCCCGCTCCCCGCGCAGAGCCTGGCAGGCACGCTCTGTGCTCTGCTCAGCGGTCCGCCCTGCTGACCTGTCCCCTAGGGCGTGGCTGTCGGTGGTGGCTGGGAGCCCAGGGGTGGACGGTGGGTGACAGGTGCCTGCTGCACACTCACACCAGGCCACACACGTGCAGCTGTGCGACGGGCAGCCACCACACCCTGGCTGTGTGCAAGGGATCCCCCTTGGCCCTGGGAACACAGGCGAGGTGGGACAGCCAGCCCAGCATCCCTCCCCCACAGAGCTGGGGCTGGAGGGGGTGGGGGCTGCAGTAGCTGGGGCAGGGAGGGGTAGGGTGGTCCTTAGAGAAGGTGATGCTTGAGCAGAGACCTGGAGGTGAAGAGGCTGAGTGTGAACAGTGCCCAGGTAGAGTCGTGCCCCTGGCACAGTGGCATTTGTTGAGCTCTGCTCTGTGCCCGGCCCCTGCACCCTGCGATGCTGCAGGCAGGGTTAAGTCCGACACAGGCCCTACCCCACCAAACCTCACGGTTCTGTTGGGGACAGAGACACGGGACGGGATGATGACAAACTGGCGTCATCGGGCCCCTGGAGGCTGCTGCCCCTGCCTGGGGGCTGGGGGCCATCTGGAGTGCGGTCACCTGCCCGCCAGTGGGCAGGGCAGGCTGCAGCCAGCACCTCGGCGGGGCGCCCCTGGGCAGCCGCCCCCCGTCTGGGGCCCACATCCCTGGGTGGGCCGCCGTGCTTGCCATGTCCACCCTGGGGTCTCACAGCGTCCAGCCACTCTGTAGGCCTCTCCCGACACCTGCCGTGTGCCAGCCCCCCCTTCGCCCCTCCCAGGGGTGACCGAGGCTGAGAAAGAACACCAGGTGTCATCGACACCCCTGAATTATGCATTTGGAAGTGGTTAAGATGAGAAATGCTCTGTTGTATACATGTTACCAAAATAAAAATTTTATGAAAGAAAGGAAGGGGGGAGGGTGAGAGGAAGGACGGCCCCGCGCGCTACCCCCCAGCCCTGGCCTGTGGGTCCTCAGCCTGTTGTGGCATCAGCCGGAAGGCCAGGACTTGTCATCTAAGGTCCGAGCCAGGTGAGGCCCCAGGTGAGGCTCCAGGTGCAGCTCCTATTATTCTCAAGACTGGTAGCTAAACAGGTGCATTATCTGCCTCCCCAGCCCACAAGCTCCCACACACACACCACGGTGGGAGGGGCTGGTGGTGCCCGCCGTGGGCGCTGCCATCGCGCAGGGGTGTGGGAGGCAGGCGGGGGCCGCGGCTCCGTCACTCTCCAGCCCCCAGCCGGCCTGCGCGAGGGCCTGTTGCCGTCTGTCCTGCGCCCGCCCTTGAGCCCTCCCTTTTCTTAGGGAGTCGACACGGGCCCTTTCCTCCGCTTGCTGCCTGCGTGCCAGAGACGGAAGGACCGAGGCTCCTTTTTGGTTGATTCTGTCCATTCCTTTTCATCCGCGAGGGTGATGCTTCCTTCAAGACAGGCTTTGACACATGTGGGTTTCCCCCGAAGCGCGTGGGGCCCGCCACGGGAGACGGAAGGCCTGTCCACAGGTCTGAGACGAGCCCGTTGTGTGCAGGATTCTCTGTGAGGCTGCGGAGGGACAGTGAAGGACCCTGAGAGCCCAGTGTCTTGGTTTGCTAAAGCCGCCAGGTGCAGTTCGCCAGGAGTGGGTCGGCTTTTACCGTGGGGATCTGTCAGCTTACAGATGCCCTGTTCTAAAGCCATGAAAATGCCCAAATTAAGGCATCGACAGGATGGTACCTTCTCTGAAGAAAGGCTGCTGGTGTCCGGGGCCCTTCTGTCACGTGGGAGGGCACGTGGGGGTGGTGGCTGGACCTTTACTTCTGGGTTTCATTGCTTTAAAGCCTTTGGCTTCGGTGGTCTCCTCTGTTCTGTTGGTCTCTTAGCATCTCTGGGGCTTTTCTCCAGGAGCTTTTTAACTTCGTCCCCATGAAGGACTACAGTAAAGGACTGAGGCCCACTCTAACTGGGTGGGTCACACCCCAAGTGAAGCAGCCTAATCAAGAGGCCCCGCCCACCGCAGGTCTGCCCCCACAAGGCGGAGTAAAAGAACAGCCTTGTCTGGGGTGCCTACAGCTTCACACCAGCACACCCAGCGAGGGCCTTTGAGGTCTGGAGTCCCCGGAAGGTACTCTCTCCAGAAGGTTCTGGGAGGCGGCACATCCAGGGTGGCATCTCCTGCTGTCTCCTCTGCTGAGCTCTCATCGCACCTGCCGTGAGCTAGACCCACCTGTGGGGTCCCCCGGGCCCCAGGAGAGAGGCCGGTTCCATTCCCCTCTGTCACACGACGAACACAGCATCATGGTTACCCGGGAGCCATGCGAGGCTGGGCCCCTCCGCCCCTGCCACGTCCATGCACACAGCATCCCGGCCCCTGGCAGCCCTGCCGCTTCCGAGTGAAAACCCAGATTGCAGGCTGTAGCCACCAGCACGCCACTCCTCCCCAGACCTAACGGGGGTGTCTCCCACTCCAAGACGGGGGGTGTTTCCCGCTCCGAGGAGGGGGTGTTTCCCACTGCCGACAGCACATGATAACTGAGGAGCCAGGGCTGGGTGTGGGAAACCACCCCCCCCGGGTCACTCTGGGAACGTGTGTGGGGCCAGAAGCCAATCCCGCAGTGCCCCGCGGATGAGGGGTCCCGGCTGGCAGCACCTGCCTTAACTTCACTGCATGGTGCTCAGCCCCAGATTTCCTTTACTTAAAACCAAAAAAGAAAAGAAAAGAAAAGCGAGCTTGGTGGGCACGCTCTATGCATACGCTGGAGTATGTGGGTGATTCGGAAAGAGTAGAAAAAGGAGCAAAGGGATGAAAGAAGGCCCCAGGTTCCCCGAAGAGACCCCACAGCCACGCCCACCTACAGCATCTGGGGGCCGCTGAGGCCACCGTGTGGAAGGTGGTCGGACAGCGGGAGGGTGGAGGAGCCCGCCCTGGGCCATGCTGGGGGTGGCAGAGGGGGTCCCTCCCCAGCCAGTGCTGCTCCCGCTGTGGTATTGCGGTGACCTTTTTATTATTATTATTATTATTATTATTATTATTACTATTAGAGCTGCTGTAGGTCCACAGAAAGTTTGTGCAGAAAGTTCAGCGCTCCCTTACCCCCTCCCCCACACGTTCGCACAGTTTTCCCTGTTGGTGGTACTTTCTTTTGTGGGGAGCCTTTGCTGTATGTGACCAACCAATGTTTAGTGTAATTACACTAGTAACCAGAGTCCACGGTTTACATTGGGTTCGCTGTTTGTGTTCTACAGTTCCATGGGTTTTTTTAAATTTTTATTCTGCTAACATATAAATTTGAACTGCTTTCAATGATACAATCAGTGTTGTTAAAAACATTCAGTGTTTTGTTACCATCACCACTGCCAGTGACCAAAGCGAGAGGGGACCCTACAGCTCCGGCCGCTGAGTCGACTGCTTTCTCCCCCGCCCATGCGGCAGGGGCCACCCCTGATAACCGTGTGCTCCTGTCTGTGGACTTGTTTGGGGTCACAGCTTGGGGCTGTGAGAGGCCAAGGGAAGGCATTGGTGAGGAGCGAGGAGAGGCCCTGGGTTCCCATCGCAGCTCTGTAACCTTGGACAAGTTCCTTGGCCTCTTTGTGCCTCAGTTTCCCCAGCATGGGTGTCACAGTCCAGAGCCTTGGGCAGTCACGGTGACTAAAAGGTGAGAGTGCATCCAACTTGCCCAGCAGGTGGGGTCAACATGTTATGGCCAAAAAAACCATAACAACCTGGGGAACGAGCAGTTTTTGCTTTGTGGGAACGAGTCTCAGTGTGGGGTGATTAAATAGTCTGGGAATAGACGGTGGTGAAAGCGGCATGATATTGTCGATGTACTTAACGCCACAGAATTGTCCACGTAAAAGTGGCTAAAACTGTTTTTATGTTGTATACATTTTACCACAATCAAAAATGTGTTAAACCTGGACCTTGGGGCTGGGCAGACCTGGGCTGGCCTCTCGGTGCCTTGCGCTTGGCTGTCCACCTCTCTGTGCTCCAGCCCCTACCAGAACACGGCTCTGGACGCCCCACCCCGCGGGCTCTGAGGATCAGGGCCTCGCAGCTGCCTGGGCAGGGGACGCCGTGGGGTTTTGTTCGAACGGGTGTCCTTTGCCCTGTGGGGCAGAGGTCACAAAGATGTGGCTGCAGGCGTCGTGGCCTTGGCCCTGGCGGGGACGTGGGTGGTGCTGCCGAGACCACGTCCGGCACAGCTCTGCCCCCCCACCTGCTCCTCTGTGCCCCCCCAGTCAAGTACGACCTTAACAACCCGGCCAAGCACGCCAAGCTGGACTTCCTCAACAACCTGGCCACCGGCCTGGTCTTCATCATCGTCGTGGTCAACATCTTCATCACGGCCTTCGGTGTCCAGAAGCCGATAGCCGACGTGGCACCCCGGCAGTAGGGCAGCCAGGTGAGCCGTGGGCGTGGGCCTCTCCCCCGTGTAGACCCGTCTTTCCCGCCCCGAGCCCGCATCGCTGCACATGAGATGGGCTGGTTCTGCTTCGTAGTGTCAGCGTGACGGGCTGTCGAGGAGGCTGACCGTTGCTCGAGGGCTTGCATCTCTTCGGGGGGAAGGTGTTGGTGCATTTTCGGTTGTATGCTAGGAATCGTGTCAGGCAGAAGCCCCACTGTCTTGTCTTTACTTGGAGATTAATCTGCTTTAAGGAGAGGTGTATGGGTGTCTTTCCCAGGCTGAGGGTCACTGTGGGGCCCCTCTTCACACCCAGGGCTGTGGGTGCCTTTGGCACTGGCCACCTAGTGTCCGGTATGCAGTGCTTAAATAAAAATTTTGGAGCCACCATTTAAAGATCAGGGTTCGCATCAGAATAAGATTCCAGGCTTCTCTCGAGGAACCAGTGGCTCTGCCCCCTGGGTGGGTGGGACCTGGGCCGCGGCTCTGCTGATGTAGCCCCCTCTGCTCCTGAAGGGAGGCCAGTCGGAGCATTTACTTCCTGCCCACCATGGCCCCCCGCTGTGTCTCTCTGACCCATGGGGCTGAGAAACTAGGGAAACACAGGCCGGGAAGCAGGGGTCTTGGAGCCTCCTTGGCCCAGCCTACCTGACCGGCCCCCCAGGCATTCACGTTTAGCCCCTGCCTCAGCCTGTCCAGGTTAGGCATCCCTTGCTCTGAGGCGATCAGAGGCAGCTTATGGCCGAAGCCCTGTTATAAGCCCACTCCCAGCCTCTGGGGGACGCAGGGCGGGAAGGGGTCATTTATCCTCTGGCTCAGGGAAGCTAAGCGTCTTGCCCAGGGACACACAGCCTGGGGTCGGGACTTGCAGTGAGGCCTGTGGGACTTGCACAGCCTCATGGTCACTGGGTGACTTTAGCAGAGCCCGGCCAGGTGCTGGGGCTGGGGGGCCAGGGAGGCTCGGACACACGCGGCCCCTGGAGAAGCATGCCGCGAAGCACACGCACTTCACCAGGGTGGGTGCAGAATAAAGTCAGTGGAAATGAAAACCCCTGCATCGCCCTTTCCACCTGTTCCAGCCTGGTAGCAGTGCACAGGTGAGGCGTTGGGGCTGGGGCAGGGGAGTCGTGTGTCTTGCCCCTGGAGGCAGCATAAATCACCGGGCCATACGGGCTCGAACCCAGCGGATTTGCAGTTCGGACAGAGCAACAGATAACCCCGCCCCTGCAGGGGGGAGGTCAGGGGGAGGTCAGCACGCTGCTGGGCCAGACGCCCCCGTGGAGGCTGGGGCATGGGTGTGCAAACCTCACACCTCTCCTCTCTTTGCAGAGTCCCACTGAATCACCTGCCTGCAGCCTGGCTGTGTCCTCGGGGACCTCCCACAGCAGCCGGGGCTTACCCTGGGCCCAGCCGGCCTCACCTGGCCCGCACCCAGGCCGAGCCGCCCGCCCTCGGTGCAGCCTGGGGGCACCTCCCTGCTGCCATGCTGGGTGCCTTGGGCTGGTGGCAAGTCCCAGAAGGTCAGAACTGGAGAGACTCAGGGAGCTGTGCTCCTACTTTCTGGCTGGGCCAGCGAGGCCCAGAGAGGGCCACGACCCACCCAGAGAGACACAGCTAGTCCATGAAGGGGCCAGTGCAAGTGGCCAGGGCCAGGCCAAGCCCTGGGTGTCAGGTCCTCTGTCTCAGGACATTGCAGAGGGATGAGGAGATGCACCTCTCCCTCTGCCATTGCCACCAGCTTCCCGCTCTCCGCGGGGCCTGCCCCGTCGGCTGGGTGATTTGATGCCTTCATCCGCCAGCCCATCCCGACACACGTGACAGTCCAGACCTCCCCTTCGGCCCCAGCCACAAGGCTGGAGCCGGGCCTAGTGCCTTGGCTGTGGCAGCCCCCAGGAGGGTGCACAGGGCCTGCCTGCGACCTGTGAACGCCCTGCCTGGAGCCGGCTGCCCCCACCCCCACCCCCACCCCCACCCTCCACCCTCCACCCTCCACCAGCAGGGGCGGGCTGAGCCGCAGGCCGCCCTCCCCCCTCCCCTGGCCCCGCCCTCCCCGGGCCCCGCCCATCCCAGGCCGAGCCCCCGTGTGTTTTCTAAGCCTGAAGCAACCAATAAAGCTCACATCCTCGTGTTTCTCTGTGTGAGGGTCCATGTGTGGCCAGGGCCCCTGCAGCCCCCAGACCCAGCCCGCCCCCCCGCGGCCGAGGGCGCCTCCTCCAGGGCCTGGGGTGGCCAGGGCGCAGGCTTGGGGACGTGAGGGCTCCCGGGGCCCGAGACTTTTGTTCCAGATTCGCAGGACGAGTGCGAGTGCCCCTGCCTGTCCCCACCCCACCCGCCCCCACGGGCAGCCGCATCCCTCCCTCGTGTCCCCGCGCGGCCAGCTCCCGGGGACACGCTCCTCGGCCCGCCCAGGCCTGACTGACCGGCTTGGGCACTGCCCCCTCGGCCGCACCCACGGGACCCAGCCTGGCTCCGCGATGCGCTGCTGGTGGGGGCGCGAGGCAGCCCCTGGCACCAGACCCCCCACTCAGGTGTCCTCGCGGGGCGCGGTTTGGAGACGACCACCCAAGGCCCCGCTGTGCCCAGAGGACAGCGTCCAGCACCCTGGGAGACCCCGCCAAGGCCCGAGCCCGTGTGTCCAGCCAGCCCTGGTCTTCACAGGTGCCCGGTGCAGCGAGGCCAGCCCCTTCCCCTCTGCTCGCTGGTGTCAGTGTCCCCTCAAGTTTCTGAGCCCCTCCCCCTTCCACAGACTCACAAGCCCCGTGCGGGGGGGCTTCACTGTGTGTCGCCATGCCCTGTAGAGGTGTACAGCTGTGCCTCCCTGGTCAGCACTGACATTCCAAGGCCACCATGGAGGGAGGGAGCTGGGGTGGGGAGGGGCGCACAACAGGGCCAAGGTGCCGAGGACAGGGGACTGCTGCCACCAGCTCCCGCCACCCACTCGTGCCTGCTGAAGGGGGGGCTAGAGGCCCACCCACCGTGGCCTCCTCTCACCAGACCGAGCCCCTCCCTGTGACTCCCAAGGCCCCCTTCCTGGCCCCCACCCTTCTGCAGGCTTCTGCCCCCTTAGCCCTCACAGCCCCACCTGCGCATGGCAGAAGCCAAGGGGCTTTCTTGGGTGAGGCCACCCCGTGGCCCCGTGGCCCCCGATCCTGAAGGCCCTGGCCCCCTGGCCGCCGTGCCCCCTGTGCCGAGGACTGCGCCCCCCTGCTTCTCGGGAGGTGCCTCTGTTCCTAGGTGTGTTGCCTCCACTGGCCCTCTGTCCCCCCTCCAGGCAGCCTCATTGCCTCCCCCAGCCCCGGCTCCTCTGGTGCTTCCCTCTCCCCACTCCCCCCTCTGAGGGGGCTCCAGGCCCCTCCCCTTACATGCTTGACCCCCACCCCGGCCCCAGCTGGCGGCCCAGAGAAACGTCCTGCACAGGGAGCAGCACATAGCAGCACTCTCCAGGGAAGGGGCTCATCCTGGGTTTTGCTTCAAAATACTCCAGGAAAAAAAAAAAGGGAAGCAGGTGAAACAAAATTGAGACATTATTGATCATGGCCAAGGTGTGGGAGGGGGTGCTGAGGGAGCTCCTCTCTTCACCTTTTGGGGGTTTTTTCCCATAAAGGGAATTTTAAAGAAATATTTCTCTGTGTCTGGGATGATTTCCGAGATGGCCTAAGCTGGAAAAGCCTGATGGGAAATGGGGGCTTCGAGGTACGAGGTGGGGGGCATGGACGCTGATGTCCCCTCCCTGGGCGGTTCAGCTGTGGCTTTATTCTCCTGGGGGTGAATCCGCAGAAGCCCCCTGTGCGTGTCTGGGGGTTCCGAGAGCAGCAAGGCACCCCCTGGCCTGTCCCCCGCCTCTGGACCTTCTTTGGGATCTCTACAGCCTCACACACCTGGATGCCAGCCAGCTGGACAACTCCTTGCCCCCCCCCAGGCATGTGGAGGCCTCCCCCAGTGGCCCAGAGGCAGAACTGTGGCCTGGGGGTGCTGGCACTGCAGGCTGAGGGGCCCCATGCAGCAGGCGGCCCCAGCTGGGTCCTGACCTCAAGAGGCCACACTGGGGAAGTAGTGCTGACAACAGATGGCCTGGTTCCTCCTTTGGCCAGGACAGGAAGTCCCCCCCATGGGGGACGGAAGGCCAGGCTGGGCACCAAGGGTGCTGGGCTCAGCATGGGGCCCCTACCTGCAGATCTGAGGGCTGAGGGCAGGGCTGGCGTCTGTGGGTGTGAGTGCTCCCGTCACCCCGTGCCTCACACCCAGCCCCCAGCTCCATCCGCTGGCCCTGCCCTGTGCTGCCCCCTCCCTGGTTGGTCCCTGTGCCCTCCCTTGGGTGCTCAGGCACGAGTCGCCTTCCCTCACTGGAGCAGATTGGTGTGGTGGAATGCCCCCCTGGATTTGGGGCGTCTGGACCCCCACCCCGGGAAGACCCGTGCAGGGAGCTCGGGAGGTGGCTCTGGAATGAGGGTCTGGCCCCTGCCTTCCCTGGGGCCGAGCCCTCCAAGCTCTTCTCAGGCACTGCGGCTTAGCATTCGCCTCTGTCATGGTCAGGTTCAGTGTCACCTTGGCCACATGGTGGTACCTGTTTGTCTCGTTGGGCAAGTGCTGTCCTGTCTGTTGCTGTGAGGACATTTAATAGAATTAAATCATGATCACGTCAGCTGCATCCACAGCTGATTCCATCTGTAATCAGCCAAAGGGAATGTCTTCTGCAATGAGTGATGCTTAATCTAATCACCGGAAGCCTTGTAAGGAGGATTCAGAAGAGACAGGCTCTTCCTGTTTCTTTCTGGTGAGCCTCTCCTGTGGAGTTAGTCCAGACCCTCCATCGGAATCGTTGGCCTCACAGCCTGCCCTGCAGATTTTGGGCTCTGCGTTTGCAGGTTACACGAGGCACTTTTATAAATTTTATATTTGCGAGTGTTCCCTGTTGATTCTGTTTCTCTAGAGAACCCTAATACATCTTGGTACCGGGAGTGGTTCTTAAGAAACAGAGTCTTAAAAATGGGTTTTTATGATTGGTTTTCTGCTCTGACTAGACTCAAAGGCACTAAGGACTCTGATTCCCGTAATCAGAATGACACTCCCAATCCATGGACTGAGTTGGTAAAAGAGATAGTCAAAATATCATCATTCGATTCTCCTGATGCTTCGCTTGTACGAAGCCAGGCTCTGGGGATAATGTTTTTTACACCTTTACGGAGTTTGTGGAAATAGGAGGTATAGAGATGTTGGCTGGTTGTTGTTAGATACACTGGATACATTAAGGAGTGAAAGGGACGGGCTTAAGGCTTCAAACGAGAAGCTTGAGTGCCAGCTGACAGATGTGGAAGTTTCTATGAGTATCCTGAAGGAAAATCTTATTTCCTGTAGCCGTAGACTTGAGATCTCTGAAAATCAGACTCAGAATCTTATTGTTAGAGTAGCAACTTTACGACATAAACTGAAATCTCAGTCTTGCATGGTGTCTGCCGTTAAAGTGAGGGCATTGATTGGAAAGGAGTGGGACCCTGAAAAATGGGATGGTGACATATGGATTGATAATGATGTTGGGGGTGAGGTTGAAACCCTAGACCATGCTGATCCTTCTCTAGATAACCCTGTAATAGTCTGCCCTGAGGACATAGCCGCCCCACCTCCAGCCTGCCTTGAGGAATTGGCCACCCAACCTCCTCCTGAAGGGATTAGCCCTAGAGTGATTAATCCTGTTTCACCAAATGAAACTGCAAATAAAGGCCCTGAAGCAAATGGCTTGGAAGATATTTCTAATTCTTTTCATGAACCACCCCCAGCACCCCTCATTTCTTCCAGACCTATAACTAGACTAAAGTCCCAACAGGCCCCTAAAGGTGAGGTACAAAGTATCACACATAAGGAGGTATGTTATACTCCAAAAGAACTGTGTGAGTTTTCCAATTTATATAGATAGAAATCAGGGGACTATGTGTGGTAATGGATTTTAAGAGAGTGGGATAATGGTGGGAGAAATATAAGGCTGGATCAGGCTGAATTTATTGATATGGGCCCACTAAGCAGAGATTCTGCATTCAATGTTACAGCTTGAGGGGTTGGATGGTTGGTTGAAACATGGATCAATAGGTGGCCAACATTACCTGCGGTTGAAATGCCAGAACTTCCCTAGTATAATGTAGATGAGGGGATCCAGAGGCTTAGAGAGATTGGAACATTAGAGTGGATTTATCAGGCAAAGCCTGCTCTTACACCCCAGGAATGTCCAGAGGATGCACCTTTTACCAGAACAGTGAGAAATAAATTTGTGAGACTAGCACCACCATCCCTGAAGAGCTCTGTAGTTGCACTTCTCTGTAGGTCAGATATTACTGTAGAAAACTGCTGTCACTGAGCTGGAATCCTTAAACACAATGGGGATAACCAGATTCTGAGTTGGCAGAAGCCAGGTGGCAGCACTTAATCGCCAAAGACAGGGTAGACGTGGCTATTATAATAGACAACAAACTCAAAGAAGGCATCAAAATTATATGACACGCAGAGATTTGTGGCATTGGCTAGTAAATCATGGGGTACCTAGAAATACAATAGAAGGGCAGTCTACTAAATTCTTGTTTGAGCTGTATAAACAAAAGAGTTCTAGGTCAAGGGAACAGAAGTCTAACCTGAATTACAAAAACAGAGTCACGGCCCCTTAATCAATTTCTAGACTTGAAACAGTTTACAGACCCTGAGCCCCTTGAATGAAGGGGAGGCCAGGTACCTTTGGGGGAGAGCCCTGTTATACTGCCACAAATTTATACTGTTAATCTTCCTCCAAGCCTTCCCCAAGGAGACTGATGGCCTTTTACCAGGGTCACTGTGCATTGGGGAAAAGGAAATGATCAGATATTTTGGGGATTATTAGACACTGGTTCAGAAGTGACATTAATTCCAGGGGACACAAAACATGACTCTGGACCACCAGTCAGAGTGGGGGCTTATGGAGGCCAGGTGATCACTGGAGTTTTAGCTCAGGTCTGTCTCACAGTGGGCCCAGTGGGCCCCGGACCCATCCTGTAGTTATTTCCCCAGTTCCGGAAGGTATAATTGGAATAGACATACTGAGCAACTGGCAGAATCCCCACATTGACTCTCTAACTCGTGCAGTGAGGGTTATTATGGTGGGAAAGGCCAAGTGGAAGCCACTAGAACTGCCCCTACCAAGCAAAATAGTAAATCAGAAGCAATACTGGATTCCTGGAGGGATTGCAGAGATTACTGCCACTCTTAAGGACTTGAAGGATGCAGGGGTGGTGATTCCCACCGCATCCCCGTTCAACTCTCCTATTTGGCCTGTGCAGAAAACAGATGGGTCTTGGAGAATGACAGTGGATTATCGTAAACTCAACCAGGTGGTAACCCCAATTGCAGCTGCTGTTCCAGATGTGGTATCATTGCTTGAGCAAATCAATACATCCCCTGGTACCTGGTATGCAGCTATTGATCTGGCAAATGCTTTTTTCTCAATAACTATTAGTAAGGACTACCAGAAATAGTTTGCTTTCAGCTGGCAAGGTCAGGAATATACTTTCACTGGCCTACCTCAGGGGTATATCAACTCTCCAGCCCTGTGTCATAATCTTGTTCGCAGAGACCTTGATCGTTTCTCCCTCCCACTAGACATCACACTGGTCCATTATATTGATGATATCATGTTGATTGGACCTAGTGAGCAAGAAGTAGCAACTACTCTAGATTTACTGCTAAGGCATTTGCGTGTCAGAGGATGGGAGATAAATCCAACAAAAATACAGGGGCCTTCCACCTCAGTGAAATTTCTAGGTGTCCAGTGGTGTGGGGCATGTCGAGATATCCCTTCTAAGATAAAGGATAAGTTGCTGCATCTGGCCCCTCATATGACCCAAAAAGAGGCACAATGCATAGTTGGTCTCTTTGGATTTTGGTGACAACATATTCCTCATTTGGGTGTGCTACTCTGGCCCAGTTATCGAGTGACCAGAAAAGCTGCTAATTTTGAGTGGGGACCTGAACAAGAGGAGGCTCTGCGACAGGTCCAGGCTGCTGTACAAGCTGCTCTGCCACTTGGGTCATATGATCCAGCAGATCCAATGGTGCTGGAAGTGTCAGTGGCAAACAGAGATGCTGTCTGGAGCCTTTGGCAGGCCCCTATAGGAGAATCACAGCAGAGACCCTTAGGATTTTGGAGCAAAGCCTTACCATCTGCTGCAGATAACTATTTTCCTTTTGAGAAACAGTTTATGACCTGCTACTTGGTCCTAGTAGAGACCAAACGTTTAACCATGGGCCACCAAGTTACCATGAGACCTGAGTTGCCTATCATGAGTTGGGTGTTGTCTGACTCACCAAGCCATAAAATTGGGCATATGCAGCAGCACTCTATTGTAAAATGGAAATGGTATATACGAGATGGGGCCAGAGCAGGTCCTAAAGGCACAAGTAAGTTACATGAAGAAGTGGCCCAAATGCCCATGGTCTCCACTCCTGCCACATTACCTTCTCTTTCCCAGACCAGAGCTATGGCCTCTTGGGGAGTTCCTTACAGTGAACTGACTGAGGAAGAGAAAACTCGGGCCTGGTTTACAGATGGTTCAGCATGATATGCAGGTACCACCCGAAAGTGGACAGCTGCAGCATTACAACCCCTTTCTAGGGTGTCCTTGAAGGACAGTGGTGAGGGGAAATCCTCCCAGTGGGCAGAACTTTGAGCAGTGCACCTGGTTGTTCATTTTGCTTGGGAGGAGAACTGACCAGAGGTGCATTTGTATACTGACTCGTGGCCTATTGCTAATGGTTTTGCTGGATGGTCAGGGACTTGGAAAGACCATAACTGGAAAATTGGTGACAAAGAGGTCTGGGGAAGAAGTATGTGGATAGACCTTTCTGAATGGGCTAAAAACATGAAGATATTTGTGTCCCTTGTGAATGCTCACCAGAGGGTGACTTCAGCAGAGGAAGGTTTTAATAATCAAATGGATAAGATGAGCAGTTCTGTGGATACCAGTCAGCCTCTTTCCCCAGCAACTCCTGTCATTGCCCAAATGGGCTCATGAACAAAGTGGTCATGGTGGTAGGGATGGAGGTTATGCATGGGCTCAGCTACATTGGCTTCCACTTACCAAAGCTGACCTGGCCACAACCACTGCTGAGTGCCCAATCTGCCAGCAGCAGAGACCCACACTCAGCCCCCAATATGGCACCATTCCCCGAGGTGACCAGCCAGCTACATGGTGGCAGATTGATTACATTGAATCACTCCCTTCATGGAAGGGGCAGTGATTTGATCTAACTGAAATAGACACATACTCTGGGTATGGGTTTGCTTTCCCTGCACGCAATGCTTCTGCCAAAACTACTATCCGTGGGCTTACAGAATGCCTTATCCATCGTCATGGTATTCCACATAGCATTGCTTCGGATCAAGGAACACGCTTCACAGCAAATGAAGTGCAGGAATGGGCACAGGCCCATGGAATTCTCTGGTCTTACCATGTTCCCCATCATCCAGAGGCAGCTGGATTGATAGAACGGTGGAATGGCCTTTTAAAAACTCAATTACAATGCCAACTATGTAGCAATACCTTGATGGGCTGTGGTAACGTTCTCCAGGAAACTATATGCTCTGAATCAGCGTCTGCTCTATGGTGCTGTTTCTCCCATAGTCAGGATCCATGGGTCCAGGAACTGAGGGATGGAAATGGGAGTGGCACCACTCACTATTACCCCTAGTGAGCCACTAGGAAAACTTTTGCTTCCTGTCTCTGCAACCCTGCGCTCTGCTGGTCTACAGGTTTTAGTTCCACCAGGAGAAATAACAATGATTCCACTGAACTGGAATCTAAGACTGCCACCTGGTTGCTTTGGGCTACTTATGCCACTGGATCAACAAGCCAAGAAGGGGATTACATTACTGACTGGGGTGATTGACCCTGACTATCAGGAGGAAATAGGACTGCAACTACACAATGGAGATAAAGAAGAGTTTTCCTGGAATGTAGGAGATCCCCTGCGGTGTCTTTTAGTACTACCATGCCCTGTGATTAAAATCAATGGAAAAAATTTTATTAAAATCAAAGTAACAATCCAATCCAGGTAGGGCTACTGATGGGTCTGAAACTTTAGGAATGAAAGTATGGGTCACCCCACCAGGCAAAGAACCACGGCCAGCTGAAGTGCTTGCTGAGGGTGAAGGGAACATGGAATGGGTAGTGGAAGAAGGTAGTGATAAATATGAACTATGACCACACGATCAGTTACAGAAACGAGGACTGTAATGCTGTTTTGTTAATGTTATAGTATTTAAATTGTAAGATATTGTGGTAGTTGGGTTCACTGTCACCTTGGCCAGGTGAAGGCTCCTAGTTCTCTTGCTGTGGACATGAGCCAATGGTACGTGAACCTCATCTGTTGCTGATTACATCTGCAGTCGGCTAGGAGGCGTGCCTGCTGCAGTGAATGAGGTTTGATTTAATTGGCTGGTGCTTAAATGAGAGACTCAACATAACACAGCCCAAGCAGCTCAGCATACCTCATCTCAGCACTCACAGCTCAGCCCAGGCCTTTGGAGATGCAGAAAGGAATCACCCTGGGGAAAGTTGTTGGAACCCAGGGGCCTGGAGAGGAGGCCAGCAGAGATCACCCTGTGCCTTCCCACGTAAGAAAGAACCTCAGTTGAAAGTTAGCTGCCTTTCCCCTGAAGAACTATACATTTTTAACTAAACAAATCTCCTTTTACGAAAAGCCAATCCATCTCCGGTGTGTTTCATTCCAGCAGCTAGCAAACTAGAACAGATATCAAGTTTAAGAATGAATATTACCAAAGAACTTGTCCCCTATTCTGGGGAGATTTAATGTTTCCAGTTGTATGTGGGACAGTTGAGTATTGTTATGTGAGGGGGGAAAAATGAGTCTTTTATTGTTTTCTATTTAGAGATTAAGTATGGTTAAATGTGAAGCATATAGCTGCCAAGTTGACAAGGGGTGGACTGTCATGGTCAGGTTCATGTGACAACTTGGCCAGGAGGTGGCGCCTGTTTGCCTGGTTGGGCAAGTGCTGGCCTGTCTGTTACTATGAGGACATTTAATAGAATTAAATCACGATCATGTCAGCTGCATCCACAGCTGATTCCATTTGTAATCAGCCAAGGGAATGTCTTCTGCAATGAGTGATGCTCAATCTAATTACTGGGAGCCTTTTAAGGAGGATTCAGAAGAGACAGGCTCTCTTTCCTTTCTGCTTTGGCCAGCAAGCCTCTCCTGTGGAGTTCATCCAGACCCTCCATCAGAGTCATCAGCTCCATAGCCTGCCCTGTGGATTTTGGACTCTACATTTCCACAGTTATGTGAGACACTTTTATAAATTTTATATCTACAGATATTTCCTGCTGATTCTGTTTCTCCAGAGAACCCTAGCTAATACAGCCTCCTTTAGGGCTCCTGCAGGTACGGCCCGGGCCTTGATGTGGCCTGTCTCTGCCCTAGAGGGGTACTGGGGTGGCTGGTGAGGTGGGACAGGGGGTAGGGCCTGGGGGCCAGAGAGGACACACAGAGGGCAGCCACAGAAAGCTTGCAGAACAGGCTAAGGGGGGCAGGCATGACAGGGGTGTTTCCCTTCATCTCTTTACTAATAAAAGATAGGAAAAGAGAGATATATAGATGAATGGATGGATGCATGGATATATGGACAGATGATGCATGGATGGATGGATGGATGGATGCATGAATGGATGATGCATGATGGACGGTGGATGGATAATGCATGGACGGATAATGCATGGAGGAAGGATGGATGCATGGATGGATGATGCATGGATGCACAGATAGATGAGGCATGGATGGGTAATTCATGGATGGACAGATGGATGCCTGGATGGATAGATAGATGATTGACAGACAGAGAGAGAAAGGGTGGACAGATCATAGAGCTAGATTAGATGGATGATTGACAGGTGACAGGCTAGAAGGAGGATACATTGGACAGGTAGGTAGGTAGGTAGGTAAATGGGTGATAGGATAAAGCCACCCAGAGCAAACTGGGATTTGGTGGTCACTCAAGGCAGCCCCGGAGGAGGGCAGGGGAGCAGCCAGCCCACGCGTGAAGCGACAGCACGTGCATTCAGCAGTTCCCGTAAAATGACTGTGGGAGAAGGAAAAGTAACACACTGAGGCCTGAGCTCTGGGACTTTTCAAAGCTACGCAATGAGGAACCACGAGTTATGCTTGCTTCCATGAGGGCAGATGGGAGGGAAGAGGCATGAGAGGGGAGCAGTGGGGTGCTGGGCGGCGGTGGGGGGTGTGTGGCAGAGGGGCCAGGATGCAGCTGTGGGGGCCCTGGCTTGTCCGGGTGTGTTCCCAAGGGCTGGGGTGTGTGTTCCTGGGGTGAGGGTAGGGAAGCACCTGGCCTAGGACCCCCAGCCAAGTGGCACCCTGCAGCCTCCTCTTGGCCGCTCTGACCCTGCCCTTGACCCCAGGCGGCTGTCACCCACGCTGGCCCCGCCTCCTCCACCTGGGTCAAGCTGGCCGGGTCCCCAACAGAGCAATGAAGTGCGGTGGGGGGGGGCGGGGGGCTGTGCGGTAACAAGCCTTCCAGGGTGCATCGGGAGAGCGCAGCGTGTGAGGCGCCCACGAGACCAGAGCTATAAAGAAGTGCAACAAGTGACAGCCGCGCGGGCCGTGGGGCGCCAGGGACAGGGGGTCAGGGCCACGGGGGCTCATGGCCAAGGGCTCCATCCTCGCCCAGGAGGTGCCCCTCTGCCACACACCCCCCACCGCCGCCCAGCACCCCACTGCTCCCCTCTCACGCCCCTTCCCTCCCATTTGCCCTCATGGAAGCATAACTCGTGGTTCATCATTGCGTAGCTTTGAAAAGTCCCAGAGCTCAGGGCTCGGTGTGTTACTTCTCCTTCTCCCAGTCGTTTACGGGAACCGCTGAACACACGTGCTGTCGCTTCACGTGTGGGCTGGCTGCTCCCCTGCCCTCCTCCGGGGCTGCCACAGGGCCGTGGGAGGCGCTGGGCCGAGGTTCCCCGCCGGGGCTCCCTCCCGGTGCTGGCCGGCGTGACGGTCACCTGCAGCCGGCCCATGAGCCTCTCCATCCCAGCTGCCTCTCCCAGGGCCAGGGCCGTGGTGGTGGTGGTGGGGTCCCTGACGCAGCCCCCACGGGCACCGGCACAGAACTGACCCCCTCTCTCCATCGCGGCACCCACCCCGTGCCCTGGGCCAAGGCCCCACCCTGTCCACCCAAGTCGGGGTGTGAAGGGCAGACTCAGGAAGGGGCCTGCTCCCTGTGGCCGGTGGAGGTAGGTTTGGGGGGACTGGGGTCTGGTGCAGCCCAGTGCCCACTGCGGACTGTGGGGGGCCATGGCAGGGACCCTCTGGAGCTGTCCGTAAGGGGAAGCACAGCTTGGACCCCGCAAAGGAGATGACCAGCAGGAACTGGACGTGGTGACCTGAGTTTCCAGCAGCATCTGCACCCCCAGCCCTGCACAGTCAGCGTGTTTACTTCCCCTCCAGGCCAGGAGCTCTGCCTTGTGCAAGATGCAGCTGCATTTCCGGGCCTGGAGCCTCGCGGCCCCACATCTCAGGGCCCGCCTCGTCTGTCCCCACCGCTGGACCGTCTCCTCCCCAGAGCCCTGCTGCCCAGGCCAGCGCTCCAGCCTGCACATGTCCCTCTGTGGTGGAGCTCGTCACCCCCAGGCTGCCCCCTCCAGGCCCTCACAGCCCTGGAGATGGAAGCAGTGTCCCAGGTGCTGCTGCAGCCAGCAGGAGGGACTCATCTGTTCTCACTGCAGTGTCAGGAAGGCTTCCTGGAGGTGGAGGCACTTCACCTGAGCCCTGAAGGATGCGTAGGTGGGGTGGGGCTAGTTTAAAGGGCAGTCAGAGCAGAGGTGCCGAGGCACGAAGCACGGAGGTCTGGAGGGAGCTGAGGGCAAGGGGACTGACAGCGGGGCCCCTGCATGCCAGGCAGACTCAGCCCAGAGGGTGCCAGCAATCATGCAGGGCTCCGGCAGGGGAGGTGTGGTCTGCAGTGCCCCTGACACACCTGTGGTCACATGCATCCCATGTGGCAGGGCAGGGCCTGCTGGGGTGCAGGCTGAGACCCAGACCGACACCCCACTGCCCCGGTCCTCAGTTCCCAACCCAGAACAGGAGCCCCTGGGGGGCCTCGACCAGCCGGGAGGGGGCCAAGCAGAGAGGCCGGGGCCTGGCTGGGCAGCAGAGGCCTTGGCAGGGGTCAGGGATGTCCATGACTCAGCTCCAGGTGTGGTTGGGGTGGCCAGGCAGCCCTGGGGATGGCGTCGTGGGCAACAGGGAGCCAGGGAGGGGCTCCAGGGCCAGCCCAGGGCCCGGGGGCCACGGCCAGGAAGGTGGGTAAGTGGGAGGACAGCAGTGGGCCTGGGCGGCCGGCCCTGCCCAAGCGGGGGTCAGGGGCCCGAGGCCTCGGCCGGACCAGGCTCAGGGTGTGTTTCCTGAACAGTGCCCAGTTCTGCTCAGCACCAGTATTTTCACACACACACACACACACACACACACACACACAAACACACACACAAACACACACACCTGGCCCTGGGGGCAAGTCCGCCCTGTTGGCTGGCCCCTCACCTCGCCACACCCGTCAGGGCACTGGGCAAGAAATAGAAGCTGCTCAGAGGGTTCTTTTTGTTTAAATTGTGGCGACATATGGGTAACATAAAACTTGCTGTTTTAGGCATTTTTAAGCATACAGTTCACTGCTTTAGTGACTTTCACAATGTTGGGCAACCATCACCACCGTTCACCACTAAACCCTTCATCACTCCAAACAGAAACACGGCACCACTAAGCAGGAAGTCCCCATTTCTACCCGAGGCCCCCTGCCCGGAAACCTCCCGACTCCCTGCTGTCTCTATGAACTTGCTTATTCGGGAAATGTCATAGAAGTGGAATCCTACAGTGCCTGTCCCGTTGTGTCTGGCTTATTTAGCTCAGCACGTCTTCAGGATTCGTGCATGTTGTCACATGTATCAGAACTCCATTCATTTTCACAGCTGAACAGTATTCATTCATGGATTCGTTAGTTAATGGACACTTGGGTTGTATGCTGGTTTGGAACTGTTATGCACCCCAGAAAAGGCATGTTCTCTTAATTCAATCTTGTTTGGGCAGACCTATCACTGGGTGTGACCTTTTGGTTGGGTTGTTTCCACAGACAGGTGACCCCACCCATTCACGGTGGGTTTCAATCCATTTACTTGAGTCCTTTAGGAGAGTTCATCCATGGCCGAGAGCGGAGTCAGACAGAAATACCCCAGGTGCTAAGCAAGGACTCCCAGAGTCAGCCAGAACTTAGAATGAGCCAAGGGCAGCTAGAAGGTGAAATCCAGCATTTGCTGCAGACAGCCCCCAGATGCTGGCAGGGAAAGGCACTGGCATCAGAAGCTGGAAGCAATGAACCAGGGGCAAGGACCTCAGAGGCCAGCCGCGTGTCTTCCCAGCTGACGGAGCTGTCTCAGAGGTCGGCTCTTTCCTCCTAGGCCTCGATGGTACCTTTATTTGGACATTTTCACAGCCTTAGAATTGTAGCTTGTCACTTAATAAATCCCCTTCGTAAAAGCCAGTCCCTTTCTGGCATATTGCATTCCAGCAGCTTTAGCGAACTGAAGCAGGCTGCTCCCACCTTTTGGTCATTGTGAATAATACCGCGATGAACACTGGTGTGCAAACATCTGTCCGAGTCCCTGCTTTCCATTCTTTTGGGTGTATCCCTAGAAGTGGATTTTCCAGGTCATATGGTAATTCTACATTTAACTTTTTGAGGAACTCTTCCCCAGAGGCTGCACCATTTTACACCCCACCAGCAGTGTGGGGGGCTCCTGTTTCTCCGCGTCCCCACAAGTACTACTTGTTATTCCCACTTTCCTAGCTGTGTCCATCCTAGTGCGTGTGAAATGATCTCATTTGGTTTTGATTTTCATTTCCCTGTTGGCTAATGATGTTGAGCATCTTTTTCATGTGCCATTAATATATCTTCTTTAGAGAAATGCTTATTCAAGCCCTTTGGTCATTTTTTAATCGGGTTCTTGTCCCTGTTGTTGCTGAGTGGGTAGTCTGCTGCTCTTTACATTTTTTGGATATTCAGCCCTTATCAGATATGTGATTTGCAAATCTTTTCTTCCAATCTGTAGAGGCTGTCTGCTTGTTTTCTTGATAGTGTCCTTTGAACCACAAGCATTCTTAATTTTGATGAAGTCCTGTCTGTCTCCTTCATTCCAGGGACTGGGAAGAAATTGAACGGGGATTTGGCACCGTGGGTGCCGGGGGGAAGGTCTGCAGGACCAGCTCCAGACTGGACTCCAGAACCACGTGGAGCTTAGTGCGCAGGGGCTGCTGACCTCTAGAGCCCACAGCAGTTTGGCTGAAGCTGCTGCCTGGGCCCCTGGGACTGGGGAGTCAGGGTAGGGCCACTGCCGAGAAGCCCCTGTCCCCCTGGCCTGGGCGGGCAGCCGGGAGGCAGCCTGAGGCGGAAAGGCGGCCCTGCCTGGCCCCTCGCCAGCTGCAGCCGATCAGCAGAACCTGACTTCCTGGCGGGAGGAGGGACACGCAGCTTCTAACCTTCCAGCCCTGTCCGGGGGGACTGGGGCCCAGTGCTGGGGTTCTGCCACTCCGAAGGGAAGGGGCAGGGCTGTAACTAGGGGCTGCCTCCGAGCCGGCCCAGTGGCTGGGGAGTGGGGGGCTCAGCTGGCTGGATGGCCCCCCACCCCCACCCCCGTTCTTCCCCCAGGCCTCTGCCCGGCTGACCGCCTAGGGTCCTTGTGGTCAGCCCAGTTTTGCCGGATGCTTCCCGCCGCCTGTGAGGGCTGGGGAAGGGCGTCCCCGGGGCAGGGTAGTTCCTCCTGCCCCATCATCCGGTCCCCACGCGTGCCTTCTGCCCCGCCCCACCCCAGGGAGCGCCTGCCTCCCTCCTGAGCCCTGATGGGTCCGTGCCAGGACCTCCCCCCGCAGACGGTGGTGGTACCTCTGCAAACTCCGTCCAGACGGTGGTGGTAACTCTGCAAACTCCTGGGAAAGTGCCGCCTCCCAGCTCTGCGGGTTGGCACTGGGTCTCACTCCCCTAAGAAAAGGCCCAGGGGGGCTGACAGGGAGGGCGTGGGGGGGGTGTGGAGAGGAATCCCCGGGCAGCCCAGCCCCTGCCCTCACTGGGCTGTAAGGAGATGCGAGACGCGTCTGTGCAGGGCAGGGCTGCCCCCACACAGGACTGCTCCTGGGGCCCGGAGCCGTTCCAATTCAAGGGAGGGGCTCTGTGTCCCCCAGAAACCCCGGGCGGCCTGGGGAGGGCGGGGGGAGCCTGTGCAAGGCCCTTGAAACACAACAACTGCAGGTTTTCCATCTCCAAAGGTTCTAGAAGTTTCCATGGATTGGCTCTCTTCCCTTCTGTCTGAACACATACTCGGTGGCCCTGTTTCACCGTCTCTGCCTGAAGTTCTAGTGGGGAGGGTCGTGTCTTCAGGGTGGAGTGCCGGGAAGTCCCTTGGTGTGGAGTCAGGGGCCTGGCTAGGGCAGGGGTCTGTCCGGCCCAGCGGCCCAGGCTGTGTCCATTTCCAGAAACCTCCCTGACGAGACCCAGGGACATGGTGGCCGGTGGGGGACAGGACTGAGGACTCCGGGTAGCCCGTCATGGAGCCCCGACGATGACAACGGGCTGTCCAGTGATAGGCAGGGTGACCCCAGGGACATATCGTGGGGGCTACAGGAGGGACAGCAGGAGGGGCATGGGGAGCAGGCACATGTCGCTGGAGCCCAGCGCTGGCCCGTCTCTCCTGGCTGTGCGCCCTGGGGTGGTGACCCCAGCCCTCTGCGCCTCGCTCCCCACCTCCCCACCTGAGAGCTGGGCTCCCAGTGCACAGGGGCGCTTGGGCAATGCAGGCCTCACGGACCCACAGGGAGGGCAGCGGGATGGGTGGGGCTGGGGGACAGCATTGGCGGGCACTCACACAGGCCTGCCTGGACCCCTCGGCTCTCACCTCCTGGAGGAGGTGCTGGCCAGGACCAGAGGGAGGCTGGACAGAGTTAGCATGTGGGAACAGCCTCGGCAAAGGCTCAGAGGACGGGGAGCTGGGTGTGTGTGGCTGTCACATAAGGGGGGCTATGGGGGGGGTCAGGAGGGGAAGCTTGGATTTTGATGTCCTGGGGACAGGGGGCACCTCGGAGGGTGACCCATGGGGGCGCAGAGGGAGAGGTGGGGGGGTGGGGCGCCCGGACCTGGGCCAGCGTGGCAGGCAATGCCGAGAGCATGTCAGACCCGCGGCCCCAGCTGGTGCAGCCTCAGCCCAGGAGCATCCAGAAAGCCCTCCAGAGGCGGGGCCCCTGTCCTCCCAGGGCGGGGCAGCGGAGCAGGCCGAGGTCTTCTCGGAATTTTAATTTCATTAAGTGCCTTTGCAAGGCAGAAGTCCAGGTAGTCTCACAGAAGTTATAAATAGTTAAAAATAAGAATTTACACAAAGAAATGCTCTGGGACCCGCAGCAGGGCAGGCCAGCAGTCAGGGCGCCAGCGGGCTCTGGGTGGGCAGGCCGGGGGTCCAGGGCTCTGGGTGGGGCAGGCAGGCCTCTGGGCTGCTCAGGGCACCCGCATGTCATCGGCCAGGAAGGCCAGCAGGTAGCGGCTGACGTGCCTCTGGAGGATGATGGGTGAGAAGCCAAGGACACGCCGGGCCCCGGGCAGGACCTTGGGGTCTGGAAGACGGGGGGTGGGGGACAATTAGAAGGGAGAGGACGGCACGCGAGCCGCAGGGGGCTGGGCGTGGGTCTCCCCTTTCCCGCACAGGCAGGGCTCCCAGCCCTGTGGTGTGGGCACGGGTGGAGCCTCTGGCTCCTCCACCACACGTGCTGGCGGCCTCCGTGCAACATGCCACCCGCGTCTGCCCTGCCCCACCCAGAGCCCTTGGCCATTGGCACACAAGCCGCAGCGCTGTCGGCCCTGCAGGGCAGCCGCCCTGGCCAGGCTGGGCCTGTCCTGGTGCCCATGTAAATTAGAAATGCTAATGTCCCCTTAGAGGGGGAGGCAGGGGGCCACGCTCTGCCTGGGAGGGGGGTCTGCCAGGGGCCCAAGCCCTTCCTGCTGGCCCATGGGGGAGAACCTGAGGCCCCGGGGGTGGGCAGGGCTTTGTAAACTCCCCAGCCCTGGGCTCTCTTTGTAAACTCCTGCCCTCTCCTCACAAGCGTCCCTTTTCCTTGGTTGTCTCCTTGGGGCGGGGGGGCCCTGAGAGCTGGGGGGGCACTGACACAGAAGCCCTACCAGCTTGGTCCTGCCATCATCCCACTTCACAGGGGAGGAAACCGAGGCACGGAGATGCTGAGGGAACTTGGGCCTGGGGGCGTGCGGCGTGCTGGCGGGGAGCACGAGGCTGGGACGCGGCCGGGGACCCACCTGGAGGGCAGCAGTAGATGAGGAGGGCCAGGCCCGCCGCCACGCCGAGGCAGCCCAGGAAGTGCAGGGGCCCTGGGGAGAGACAGGCATGAGTGCCCAGCTCCACGCCAGGGCTGCCAGGACCATGGGTGCTGGACCGGCCCACCCAGGGAGCACTTGGGAAGGAGTCTCTCCACCAAGACAAAGCCAGGAACTGAGACCAATGGGGTGGGGTGCTGGTCTGCAGGGAGGGAGAGAGAGCAAGAACGAGAGGGAGAGGGAGAGACAGAGGAGGAGCCCGTTACCCCTGCCACTCAGCTCGTGTCCCTCCATGCCTGAGTCCAGCTCTGTGCAATCTGAGTTTTCTGGAGACAAAATTACAGAGCAAGCATTAGTGGGGGTGTCCATGGAGAAGGGGGCCCAACACCTCCGCAGCCTCCTGGGGGCAGCTGTCCCCACAGAGCCAGGGAGAGCAGCTGTGCACGTGGGGGCCATCGGGCACCACTGCCCGCTGCCCCCTGCTCAGGCAGCCGAGTGCAGCCTGTGGGCTCCTCCTTTTGTCCAGAGCCCAGTGGCCACAGCACCAAGGCGGCCCTAAGGTGGCCTGCCCGGCGGGCAACACATGGGACGAGGTGCAGGCTGCTGCTCCAGGGGAGCAGCCCAGCCTTTGGGCAAAGGGGCTTTCCCCCCAGCCTCTAGGTGACCAGTAGGCTGGGCTCATTCCGAGGGCACCTGGGAGCCATGGCAGGTGCGTTATCCGAAGTGGGAGCATGGCCCGATCACACCTGAGTTTGGGGAAACCCCTGAGGTGCACTTGGGGGCTGAAGACAAAGAGTCCCCCTCCCAGCCTGGACTTGGGAGAAAGTCCAATCCCCAGGCCTGACTGTCCCCTGCAGAGGATGCAAACTGCCCATCAGGAGTGCCTCCTTCTCCCCAGGGCCAGCGTCGTGGCACCCCTCCTCCACAGCCCCCCCCAGGGCCAGGCCTCCACACCCCCGGCCCGGGTTAAGGGTCCAGCTCTGGCCTCCCAGGCACACTTAGTCCTCCCGGGACTGGAGGTACGGAGGCACCTCAGTCATCTCAGGACGCCCCCCCCACCCCAGCGGCCTTGTGGCAGCCGCCCCCAGGGCCTGGTCACCCTCTAAACCACAGTGACCACTAGGATGGGACCCCCAGACGGCCTCCAACCCAGCCCCTGGTCTGGGGCAGTAGTGACACTTATACAGCTAGCAGACAAGCCCCTGGGGCTGCTGGCCGGGCCGGCTCCACCCCCAGCGCTGTGCGCGGTGACCACCGAGGCGGCTGTCGGTGTCACCGGACACCGGCGATCTCCAAGAGATGCCAAGTTCACAAGGAGGGCAGAACCGTGTGTAGAACAGGCTCCCTCCGGTGTCAAAGTCCGCAGAGGGGGACGGACAGTGGTTTTCTGTCCCTGGACAGATGGATGAGAAACTGCCCGCAGGCTGGCCTCTGCGACCCAGCTGAAGAGGAGGGGAGACCCCGAACCCCAGGATCCTATGGCCAGGGTTTAAGACTTCCACGCCCAGGTCCTCTGCCCGGGGCGGGGCCCGGCTGTGGTGGGGGCGTGGCGGGAGTGGTGGTAGGGGCGGGCCTTACGCGGTGCGGGCCGGCTGGGCAGGCGGCCGTGCAGGGGCTGCGCGTGCAGGTAGAGCGCGCGGTAGAACTCCCGGCAGTCCCGCTCCCCGCTGCGCTGCAGGTGACCCAGGAGGTCGCAGAGCCGCACACGCAGAGCCGCCTGGGGGTTCCGGAACTGCAGGGCGGGAGGGCGGGTCAGGCCGCGGGGGCGGGGCGCGGCTGCCCCTCCGGAAGTAGGGGGCTCAGGCGGCTCACCCAGCCTCGGCCTCCCCCTGGGGCTCCCCACAGCCTGTTGGGCAGCACCACTGCCCCGCTGCTATGAGGCAGACCCTGGGCAACTGGCATGATTGGACACTTCGAAGCTTAAAGCTTCAGCTCTGTGACCTGGTTTCTTCACTGGTGAAGGGGGCCAGGAAACCCTCGCGGGAGGAATCTAGGGGATTAATGCGGAGATGGCGTAAACGCTAACTTGGTTTATTTTGCACTCTACAGGAGTTTGATCCAAATGCTTAAAAAATAAATCACAGTTTGGGGAGAAATGGACGGGCTCTTCTTGTGTGTGTGTGTGTGTGTGTGTGTGTGTGATGGAGAAATGCGTAGCTGTGAGTCAGGGCCAGGGCACGCGGCATGGACTGGGGATTCCGAGGCTGTGGTCTGGTGCCGCCACCTGGTGGCATCATGCGAGCCCTACATGGCAGCCTGCCAGACCAGGCAGACAGCTAACTCTAGGGACTCCAGGTCACCCCGGGAGACGAGTTTCCCGCTCGGGCGCCCCGGTGCCAGCAGGGCGAGGTGGGGTGGGCGGGGGACCCCGGGGACCCCCCTCCCCTCCTCAGCACCTTCTCCGCCGCCCTGTCGGTGAGGATCTGCGGATGGTAGCGGTTCAGCTGCAGGATGATCCTATCCACCTGCTGCTCGCTGAGGCGCCCGCGGTCGGTCAGGAAGGGCGTGTCCTGGAGCAGGCGGTCACAGTAGGTCTGGGCTGAGGACAGACAGAGCGTACGGGCAGGCTGAGCGCGCGCGGGGCCCGGCCCTGCTCTCGGCGGTAGCATGAGGGAGGGGGGCGCAGCGCGGGCGGTGGGGGCAGCGCCCCGGGGGCCTTCTGTGCGTGAGCTGCTTGCGAGGGAACTCAGGGCCCCCTCGGGGGGCCGGGCTGCTCCGGACATCCCCGGGGCTGCCGGGGGAGACCGACGGGCGCGCGGAACGCAGGCCCCGGGACGCACCCCGGGGCAGGCTCTTTCCCTGAGAAAGTCACTGCAGCACTGTCCCTTTAAAGAACGCTGTTCCTTTAAAGCTGGGGGTTGGTGGAATGGGTGGCAAGGGGTCCCCGAGGGAGGGTCCCAGCCCCCAACGGGGCACCTCCCCACAAACCCCTGGCTGCGTTCTGGTTTCCCAGCACAGGGGCGCTGCCACTTTACAGTCAAATTTAAATTCAAACTCGGAGTACACTTCATCTTGCTGTGTTGTTTGTAACGGCTGGTGCTCAGGGTACAGTTTGTAATGGACCTGAGTTTCTATTTTAAAAAAGGTCTCTAAAAGTTGGAAGTTTTCAGTTTTGTAGGATTTGGACAAAACCATTCTTGTGGGTTAAAAAAAACTTTCAGTTTCAAATGATTTGGTCAAAACTGTCTCTTCTTAAAGGTTAAAAAAAACGCCCAGCTTTTTCTTGATAAGCAATAGATTCTGCCCTGAGAGCCTGTGATTCATATAAATGTATCGAGACTTCAGAAGTTTAAAATTCATTGCTCAAGAGATGTGAGGTTCAAAAATGATAGTTAGTCAGAAGCCATCTCCTAAAATCCGATTCGGATTGACAGTTTGAAAATGTTACATGGTATGTAAGTAAATGTATACCAGGCACAGACACGTGCACTGCATACGCATCTGGTTGGTGTTCATTAGGGATGTGCTGTAGGAGCTAAGGGTTAAAACAAGACCTGCAGAATTTGTTGGGAGCAGCTGGTCTCAGGATGGCGGCAGTAAGCTGTGGAGACTGTTATGTAGAGCAGTCTGGGAGGAAGAGAATGTTTACCCCAAATGGTTATGTTAAGTAAGTTGGTATGTTATGTTTCAGTAAGAACACTGAAAGATAAGAACTTTGCTCCCTCAGGAAATGCATGCATGCCTATTGACATCCTGTGGTATATAACCAGGATCTGGCTAAGAATAAAATTGTCTGAAGTCTGTCTGAAGTAAACTCAAGCTTCAGACCCCCTGAGCCCGCCTGTGTCTTTCTTTCTTTCTTCCTTTTTTTCTTATCATTCCTTAATATCCTTCGAGCTCCATTTCAATAGGAAGCAACAGTGCGCAACGATTCTCACTCTTGTAGCTTTCCTTAAGTTTGAATTTATTTTCAAATTAAATGTTTTTTTTTTAAATCCTATTTGGACTCAACTACAAAGAGAAAAACAACCAAATTTTTAAATGAGCAAAAGACTTGGGAATAGACATCTGGAGACACACAAAAGGCCGATAAGCACAGGATAAGATGCTCACCATCATTAGCCATCAGGGAAATGCAAATCGACACCACTTCACACCCACCAGGAGGGCTACCATTTGAAAAATGGGAAATAACAACTGCTAGAGAGAATGCAGAGAAATAGGAGCTCTATTTCATTGCTGGGGGAATGTAACACGGTGCAGACAGCTTGGTGCTTCCTCAGGAAGCTAAGTACAGAATTGCCATGTCACCCAGCAATCCCACTTGTGGATACATACGCAGGAGAACTGAAAGCAGGGACCGGAACAGATACTTGCACACCATGTTCATGGCAGCATTATTCACAACTGGCAAACAATGGAAGCCACCTAAGCGTCCATCACCCGATGAATGGAGTAATAAAGTGTGGCATTTGCATGTGATAGAATATTATTTCACTGTAAAAAGGAGTGAAGTTCTGATACATGTGACAAAATGGATGAACACTGAAGACATCAGTTGTGCGAAATAAGCCAGATATAAAAGGATAAATGTTGTATAGTCTCACTTATATAAAGTCAAATAAATCCACAGATTCAGAAACTAGAGCATAGGTCACCAGGGGCTTCGGTGGGGGGAGAGAGTTTTGGGATAATGCTTCTTGGCGTGGAGTCTCTGTTTAGGGAGATGGAAAAGCGTGGTAATGGACAGCGGTGCTGGCAGCACAACACTGTGGATGTAACACCACTGAATTGTGTATGCGAATGTGGGTAAAATGGGAAATTTTAGGATGTATCTATGTTAAAAAACCTTTAAAAACAACACAAAGTGAACCCTAGTGTAATCTATGGACAACAGTTAACAGCTACATTGTAATGATGTTGTTTCACCAATTGTAACAAAGCTATGTATTAATGCAAAGTGTTAATAATAGAGAACTGTGGGAGGGTGTACATGGGAACTCTGTATTTTCTGCATGATCCTTCTGTAAGCCTGCAATTTCTCTAATAATGCAAAACAAAACAAAACAAAAATCCTACTTGGATTTCTGGTTTCCACTCTGGCACTGTAAAGAGCTTGGAAGAAGTCACCCTGATCTTCCAACAAGAAATCATCTAAACACGTTGGAAATAAAAATCTCCAGATCTATCAGAGAACTGAGCTCACGGGGCAAACTGACACCCCCAAAACTGGAGAGACGGGCGAATAGAGAAAACCACAGCTCACCGGGAGCAGAAGCTGCCAGAGCCAGGAACCGGCACCACACTTAAAATGTAAGTGACCAACTGCTGGAGGCTGTGTGTGAAGCATCTGGAGAGTTTAAAAAATCCTTAGAGGAAGACAAGCAAACAAACAACTCCTCCTGCTTCCAGCAAGGGGAGAAGAAAAGCAACTATTTTGAAATACACTCAGAGCATTCTGTTCTCCACCTGCCCTCAAGGGAAACTACTTTGCCAGAGCCTAACCTACTTGGGGGAAGGGAAATACTCAACTCCACCCCTCCAGCCTTCCTGCTCACCTAAGAGGAAGCACTTGTGAAGATGCTAACAGCCTAGGGCACAGGCTCACTGGAAGCAGGGAGCTCACAGGCCCTATTTATGAAGGAGCATCTAGGGAAACCCTATGACAAAGGGGAGACAAAACAAGGACACTAGAGGACACTTTGGCCTCTGACACCTATACACCCAGCACACAGTAAACACAACCTAACTCCTTGCCAGAGAAACACAGCCCTCACCCTTAAGTTCTCATCACCTCCTGTCCCTAGTACTTGATACAGCATGTCCGGCTTTCAACATGCTAAGGGCAAGAAAAACACAGCCTAAAGAGACTAAGAAAGCATTAGAACCAGACTCGGATATGGCAGAAATCCCGGAATTCTCAGACCAGGAATTTAAAATAAGTATGCAAGAATTAGGTTAAGGTCTCTAGTGGAAAAAGTGGACAACATGAAAAATTAGATGGATAATAGAAGCAGAGAGATGGAAATTCTAAGTAAGAATCAAAGGGAAATGTAACAGAAACGAAGAGCACCTCTGATAGGCACGCTGGTAGGGATGGGCACAGAAACAGCGAGTTTGAAGATACTCTCTTTACAAACTAAAAAGCAAGGGGGAAACAATGATAAAAATGGAATAGAATATCCAAGAACTATGGACAACTACAAACGGTGTGATGGGAACACAAGAAGAAAACACAAGAGAGAAAGGATCATAAGAAATATTTGAAGTGATAATGGCTGGAATTTTCACCAAACCACAGATCCAGAAGCTCACAGGACACCAAACAAGATAATTATCAAAAAATCTACACTGTGGCATGTCATATACATTCTGTAGAAAACCAAAAATAAAGACAAAATCTTGAAAGAAGCCAGAGGGGGAAAACACCTTACTTACGGAAAGAAGAACAAGGATTTCTCTTTATTTGGTTTCTCTTCACAAATACAAGCAAGAAGAGAGCGGAGTGAAATAGTTAAAGTATTGAAAGAAAAAAACACCAATCTAGAATTCTGTATCCAGTGAAAATATCCTTCCAAAGTACAGGGGAAATAAAGACAAACAAACCGAGGGACAAACAAAATCTGAGGGAATTTGTCACCAATAAAAGAAGTTCAGAGAGAAGGAAAGTTATAAAAGTCAGAATTCTGGACTTACATAAAAAAACAGAAGAGCATTAGAGCAGAATAAAAGAAGGCAAAAGTAAACCTTTTATTTTCTTTATTCTTAATTCATCCAATAGGTAGCTCTTTAAAACAATAATAGCAAAACTATGTTTTTAATAATAATAGCAAAACTATATGATAATAGCTAGTAGATAAGTGACACAAATGACAGCAATGTAACAAGGGAAGGGACAGAGGAATTGGTAATACCCTCTTGTGAGGTATGCACGACTTCTGAAGCAGTATAATGTTATCAGAAAGTGGGCTTGGATTAGTTGTAAACGTAGACTGCAAACTCTACAGCAACCGCTCAAATTTTTTTTCTTTTTGTTGCATGGGCAGGCACCGGGAATTGAGCCTGGTCTCCGGCATGGCCGGCTCTGCCTCTGAGCCACCGTTTGCACCGCCCTTAAAAAAAAAAACCTTAAAGAAGTATAGTCAATAAGAAAGGAGAGAAAATAGAATAGCATAAAATATTTGAAAAAAACTAGGGAAGGCAGAAAAATAGGGGGAGATTTTAAAAGAAGAAAGAATAACAGAAAACAGTTACAAATAGGATAGCTATTAAAACAACTATATCAATAACCCCCTTAAATGTGAATGGTTTCAGGACACCAATTAAAGGACAGAGACTGGACAACTGGCGGAATGAACAATGGGAACAGAACAAGGTCTGGTACACGTTGTCTGTGAGAAACCCACTTCAAATATAAAGACACAGCAAGGTTAAAAGCAGTGGATGTATACCATGCTAATACAAATTTAAAAATTAATTGGTGAATTAATTTCAAGCAAAGCAAGTGCAAGGAAACTTATCAGAGAGAAGGGGACGCCTCACATACTTAGAAAGGGGTCAACTCTCCAGGAAGATGTAACAGTCCTTAATTTCTAAGTGCCTAACAATGCAGTGTCAAAACACATGGGACAAAAACGGACAGAACTGCAAGGAGAAACAGACACATCCGTGATTGCGGCTGGCGCCTTTGACAACCCTTTGTCGGTGATGAACAGAGCCCGCAGGCACCGAGTCAGCAGGATATACACCAGGAAAGGACGGCTTCATCAACCAGCTAGAATTAACTAGCATTTATGGAATACTTCACCCAACAGCAGAAAACACACTCTTCTCCAGCGCTCATGGAACAGTCACCAAGACAGACCACATTCTGGCTCATAGAACACAAGTCAGGAATAGAGGCAGGGCTCCCGCAGTGAGCCAGGACCAGGCATGGAGGGACGGAGAGAGCCTTCCTGACCAAAAGGGGGAAGACAGAAGTGAGACCCAATTAAGTCTTACTGGGTGAGAGATTTCAAACAGAATCAAGAGGTTATCCTGGAGGTTATTCTTATGTATTATACAGATATCCCTTTTTAGTTTACGATGTATTAGAGTGGCTGGAGGGAAGTACCTGAAACTGTTGAGCTGTGTCCAGTACCCCTGATTCTTGAAGATGATTGTATAATGATACAGCTTTTACAGTGTGACTGTGTGACTGTGAAAACCTCGTGTCCGATGCTTCTTTTATCCAGGGTATGGACAGATGAGTAAAAAATAAGGAAAAATAAATAAATAATAGGGGGATAAGGGGTTAAAAAAAGGGTGGATTGAAATACTAGTGGTCAGTGAGAGGGAGGGTAAGGGGTTTGGAATGTATGAGTTTTTCTGATTCTGGAGTGATGCAAATGTTCTAAAAATGATCGTGGTGATGAATATACAACTATGTGATGATATCGTGAGCCACTGATTGTACACTATGAATGGACTGTAAAGACGCTGTGCAAAAAAAAAAAAGAAGAATAGAGACTGTGTTAGTTAGATTCGGTTGTCAACTTGGCCAGGTGAGCATACCCAGTTCTGTTGCTGCGGGCACAAGCCACCCCAGAACCGCGTGTTCTCAGAGTCAGCCTGCCCCGGCACCTGTGTGCCCACTGGCAGCAGGCTCCTCAGATGGGGCTACTTCAGTTAAGGCCTGGCCCTCCTCAGTTACGATGGCTTGTAATCCTATTACTGGAGTCCTTTATAAATGGAATGAATGTGGAGAAACGGAGAAAACCATGGATGCAAGAAGCTGAGAGCAAGAAACCAGAAGAGGAGGGAGAGACCAGCAGCTTCCATGTGCCCTGTCGTGTGGCAGGGGAGCCGAGGACCGTGGCAGCCCATCCTCGGGAAGAAATCATTGCCTTGGTGATGCTGTGATGGGAACATTTTCTCGACCTCAAAACTGTAAGATAGTAAATTCCCGTTGTTTCTGCCACCCCATTTCATAGTATCTGTTGAAGCAGCCTGGGGAACTAAAACAACAGTGCCGAAGAAAGTTATGTCTACACTAAACCGCAGTCCACTAGCTGTGCAATAGCATCATGTCTTAAAAAACAATGTACACTCAAAAGGAAAAAAGAACACAATGTACGCACTTAATTAAAATGGGACACACGGACATGAACAGAGCACGGCCGTTAGAGAAACGGTGCCGACAGATTTGCTGGATGCAGGGTTGGCACAAACCTTCAATTTGTAAAAAACACAGTATCTGTGAAGGGCAGTAAAGCGGAGTGCCACCCAGTGAAGGGTGCCTGCCTGGGAAATCTCTGCACTAGCTGCTCATTTTTCTGTAAATCTTCAACTGTTCTAAAAAATAGTCTATTGCTTTTTTAAAACCCTATTTGAAATCTGCAGAAAAAAACAAGTGGGGTCACAGACAGCAGCTCACCCCTGAGTTATGGCGGGGATTTATCTGAGAAAGGGCCCGAAGGCAGTTTCTGGAGGGCTGGAAACGTCCGTGCCCCGATTCGGACTCACATGGTAATTACGCAGGTGTGGAATTACGCAGAGGCACGGAACAGTTCACTGAGAATGAGCACATTTTCCTGTAAGTTGGGTGTACCTCAACAGAGTTGGTTTTATTTATTTTTCAAATGGGGCGGCCCGGATGGGAAAAGCAGAGCACGCTCTGCGAGTCCACAAGCGGGTGGGCACAAAGGCAGGAGCCCTCGTCTGGGTCATCTGGCTTTTTTGTTGCCACTTCCTCCCGGCTGCACTCCCCCTGCCCTCCCCAAATATGAATGTCTACATCTGAGAGCCCCGTGCCCCTGAAAGGCCTGTGGTCTGCGGGCCGAGGCTCAGGCCAGGACCCCCTACCATCTTGGGAAGCCGTCCTGTGTGGCTGCTCGGGGGCCTCAATGACATGACAGACTGGTCATGTCCTCGAGGGGCTCATGGGGTGGGGAGGGGGGCTGGCATTCACCCACTGACTGTGAGACATCTACTTGCCCACACACAGCCACCCCTCCAGAGAATAACTGGGCGGGGGCGGCGGTGCTGGTTCACAGACGCTTCCTCCCCGACCCCAGGGCACTGAGACCATCCACCATCCCATCGCCATTCGGTCCCAGGTGGAGGCGGCTGGGGGCTGCAGATACCTCCTCAGTGGACAACAGACGGACGGGCAGACTTGTCGGCACCCTGATCCCAGTGAGGAAGCTGAGCCCAGGGACACCTGCAGCCTCCTCGTGGATGGGTAGACTGAGGGACTGCGAGTAGATCGCCCAGCAGAGTCCAGGGGCCACCACTTCACCCTCCAACCTGCTGCCCTCTACTTAACACACTCATGAGCTGTGTCTCCCCAGGGGCCACAGCCCGAGGCTGTCCTGTCCTGTCCGGTGCTGCCTCCCAGAGTGCCTCTACTCCATGGGCACCAGGCACACAGTAGGCGCTCACTAAAGAATCCCGGAATGAGTGGATATAGGTCAGAGGCCTGCTGGCAAGGTTGTCAGCAGACAGGGGCCCAGCACCCTGGAGGGTCCTGCACGGGCAGCCCCCCTGCAACCCCATGGCCACTGGCAAGGCCGGGTACAGCCAAGCCAGGCCCTCCGCCACCCACGAGGGTGAGTCACCAGCATGAGTCATCCCTCCCAGGTGCCCAGCCCAGGCGGCTCCGCTCCTTCCTGCCGCTAGCCGTGGCTGTTTGTAAACTGGACACGCACACCACAGCCCAGGGAAGCCCCCTGGGGGTACGGAAAGGGCACGCGCAAAGGAAACGGCCCTGGCCCAGTCCTGAGAGGCAAGTCCCAGACCCGCTGTCACAGGGTAAGGAGACGGGGTCGCTGTGCAGGCGCCAGGCCGAGGCCCCCGACCTGCCCCCTCCCTTTCCTTGGCCTGGCATTCAAGGCCCTGCGGGAGTTGGCCCCCTCACCCTCCCTCCCAGCCCCTACGTCTAGCAGACCCCCACCCTGACAGCGTGCCCCAGGCGAGAACCCGGCTCCCTGTCTCTCCTTATGCAGCCATGTGATCAGACAAGGTCCTCCTCCTCTAAGGCCCTCCTGAGTCCCTCGGGCCAGGACTGTGACCCAGCCGCTTGGGTGTCAGTCTTGGGAAGCCCCTCTGGTCCCCACGTCTGAATGGATGAACAAGGCCGCTCACTGCCCAGCACACCTGACAGGGCAGGGACCCATCGCAGCCGCAGCTGACACCCCTCAGTCCCGCCTGCAGAGCGCCCCTCTTGCTCACAAGCGCCCCTCATGATGCCGGGTGGGGACCGAGGCGGACACTGCAGAGGCTCCAGCAGCCCCGCCCTCAGCCCAGGGCTGGCCCAGAGCGGCCCCCAAGGAGTGCGGACAGAGCGGTGAGTCCCACACGGTCCTCTCAGCCTCATTTCCCTGTCCCTAAATGAAGGGGGCAAGGGGCCTCTAGAAGGCCAGCAAGCAGATGGCAGGGAGGTGCAGTCCCACCCCCAGGGCTTGCAGGGGTCCCTGGTGGTGGGGGTCTCCCAACTCAAGGCCTCTTCCTGCAGGAAGCCTGCCCAGACCGTCCATCTCTGCTAATCTCCCCATCCTTGCCACACAAAGATCGCCTTCCCTGTGGTCCGGGCCCCTTCCGATGCCCAACGGGCTCTGCACCTCAGCCCCAGGCATCTGAGACCAACAGGGGGGTCCACAGGGAGCCGGGGGCCCAGGGCGTTGGGGCAGCGCACGCCCATGGCTGGGGGTCAGGGTTGTGACCCGAGCTCCATGTGGCCTTGTCGGGCACATCCTTGTACCTGTGCTGTCTCTTCATCTGCACTGGAATCCCACCTGTCCCAGGGAGGCAATTACCGACAGGAAGTTCCCCTGCTCTGAGACCACACCACAAATGATAAGGGACGGAGGAATGACAGAGAGGCGGCTGCTGGGGCTCTTCCTGCCAAGGCTGGGACCCAGGTGTCCTGGAAGCCATCAGGCTCCAGCCCACAAAATCGTCGTGTGTGCCAGACCAGGCTGCCTCCAGAGAGCGCTGGGAAGAGAGGGCAGGGGACTCCGGGGTCTCTGTGACCCCTGGGACCCGCAGGATGACCTCTGCTCTCACAGGAATGAGCGGTGACCTCGGCGGCCACGGGGGCTCCCCTCACCCTCCTGAGGGGCGTCCCGCCGGGCTGGGTCGGGAGGGAAGCGGGTGGGTCCCCACCTCTGCAGATGCCGTCCCAGGAAAACAGGCTGGGGCCCCGGGGCTGCCTAGCATGGAGCGCAGATGGCCTCGGGAGGCGAGTGCCATCCCGAGGACCTGGGCCTTTCTGGGGCAAGGAGCGCAGCTGCGGATGCCACGGGCACGTCCCGTCGGGCGGCAGCGGGATGAAGGGCTTCGTCCCGGGGCAGGAGGCAGGCGGGCCGCCGCGAACGCCCACGGCTGCTAGTCCCGACGCTGTCCAGCCAGCGCGCCCCCCGCCCGCCCCCAGCCCACCCCGCGGCCCGGACGCGCTCCGCGCACAGACGCCGGCCCCGGCCCGCGCGGGAGGCTCCGGGTCACCGCCTACCGACAGACCCGGGGCCGGGAGGGGCGCTTGTGGGCGGTGGAAGGAGCGGGCCCGCGCAGGGAGGCTCGGGGCGGGGCCGGTGCCCCGGGGAGGGGTGGGGGCCGGGCCGGGCGGTGCGCGCCGGACGTCCGCCCGCAGCCCCACGAGCCCCGGCCGGCCGCGGGCCCCTCACTGACCTGTCATGGCGGCAGCCAAGGTCCGCGCTCGGCTGTCCCCGGCCTGTCCGCCCTGCCCGCGCAGGGCGCCCTGCCCCAGGGCTCCGGTGACAGCCCCGCCCCTTTCCCGCAAGACCACGCCCCTTCCCGCTAGATCACGCCCCTTTCGGCGTAGGTTACGGCTCCGCGAGCATTTCCTGGCCCCGCCCCTTCCCCAGCCCCGCCCCCGTTGGAGTAAACTACGGCTTCGCGGGGAGTCCCGCGCCTCGCCCCTCTCTTCGGCCCCGCCCCCGCCGGCGTGGGCTACGGCGTCTCCAGGAACCCGGGCCCCACCCCTTCTTCAGCCACGCCCCCGATGGCGTACGCTACGACGTCGCCCGGAGCCCCAGGAACCCAGCCCTTCCTTGCAGCCTCCCCCAGCCCCCTCGGGCGTACGCTACGGCGACGCGGCGTCGCGCCCCGCCCCTTGCTTCAGCCTCGCCCCCCGGTGCGCCGCAGCCCCTCCAATAGCCGCCGCGCGCCTCCCTGGCCCCGCCCCCACCCTGGGCCGCCCCTCAGGCCACGCCCACACTGGGGCTCCCAAGTGGAGCCTGGTGGCTGGAGCGCTACCCGCCCGCGTCCCCTGCCCCGCCGCTGGGCCACCGATCCCCAACCTCGGGGCGAGGCGCTACGGCTCCGGAGGTGACATGATTTACGCAGCCTCATGCCGGAGGTCAGGAGCGATTACAGGGCAAGGCCTACTGCAGTAGCTCCGTGCGCGTCCAGGAGCCCGTGGGTCAGCCCGGGGGGGCCGCCCCCCACCGCGACGCGCTGCGGCACCCAGGGAGAGGCCGGAATCAGCTGCCTGACGGCGAAAGGAGCCGCTCACCTGCCGCGGCCCCTCACCAGGGGGCTCCTTTCGCCTTTCCGAGCCTCAGTTTCCCGGTCTGTGAAACGGGTGACCTGGGCAGAACCCTTCCCTGCCCACGCTGGCCGTCTCAGGGTGCCGGGGAGTGGATAGCGCGGGAGTGGATGTGAAGGTGCCTGGAAGGGCGGGCTCGGGGCTTTCTGGAGGTAGGAGCCCCTGATCTCCTCCCAGCTGTCCCGTGGATAACGGAATAACGGGCGCAGGGCTCAGGCAGCGTCCAAGCGCCAGGAGGGAAAGGGAGCTGGGCTGCGCAGCCAGGCTTTGTACGTGCGCGCCCTTCCCGCCGCCGCTCCCGCTGCGCGTTCTGCTCTCTGGGGCTGGAAAGGGCGGCGCCCAGTGTTCAGCTCCAGGACTGCTGCCTTCCCCGAGGTCCACGCCCTCCCTCTGAAAGCGGGTGTGGAGGGGTCTCCCTTCACGACTCGGCGCGTGGGGGATCCGCTGAATGGATGTCGGTGTCGCCCGGTGACCCCAAAGCGCCCTGAACAGAGTCGCGGTGAGCGTGGACGAGAGTCGTCGGCGTGGGGCCGCCCGTGGGGCCGTGTGTCCCATGAGGCTGGGGAGGCCGGGAGCGGATTAGGCAGCCGTGCGCAGCCCGGCTCCTCCCGAGGAACCTGGGGCGGGTGGGGGACAAGCGCGGGCAGGGCCGCCCCGAGCTCAGAAAGCGCAAACCTGGGAGCTGTCAGGCCAGGAAGCATCCCGCGGGCCTCTCTCTCGCTGAGCGTCCTCCCGCGGGGCCTGCTCCCGCTGCCTGCGCCCCGGTACCGGCCCCCACCTCGGACGCTACCTGAGCCCTGCGCCCGTTATTCCGCACCCATGCACTGGACCAAGGGCTTCGTAGCACTTAGCACTGTGTCTGTTTCTTGTCTCCCCGGGGGTGACGGACTGGGTGGACGGAGGGGACGGGTGGGAGGGGACCAGGCGCTGTTACGTCCAGGAAGCCCCGAGCCCGCCCCCTCCGGGCACCTTCACATCCACACCCGCGCCCTCATCAGGCCCACGTTACAGACGGGAAAACTGAGGCCCAGAGAGGAGACATCGACCCAATTCTAGCGCCAGTGGCTGCTTCGAGGGCCCACGAACAGTCCCCAGCCCGTGGGGGCCCGGCGGGGCGCAGGACAGCGGCGGGGGCGCCAGGGCTCCACACTGAGGGGCCCTGCCCTCCGGCCCCAAAGGGCGGGCAGCCTGCGTTGTTTCCTCGGCCCCAGGGCCGCGACGGGGCCCAGGCGCTCACAGCGAGGTGCGCTTCTGCCCGCTGCGCGGCCAGGGTGACGCTCGGGGCGGGAGGGGCCACGGCCTGGGGTCCGCTGCTGGCCCCCGCGGCCCTAACCGGCTCCGGGCAGCTCTGTGGGCCTCCCGCCGTGGCCCCCCAGCCATCACCCCCCACTTCCGGGCCCCTAGAGCGCGACTGGCGATCCGTGTCCATGGAAGTTGCAGGCGCCCAGCCCAGACTCGCTCTGTGTGCCCCACCGTTTTTGCTTCTTTTTGTTTGGTGTGTGTGGGGTGCATTGTCTGCAAACAAACTTTTTTGCTTCTTTTGAGTCTAGGCACCCCATGCATTCCTTATCTAGTCAGAAAATGCCCGTAATATGAATGGAAAGCTTATTCCTGTGTTGCCACTGCCTGCAGAGGGGGGACATTTCCACTCCACATCTTCACAGGCCTGCCCCTCCCTTTATTCAGACCCCCAAGGCCATCAGCAGAGTCCAAAGGCAGGCAAGACGGGGTAATGTTGGCAACCTATGGCAAAAAGGGCCTGGATGGGGCACATGACCAGTGCCCCTCTGACCTGCTGCTCCAGAGTCTGGGTCCCAGAGGCTCAGGGACCCCTTGGCGAGGTGGGGGGTGGCGGACTCCCACAGAGGGGAGAGGGGAAATGGGTGCACAGAGGGGAGAGGGGAACTGGGTGCAAGGCCACCAGCACCCAGCTCACTTTCAGCCCCTCTCTGGGCTCCACAGTTACCTCTTCAGGCCACAGGGCAGCAAACCCACACCCGGCAATGGGGAGGCAGTTTGGGCTCAACAGAGGAGGCTGGAGAGGGCGGCCACAGGGCACTTCATGATTCAGGAGACCTGCCCACAAGGCGTGGCGGAAGGGGTTCCACCTGCAGCAGGAGAGGCGGCTCCAAGATACCGTTTCCAGAGAATGGCTCAGGATTTTCATCCCTGCCACTCAGCGAGATACCCCAAAGGATGGACGGTGTCCGGTTCACCTACCCCCACCCTGAGACGGCCAGCCTGGGGCGCGCGCGCACACACTCACACATATACACACACACACACCCTTTGGCCCCTCCTCTAAGTACGTGTGTGTGCAGCCCCTCCCCCACCCCTGGGAGCACAGCCCTGGTCTCACCGTGCTGTGGCAGTCACCTCCAGGGCTGGTGTCGCTGCCTCCACCCACACCCTGGGCTGTTTCCACATGGCAGCCCAAGAGGCCTGTGACCCCGGGTTCCCTCTCTGCCACCACCTTCCATCCTGCCCGTGGTCAGTCTCACTTCATTTTCAAAACCTTCACGCATGCTCTGCCCTCTGCCCGGGGGTCTCCTCCCCAGCTCCTCAGGCTCTGCCCAACACCCCCCCCCCCGGGTCACCTCCCTGTCTCCCCAACTCCCTGGTTCTGGTTTCTTTTTAAAGCATTGTCACTGCCTGGAGCTACCCTGTGGGATGCCCTATCCTGAGTGTCCACTGCCCAAGGGCTGGCCTGGACAGGCGCTAAATGAGTGCACACCATCAGCTGTGCTGAGCCCTGCACAGCTGGAGCCGACCACGCAGTGGGGCCAAGGCAGGCTACAGGACCATCAAGGGGCTGCCCGGACACCCCACCCCCCACCACTTGCAGGTGCTAAATCAGACATTTGTAAAATCAGTGCACGCCTTTGGACTGAAGCCCTGAAATCTACCTTCTGGGAGCCAGTGGCCCGGCCTGGGGAGGAACGAGGGCGGAGGGCGGAGGGCCTGGTGGGGAGGGAGATGGTGGGCTCCGCAGTCCCTTCCTGGCCAGGCTGGGTCCCGGAAGCCCAAGGGCAGTGGAGGCCCCTAGCGCCCAGAGCTCAGAGCTGTCCCCACCCACGTCCCGTTCTTGGGAGCCTCGAGACCCAGCCGTCACGCCGGGAGGAGCGGCCACGCCTCAGGACCATCAGTGTCCCTGAGGGCCCCGGTTAGGGGCTGGGACGGCGGCCCGGCTGACGCGGGCGGAGGCGCTCTGGTGAGTCCTCGTGGGCCCTGCGTGACTGGTCGCCTCGGAGAAGCGCAGGCGAGTCGCCCCTGTGGCCCAGCAAAGCTGCCCACAAGGGATGACGACGTTGTGGCCACTTAAGCCACCAAGTTTGGGTGATTCAGTTTACAGCAGTGGGTCAGTGGAGCCCAAACTGCTGAGGGGTCGACTCCTGGGGCCCAAGTGCCCCCACCCCTGTGCAGCGGGCACCCTACCGGGCCGCAGGGCCACTTTGGGTCACTGGAATGGCCTCATTCCAGCTTTAAGACAGAGTCGTGTTCGTTGTGAAACTTCATTTTCATGCCAGTGGAAACCACGGGTCTTGGGTTGCCCGTGCTCCCTGGCGCACCAGACAACACGTTGGCTTCAGCAGCAGGAATCGATTGACTCCCAGTTTTGAGACTAGAACTCCAAAGTGGGCGTCAGCAAAATGCCCGCCTTCTCCCTAAAGCCTGTGACATTCGAATGCCGGCTGCTGATTTTGAAGGCTTGCTGAGCCAGGATTTAAGAAGACTGGTTTGGCTATCACGGGCTGCCACGATCCCTGGTTTGCATTCTCCTTTCCTTTCAGCCATCAGGAAGTGGACCTCACAGCCCCTCTGTGGCCGGAACGGACACATGTCTAGGTCTGGTCCACGCGTGGTGAGCAGGAGTGACGTGCGAGGCCTCCAAGCAGGAGCGTTTCACGGCTGGCACAAGATCTCAGCATTCTCTCCCCCTTCACTGGGGGTGGGGGGCTCACAGCTCCATCAGTCAGGGTCCAGGGCACGGGTCCATTCAGACCAGAGGCTCTGCCGATGCTCCCTGAGCAGGACACACAGTGTTGTGTGAGCCCCCGAGATCTGGGGGTATGTGCTCGTCTGAATCCGTGGTGGACCCCAGAAAAGCCATGCCCTTTAATCCTCATTCAGTATTGCTGGGTGGGAGTATTTTGATTGTTTCCATGAAGATGTGACCCACCCAGTTGAGGGTGGTAACTTTTGATTAGATGATTTCCATGGAGGTGTGTCTCCACCCACTGAAGTTGGAGTTGCTTGCTGGAATCCTTTAAAGAGGAAACATTTTGGAGAGAGAGTCCCTTTTTGGTAGAGCCACGTGAAAGCCAGCAGACACCGCCATGTTCACCACGTGCCCTTCCAGCTGAGAGAAACGTTGAACGTCGTCGGCCTTCTTGAACCAAGGTATCTTTCCCCGGATGCCTTGAATTGGGCATTTCTATAGACTTGTTTTAATTGGGACATTTTCTCGGCCTTAGAACTGTAAACTGGAAGCTTATTAAATTCCCCTTGTTAAAAGCCATTCTGTTTCTGGTATATTGCATTCTGGCAGCTAGCAAACTAGAACAGGGTAGTTTATTTCACAAGCATATCCTAGCAGATGCCGATGTAATAGTAACAGAAGTTAGTGGGGTTTGTTTGTTTTTTGAGCCGAGAAGAAAACGAGCAGAGCATACGCCATGTGTTCCGGGTGGAGGGAACAGCAGGTGCTGAGGCTTTAGGAGGGAACGAGCTCGGGGAGTCCAATGGACTGAATATCATCACAGCTGTTCCCTGCTCCTTTCCCCTGCCAGGAAGCTGTCTGCAGCCCCTCCACACGGGCTCCTCCTGCCCGGGTCCCACCCCCCGATCCCAACAGGGTTAGGAAATGGGGAGGTGGGTGGTGTCGGCGGGAACTCAGAGCCCAAAGAAGCTGGAGCCTTTTGTCCTCAGCGGTGAAGCCTGGCTGACCAACTTGAGCCCTACAAACTCACAGAAGCTTCAACTTGTATCACGACTGGCAGCGGCGATCTGCAGCCGGGCCAGCGTCCAGCGCAGGGCTCCACGGCACCAGGGCCACGGGGACGCACCTCACGCCTCGTAACTTAAGTCGTGCTTTCCTGAATCTACAGAGAGTCCCCACAGCTAAGCGCTGTGCTGCCGTGGCCGAGGGCTGGGTCGGCCCGTGCCCCTTTGCCTTTCTCCTGGTGGCCCACAGCTGCTCTCTCAAACGAACACCACGCGCACCCCCACCCGCGCAGCTGTCCTGCCGGGAGCCCCTGAGCCTAAAGGACGTCAGCATCGCCACCTGTGAGAGCTGGGAACGTGAAACAACCCAAGTGTCCACCAGTGGGGGACTGATGAAGTTATGGGACAGCCACCAGCTGGGCTACTCTAAGTAGCTTGTAGCCGTGAGGAAATGCATTTCCCATTATCATGAGGGCCAGTGCAGGGCGAGGAACACCAGCTGCTCAGGGCCCCTCCTGCCCCTTTTGGGTAGGAGCTTTCTTCCTTGCAGCCCCAAGGTGGCTGCTGAACCTCCGGGCAGGAAGCAGGTGGGTAAAACCTCAAGACCTGCTGAATTCTTTGCAGGAAAGCCACGCTCAGAGGCAGGACAGGTCACCACCCCACATTGTGGGGGCTGGAGGTACACTTTCAAGTGGTCTAGGACAGTGGCGGGGCCGTGGGTGAGGGCAGAGCAGGTGTGCGCTGCGTGGCCGCCTAGAGGCTGGTCCGGGACAGGCCCCAGAGCGGAGGGAGGCAAATCTGGGCGTGTAGCTGTGGAACCAGGAAGTGAAAACACGCACAAGCCCATCCGTGTAACGCATATGTAGGCAGGACAACATCGGCTGTCCTGGGGGCAAGGCTGGAGGGATGGACATGGGGTGGCTTGCAAGTCCCTGGGGTAAATGTGATTGTGATGGTTTTAAAACCCATCTGCAAATCCTTTGGTCCCCCTTCCGTCTGGAAGTGAGGGCGAAACCCCTACCCTTGATGGGGCGAGCGTCCTCTGACCCTAGGGGAATAGGACAGAGCAGAAATGACACAGGGTGACGCCGGAGGCCAGGTCACAGGAGGCCACACAGCTTCCCCCCACCGCGTGCACGTGGGACCCTCCCCTGGGAGCCGGCCACCATGTTGTGGGGAAGCAGAGGCCACGAGGAGACTCCACGGGTGGGGGCTTCAGCCGTCACGCCTGCAGTGGGGGGCCTCCACGCAGCCCTGGCAGAGCCACTTGCTGACCACCTGAGACCCTGTCAGGTGAGTAAGCCCAGAACCTGAGACGTGACAGGGAATGACCCAAATCAGGCAGCTTGGTTTGAGGTTTTGTCTCGTAGTGATTGAAAATGGGTAGTGGTTTTTACCTCTGTAAGTTTCACTATTAGAGACAAGTTTATTTCCCCCACTCCCGACTTAGAGACAACGGATGCAGAGCCCTGCTTAGGGGAAGTACATCTTGTTGAGAAAGATGCTAAAGGCTTTGTTTTGTTTTGTTTTTAAATGGTCATTTGTGAATGCTGAAAAAGACGTTTATTGCTGTTTTCTTATTCTTCTATGCAAAAGTAGTTTCTTAAAACGGCTCCTAGTCTCTGAAGGATGCGGGTTAAAGGAACACAGCCTTGCAGTGAGGGTGTGTTAACCTCAGCAGTGGTTCCAAAGAAGCCACATCTGCAAAAGCTGCCGCCCCGGGGCAGCTGTCCCCTGCTGCTTGGGGTCCACACCCCTGTCTGGTGTCAGCTCAGCCCCAAGGGGCCGCTGCCCTGGAGGCTGGTGTCCCCATGTTGTCCAGCTGGGTGCATGCCAAGGTCTGGGCAGCAGGCTGGTGGTGTCTGCTCGCCCTCGGGGGCCTCAGCGGGGCTCTGGCGTGGCCGTCACCCCAGGCTGTAGGCTGAAGGCAGTCTTGGGGTGACTGTGGCGGGCCCAGAGGCAGGTGGGGGCCACCATGGGCTCTCTGTGTGCATGGTCACCTGGGCAGGGGGGCGGCTCGAGAGGACGCAGGGGCTCAGCACGCCAGGCTCCGTGCTCCAGACGTCCTTGTCCCCGCCATGGTCCCTGCAGGGAGAGGAAGCATGAGTTGGGGGGAAGAGAGGCTGGGCCCCCCATCCTGGGCCCCTTCCCAGGACGCCCCAAACCCCAGTCAGGGCCACAGACACACACAGGCTGGGGTGGGGGGGACACCTTTACACCCCACAACCTCTCAGGCTGGCCCGACCCCCTCCATCTCATCCTCCAAACACCCACACCCGGGAACCCAGGGCAGGGAGAGGACTAAGGCCCCCACCTCCCGCTCCCGCCCGGGGCTTCCCCAGCAGCTGTGGGGGGAGGCGCTGCGGGCATCTCGACTTGTGCAGTGTCTCCAAGGCCGCCCCTGTGCAAACGGGGGGCTTCTGCCCGTGACAACGAACTGATTTTGTTTATCGACTGCAATGCATGCCCTGCGCTAATGTGAGGTGTTAGTGACAGGGAATGCATGTGCATACGTGTGTGCATGTGTGCGTGCGTGCGTGCATGCGTGTGCTGGGGGGGTGGCATATGGGCACTCTGGACTGTCTGCTTGATTTTTCCATAAACCTAAAGCTACTCTTAAAAAAAAAGGGCCCACCCCCCATGGAAAAGAGTGTTACTATCTGAAAGAGTGTGAAGCAAGTAGCACACACTGTAAGCACATGTCTGTGATATAAAAAATACAGAATGGGCAAACCTGGCTTTGCCGAAGAGAAATTTTTACGGACAACCAGTGGAAAACAGCACACCTTATCCCAGGCCTTGCCTGCAGGGCAGCGTCACCCTTGAATGGGCATGTCCAGGGGTGCTGGGCTGTGGGGCTGGGACATCCCCTGCGCCCAGGAGCCAGAAGCCAGGGGCTTTGGGGAGTCTGCCCCCACCAGGCTGGGCAGAAGGGAGCCTGCCACCCCGGGACCTGACTGGGGAGTAAGGCTCTGCCTCGAGCTCCCCCCGCTCTCTCTCTGTCTCACCCCATGCCTCACCTCCAATTTCCTGTCTCTTGAGATGCACTCACTAGAGGGGAGTGTCAGAGCGGCCCCCAAGACGGCCTCCCCTCGTGGTCTCTCAGAGCATCCTGGGGCCAGGGCCGGCCCACTCTTGGCTCTCATGACCACAGCGGAGGGGCGGGCTGTGCACTCCAGGGCATTCTCAGAAGCCCGCCCAGGGTCTACAGGGCAGGGGCAGGGCCCACCAGGTGCGATCCCCCAGGAGCTTGGGAACCCTCGGCAGCGCCTCCGCTGCACACCGCCCAGGGGCAGGACCTCCGCGCTCTTAGCGACCCCTGCCCGCCCGGTCTGCTCCCAGGCCGGGTTCCACCCCCCCACCCCCACCCCCGAGGCGCAGCCGGTGCCCACATGCTGAAGCTGCGGTTGTCACACGCCTGCCGGGCCCCTTCGGGCGCGTGTGACCGGCTCCCGGGCCTGCTGCCGCCACCCTTGATGCCGAGGTACGCGGCCTGCACGGTCTCCAAGTCCTCGCCGCGCAGCTGGCACCACAGCTGGGTTGCCCTGGGGAGACAGCGCGGGACAGGGGACACTCAGCCGGGCCGCCTCCGGGACGCATGCACCGCGCCATCACGGGGCCCACAGGGGCGGCTGGCCTCCTGGAAGGCCAGAGAGTAGATACTTGAGGCCGCACCTCAGCCCGGCAGAAGCGGCCAGAGGGCGTCTGTGGACAGGTGGCCCCAACACAACTCCACTTCCAGGAGCAGGCAGCAGGTCTGGCTGGAGGAAGGCTGCAGGTCACCAGGCAGGGCGCACAGCATGGTGGAGCCTCCGCCGCGTCCGCAGGCCTGGGCCCCTGGCAGAGGCGTGCGTCTGGCCAACTGCGCAGTTTAAAGAATAGCCACGGCCCTGGATGCACAAGCCACGCGATAGAAGCCCGTGTCCCTCCGGCCCCAACGCCTCCGTCCCGTCACCCCGTCACCCCCCCACCTCAGTGAAGGGGACACCACCCCGACATCAGAGTCTAACTGCTGCTGTCGTCTGCAGTTTCCCGGCCCTGTGTATGTCGGCAGCAGGCGGGGCGAGCCCGGAGCAGCAGGCAGGGGCTGGAGGCTCTGTCCCAGCCAGATGGCTCCCCACCTGGGTGCAGCCAGGGGACCCCAATGGAGCTGCTCTTCCATAGGCATGGACGGTAGGAGCGGCAGCCCAGGTGCACCCCAACCCTCCTTTGTGCCAACTCAGGATGAAGTGCGGCCCTTTGGACAGTGTCCTGGCCTAAGGACCGCCCGCTAACCAGGGCAGCCCCTGCACACACGCCGTCCCCTGTGCCCCGCAGAGACACCAGGCAGAGACCCGGAAGCAGTGGGGACAGGCAGGGGGACGGCATGTTCCACGTGTGCCCAGAGCCCATCTGCACAGATGCCCACACCGCCCGCCCGCACGGCCGGCCCGCACCTGTCTGAGCGCCGCTGCTCGCTCTTCTTCATGCACTTTATGAGGCAGCAGGTGAGGAAGGCCATGGACATGAGCAGGATGAGGGCACAGCTGACGATGGAGGCGACCACAGCCACCCTGAAGCCAAAGGTCTCGTACAGGGGCACAGCTGTGAGGGAGGCCAGCCAAGGGCGCAGGGTCAGGCCTGGCCCCAGGGGAGCCCCACTCTATGGCAGAAGCTGGAGGCTGAGGCAAAGGTCTGAACAAACTATTGCCATGGGTGGAGCTATCAGGGAAGATTCTCCCTGAGAGGGGGCATTTGAGCAGGGTTTTGGAGGTTGCGTAGGAGTTTGCAGAGTGACGAATGGGTAGCAGGGGGATAGCTCAGTCATTCCCACCAAGTGGAGCCCTGGCTGAGAAGTACAGGAAATATGGACCACCGAGACTGTACGATAGCAACCAGTTGTTGATGAGGCCGCAGCCAGCCCAGGGGCTTTGAGTTTTCACAATGCCCCAACTGGCAGAGCCTTCAAGGGCCAACACAACTTCTCAGGTCACCTATTAGCAAGGAGCAAAAGCAAGGAAGATGCCCAGACTTGACGGGCCTGTGTCTGGACCCTGCCTTTGGCGAGTATCAGCTGTGTAACTTCAGCTCTGCACAGAGATCTCATCTTTTGGGTTCTAAGGGATGTTCTGTGGAAAAGGGGCTCCCTGTACTCTAACTTGAGGACCACGTGGACTTTCCCCACAGTGGTGGACACTGCTCACATCCCCTCGGCACCCCTGCCCCTGCGTCTGGTCGGACACTGGCCATCTGGAATGAGGGCTGCTGTCCCAACTGCACAGGACACAGACTCATGTTCCAGCCAGTGAGACGTAGGGGGTGCCACACGCACAAATTCTAAGATCATTCCTCGAGACAGAAGGAGGCTCCCGGCCACCAGGGTGGCAGAGTGAGCCGCCCCAGGGTTTTGTCTTGCACAGAAGCTTTAAAGCAGCAAACAAGAGCCAGCAGAGGCAGCTTCCCCAAGCTGCAGAAAACAGGGCTGCAGTCAAGGGCAGCGCCGAATCAGGAAAAAGGCGACCTAGAAACAACAGGCTTGATGAGACTGAATCACTGCTTGTGCACCTTGAATGGGCTGTATGGCGTGTGACTCTATCTCAACAAAACTGCTTAAAAAAAAGAAGAAAAAAATGGTAGGCTCTCATGGAGCCGAGGCTGGCCCCCCGCCCATCCCCTTACCGGCCCGGTACAGGGCTAGCCTGCTTTCTTAGTGCGGACTGCTGGTCCCCATTCCAGAGAATCCATCGTGCACATCACAGGAGCACATATGTCCGGCCCCGTCTATCTGGCGGTGGCCTGAAGAATGAACCTGGACGCTCGTCTCAGGCTCACCCTGCCACACTTGTCCTGCCTACAGAGGCAGCTTACAGAACTCTCTAACAGGACACTGTAGGACAGCGGTTAAATCACTGCTGCCTGGGCAAAGGTTTGCTGCTGTGGGACAGACAGGGCAGTGTCCACACCAGGAGGAAACACTGTTTCCTAGGGCAGAGGGGAGGGCCGTATACGTCTGCCTCGGGCTATTCTCTAAGCTTGTTGTTAGGACAGCTAACCTCTGAAGGAAAGCATTCGCCCATGCCAGTCTGTTAAGAACCTCCTCGGAAACATTCCCACCTCTTCACCCCAGAACAAGTGCCTGGCACACAGCTGCCAACACCCTCTTGGAGGACGCAGCTGGCATCCAACAGAGTACCTGGGAGGATGGGGCCTGGGTCCCAACATGGCAGAACACTGCAGAAGCCCAGGACTGCCCATCCTGAGGTTTAAAGGTAAGAGAAATAGCACTGCTATTTTGAATTTTCTGTCTCTTGGAACCTAATTCTACCACGCATTCCTGTTCTCAGAGATTCATTCAGCACATGAGCAATTTTAAGGCTCTGAGAAGTCCTGCAGCATATAAATGTAGCTTTTTGCAAACTATTTTGATTCTGGAAGCTTTATCTGCATGATGCGCATTAAGGATTCACAGCCTCCTTTTGGAAAGGGCTGTGTCGTACCCTCAGCAGTCACTGCCTCATCTAGTCCCTCCACTGTGTACAGCAGATAAAGCTAGAAAACCATCTTCTCCTGAGATCGGGAACTCCAGGGGTCCTGCATACCCCAGAACCTAAAAGTCTTGGCACAAGGAATAAGCGTTAGCTGCACACATGGATGAGAACGAATGAATGAATGACGGCCTCTCGCTGAATAGATGGTCCAGCTCAGGCAGGACCAGTAACGCGTAAGGAACCAGCCGAGCTGGGATGCAGAGCCAAGGGCTGGGACTCACAGGCGGGTCCCACACGGGCCAGGCAGATGGACGGGCCGCCAGCCTGGGGACGAGGGTGCTGCAGCCGCCACCCACTGCCCCTCTCAGGCCACGGGAGGGGGCTCCGGGCCCACACACCCCATGGCAGCTGCTGGGGCGGGGGCTCGGGGAGCAGGCCTTACCCTTGCACACGGGCGTCCCCGAAGACCACTGGGCGGCAGTCCCCTTCCAGGCACAGGTGACGAGGCCGGGCCCCACCATGTGGTGGCCCGAGGGGCAGTGGAACAGGACGACAGTCCCCAGGGCCGTGCCGTCTCCGCGAAGCACTTGGAAGGTTCCCGGCCGGGGTGGCCGCACGTGGCTGCAGGTGCCTGGGAAGGAGAAGGGATAGGTGTGAGGGCATGGCCTTCCTGGGTGGGGACAGCGGCAGGGGCCAGGCAGCACGCCCGCAGGTGACCGCAGGTGACCACAGGGGGAGGGGGAAAGGCTGTTCTGCAGGTCACGTGGGAAAGGTCACCTCGGGCCAGCGGGGAATGGGTGGGCCAGGCCAGGGGACACTGGGGCAACCAGAGCTGGGTCCTGAAATTAAAGTGAACCCTATTAGGGTAAAGGAACATTCCGGAACGTATGGCGGTGACAGTCATTTGACACCGGGAATATAATATCATCAGAAATGGCTAAAGCAGAAAATGTTATGTTGTATATATGCTACCTCAATAAACATTTTTAGAAAAAGAACTCTGGATGTTTTTGACCGCTTCCTCGACCAGGAGGGAAAAGAGACCAACACTCGATGGAAGGGCTGTGCTGGGAGGCTCTGCCGCCGGCGGGTGAAGCCGAAGGGGGGGCCGCGGGGGAGGGGGCCCGGGGGGGAGGGGAGGGCAGGTGGGCTCTCATCGAGCTGGGGCGGGAAGCTGGCAGGTTCCCTCTGGCTGGTTCCCGGAGCAGGGGGCTGTGTTGGGAGTTGGCAGCTCTTCATTGGCGGGATTTAAGATGGAAACGCTGCTGTAGGCAGGCAGGGTTAAGGGACGCTTATCTCAAGATTACAGCTGGCGGGGGGCATGGGCTGGGGCAGGCTCGGTGGGTTTCCTAGAAATCATGAGTGGGGGAGGTTTCTTGGAATATCTGCTGGGGGCCGGTCACATCACAGGGAAAAGGGTTCTGCCTAACAGCTTTGAAGATTAAGATGTTAAAAAATATAAAACAAACATTTATACAATTTGAAGGAGGGTGGCAGAAATTTTTCCTCCTTTCCAAAGACAGATATTATGAAGGAAAAAAAGAGGGCGATATGAATACGTGCGACTTCATGAAAAGCAAAAACAAAAACTTTTGCTCAGGGTGCATGGGTAGTTCAGTGGTAGAACGATTCCTAACTGGAGGGGTTGGGTGAGTATTTGTAACCACCATGTATCAAAGGATGCTGGACCTTCTGTACACAGCATATATACACCAATAAGACAATGATATCAATAGACGGACAGACAATGACAAGTATCACAAGAGATGGACAAATTATGAAAAAACAAATGGCTCAAAAATCAAGGGGCAGGGCAATTAGGCAAGAAAAGGAAATAAAAGGCACCCAGATTGGGAAGGAAGAAATAAAATTATTGTCAGGTGACATGATCTCGTATGTAGAAAACCCTAAAGAATCCAATAAAAAAATGCCGGAAGACAAATGCATTCAGCAAGGGAGCAAATACAAGATACAAGGTCAGTGTACAAAAATCAATTACATTTCTGCACAGAGCGATGAGTACACCAAAAATAAAACTAAGTAAACAATTCCACTTATAATAGCATCAAAAAAAATAAAATGCTTAGGAATAAATGTAACAGAAGATGTGTTAAACTTATACTCCAGAAACTATAAAACATTGTTGAAAGAATTAAAGACCTAAATAAGTGGAAAAGCATCCCACGTCCATGTATCAGAAGATACTGTTAAGATGACTACACTACCAAAGGGACCTACAGGTTCAGTGCAACCTGTATCAAACTCTGTTTCGGTTTCCTGGGCTGCTCAAGCAAATACCATGGAATGGGCTGGTTTAAACAACTGGGATTGATTAGCTCAAAGTGGAGAGGTTAAGAGGAAGGCCAAATCCAGCTGTCAGCAAAGCAGTGCTTTCTCCTGGAAGACGGGCGCTCTGGTGCCAGCTGCCGGTGACCCTGGGTCCCGGGCTCCTGTCACGTGGCAGTGCCCATGCCAGCCTCTCCTGAACTCTCCTGGGTTCCACCGAACTTCAGCTTCTCGCTTCCCATGGGCTTTTCCCTGTCTAAATTTCATTCTGCTTTTTTTTTTATTAATTAAAAAAGATTAACTAACAAAACATTTAGAAATCATTCCACTCTACATGTACAATCAGTAATTCTTAACATCATCACATAGTTGCATATTCATCATTTCTTAGTACATTTGCATTGATTTATAAAAAGAAATAAAAAGACAACAGAAAAAGAAATAAAACGATAATAGAAAAAAAAACAAAAAAAACACTATACCTCACATGAACCTTCATTCAATGTTTTAACATAATTACATTACAGTTAGGTAGTATTGTACTGTCCATTTCTGAGTTTTTATATTCAGTCCTGTTGCCCAATCTGTATCCCTTCAGCTCCAATTTCCCAATATCTTACCCTATTTCTATCTCCTGATGGTCTCTGTTACCAATGAAATATTCCAAGTTTGTTCACTAATGTTAGTTCCTATCAGTGAGACCATACAGTATTTGTCCTTTAGTTTTTGGCTAGTCTCACTCAGCATAATGTTCTCTAGGTCCATCCATGTTATTACATGCTTCATAAGTTTATTCTGTCTTAGAGCTGCATAATATTCCATCGTATGTATATACCACAGTTTGTTTAGCCACTCGTCTGTTGATGGACATTTTGGCTGTTTCCATCTCTTTGCAATTGTAAATAATGCTGCTATAAACATTGGTGTGCAAATGTCCGTTTGTGTCTTTGCCCTTAAGTTCTCTGAGTAGATTCCTAGCAATGGTATTGCTGGGTCATATGGCAATTCTGTATTCAGCTTTTTGAGGAACCACCAAACTGCCTTCCACAGTGGTTGCACCATTTGACAGTCCCACCAACAGTGGATAAGTGTGCCTCTTTCTCCGCATCCTCTCCAGCACTTGTCATTTTCTGTTTTGTTGATAATGGCCATTCTGGTGGGTGTGAGATGATATCTCATTGTGGTTTTGATTTGCATTTCTCTAATGGCCAGGGACATTGAGCATCTCTTCATGTGCCTTTTGGCCATTTGTATTTCCTCTTCTGAGAGGTGTCTGTTCAAGTCTTTTTCCCATTTTGTAATTGGGTTGGCTCTCTTTTTGTTGTTGAGTTGAACAATCTCTGTATAAATTCTGGATACTAGACCTTTATCTGAGATGTCGTTTCCAAATATTGTCTCCCATTGTGTAGGCTGTCTTTTTACTTTCTTGATGAAGTTCTTTGATGCACGAAAGTGTTTAAATTTGAGGAGCTCCCATTTATTTATTTCCTTCTTCAGTGCTCTTGCTTTAGGTTTAAGGTCCATAAAACCGCCTCCAATTGTAAGTTTCATAAGATATCTCCCTACATTTTCCTCTAACTGTTTTATGGTCTTAGACCTAATGTTTAGATCTTTGATCCATTTTGAGTTAACTTTTGTATAAGGTGTGAGATATGGGTCTTCTTTCATTCTTTTGCATATGGATATCCAGTTCTCTAGGCACCATTTATTGAAGAGACTGTTCTGTCCCAGGTGAGTTGGGTGACTGCCTTATCAAAGATCAAATGTCCATAGATGAGAGGGTCTATATCTGAGCACTCTATTCGATTCCATTGGTCGATATATCTATCTTTATGCCAATACCATGCTGTTTTGACCACTGTGGCTTCATAATATGCCTTAAAGTCAGGCAGCGCGAGACTTCCAGCTTCGTTTTTTTTCCTCAAGATGTTTTTAGCAATTCGGGGCACCCTGCCCTTCCAGATAAATTTGCTTATTGGTTTTTCTATTTCTGAAAAATAAGTTGTTGGGATTTTGATTGGTATTGCATTGAATCTGTAAATCAATTTAGATAGAACTGACATCTTAACTATGTTTAGTCTTCCAATCCATGAACATGGTATGCCCTTCCATCTATTTAGGTCTTCTGTGATTTCTTTTAACAGTTTTTTGTAGTTTTCTTTGTATAGGTTGTCTCTTTAGTTAAATTTATTCCTAGGTATTTTATTCTTTTAGTTGCAATTGTAAATGGGATTCGTTTCTTGATTTCCCCCTCAGCTTGTTCATTACTAGTGTATAGAAATGCTACAGATTTTTGAATGTTGATCTTGTAACCTGCTACTTTGCTGTACTCATTTATTAGCTCTAGTAGTTTTGTTGTGGATTTTTCCAGGTTTTCGACGTATAGTATATCATCTGCAAACAGTGATAGTTTTACTTCTTCCTTTACAATTTTGATGCCTTGTATTTCTTTTTCTTGTCTAATTGCTCTGGCTAGAACCTCCAACACAATTTTGAATAATAGTGGTGATAGTGGACATCCTTGTCTTGTTCCTGATCTTAGGGGGAAAGTTTTCTATTTTTCCCCATTGCGGATGATATTAGCTGTGGGTTTTTCATATATTCCCTCTATCATTTTAAGGAAGTTCCCTTGTATTCCTATCTTTTGAAGTGTTTTCAACAGGAAAGGATGTTGAATCTTGTCAAATGCCTTCTCTGCATCAATTGAGATGATCATGTGATTTTTCTGCTTTGATTTGTTGATATGGTGTATTACATTAATTGATTTTCTTATGTTGAACCATCCTTGCATATCTGGGATGAATCCTACTTGGCCATGATGTATAATTCTTTTAATGTGTTGCTGGATTCGGTTTGCTAGAATTTTGTTGAGGATTTCTGCATCTATATTCATTAGAGAGATTGGTCTGTAGTTTTCTTTTTTTGTAATATCTTTGCCTGGTTTTGGTATGAGGGTGATGTTGGCTTCATAGAATGAATTAGGTAGCTTTCCCTCCACTTCAATTTTTTTGACGAGTTTGAGCAGGGTTGGTACTAATTCTTTCTGGAATGTTTGGTAAAACTCACATGTGAAGCCGTCTGGTCCTGGACTTTTCTTTATGGGAAGCTTTTGAATGACTGATTCAATTTCTTTACTTGTGATTGGTTTATTGAGGTCACCTATTTCTTCTTGAGTCAAAGTTGGTTGTTCATGCCTTTCTAGGAACTTGTCCTTTCATCTACATTGTTGTATTTATTAGCATAAAGTTGTTCATAGTATCCTGTTATTACCTCCTTTATTTCTGTGACGTCAGTGGTTATGTCTCCTCTTCCATTTCTGATCTTATTTATTTGCGTCCTCTCTCTTCTTCTTTTGGCCAGTCTTGCTAAGGGCCCATCAATCTTGTTGATTTTCTCATAGAACCAACTTCTGGTCTTATTGATTTTCTCTATTGTTTTCATGTTCTCAATTTCATTTATTTCTGCTCTAATCTTTGTTATTTCTTTCCTTTTGCTTGCTTTGGGGTTAGGTTGCTGTTCTTTCTCCAGTTCTTCCAAGTGGACAGTTAATTCCTGCATTTTTGCCCTTTCTTCTTTTTTGATATAGGCATTTAGGGCAATAAATTTCCCTCTTAGCACTGCCTTTGCTGCGTCCCATAGGTTTTGATATGTTGTGTTTTCATTTTCATTGGCCTCGAGATATTTACTAATTTCTCTTGTAATTTCTTCCTTGACCCACCGGTTGTTTAAGAGTGTGTTGTTGAGCCTCCACGTATTTGTGAATTTTCTGGCACTCTGCCTATTATTGATTTCCAACTTCATTCCTTTATGATCTGAGAAAGTGCTGTGTACGATTTCAATCTTTTTAAATTTGTTGAGACTTTCTTTGTGACCCAGCACATGGTCTATCTTTGAGAATGATCCATGAGCACTTGAGAAAATGTGTATCCTGCTGTTGTGGGGTGTAATGTCCTATAAATGTCTGTTAAGTCTAGCTCATTTATTGTAATATTCAAATTCTCTGTTTCTTTATTGATCCTCTGTCCAGTTGTTCTGTCCATTGATGAGAGTGGGGAATTGAAGTCTCCAACTATTATGGTAGATGTGTCTATTTTCCTTTTCAGCGTTTGCAGTGTATTCCTCACTATTTTGGGGCATTCTGGTTCGGTGCATAAATATTTATGATTGTTATGTCTTCTTGTTGAATTGTTCCTTTTATTAGTAGATAGTATCCTTCTTTATCTCTTTTAACTGTTTTACATTTGAAGTCTAATTTGTTGGATATTAGTATAGCTACTCCTGCTCTTTTCTGGTTATTTGCATGAAATATCTTTTCCCAACCTTTCACTTTCAACCTATGTTTATCTTTGGCTCTAAGATGTGTTTCCTGTAGACAGCATATAGAAGGATCCTGTTTTTTAATCCATTCTGCCAGTCTATGTCTTTTGATTGGGGAATTCAGTCCATTGACATTTAGTGTTATTAGTGTTTGGGTAATACTTTCCTCTACCATATTGCCTTTTGTATTATATATATCTTATGTAATTTTCCTTCTTTCTGCACTCTTCTCCACACCTCTCTCTTCTGTCTTTTCGTATCTGTCTCTAGTGCTCCCTTTAGTATTTCTTGCAGAGCTGGTCTCTTGGTCACAAATTCTCTCAGTGACTTTTGGCTGAAAATGTTTTAATTTCTCCCTCATTTTTGAAGGACAATTCTGCTGGATATGGGAGTCTTGGTTGGCAGTTTTTCTGTTTTAGTAATTTAAATATATCATCCCACTGTCTTCTTGCCTCCATGGTTTCTGCTGAGAAATCTACACGTAGTATTATTGGGTTTCCCTTGTATGTGATGGGTTGTTTTTCTCTTGCTGCTTTCAAGATCCTCTCTTTCTCTTTGACCTCTGACATTCTAACTAGTAAATGTCTTGGAGAACGCCTATTTGGATCTATTCTCTTTGGGGTTCGCTGCACTTCTTGGATCTGTAATTTTAGGTCTTTCATAAGAGTTGGGAAATTTTCAGTGATAATTTCTTCCATTAGTTTTTCTCCTCCTTTTCCCTTCTCTTCTCCTTCTGGGACACCCACACAACACGTATATTTGTGTGCTTCATATTATCATTCAATTCCCTGAGCCCCTGTTCAAATTTTTCCATTCTTTTCCCTATAGTTTCTGTTTCTTTTTGGATTTCAGATGTTCCATCCTCCAGTTCACTAATTCTAACCTCTGTCTCTTGAAATCTACCATTGTAGGTTTCCATTGTTTTTTTCATCTCTTCTACTGTATCTTTCATTCCCATAAGTTCTGTGATTTGTTTTTTCAGACTTTCCATTTCTTATTTTTGTTCATTCCTTGCCTTCTTCATGTCCTCCCTCAATTCATTGATTTGGTTTTTGAAGAGGTTTTCCATTTCTGTTCGTATATTCAGAATTAGTTGTCTCAGCTCCTGTATCTCATTTGAACTATTGGTTTGTTCCTTTGATTGGGCCATATCTTCAATTTTCCTGGTGTGATTTGTTATTTTTTGCTGGCCTCTGGACATTTAATTACCTTAATTAGTTTATTCTGGAGATTGCTTTCACTTATCTTACCTAGGGTTTTCTTGCTAGATGAGTTTATTGTCTATCTGTTCATTGACCTTCAGTTCAGCCTTTTCTGGGCCTCTAGCTTAAGTTTTGTTTAACAGAGGGTAATTTTTCAGTTCTTATTTTCTTGTTTCTTGTCCTGCTTGTAAGGTGCGTTTTCCCTCCCCACCCTTAGGAGGGCCTACATAGGTATTACAGACTCCAGCCAGGTTTTCCCGGACTAAACTGGCCTCCTTTCGGGGGGAAGGAATCACCTGCGTCAGTTTTCCCTGAGTGTGAGACCCAGCAGGTTGAAAGACTTTCCTGTGAAGTCTCTGGGCTCTGTTTTTCTTATCCTGCCCAGTATGTGGTGCTTGTCTGTCTGCGGGTCCCACCAGCAAAATATGTTGTGGCTCCTTTAACTTTGGAAGGCTCTCCCTGCTGGGGGTGTGGTGGAGACAGAGGAAAGGTTGTAGGCTGGTTTTAATGACTTCAAATTGCCAAGCCCTGGGGTCTGAATTCCTTGGGAGAGGGACTCCACCTGAGTTGCGTTTCACCCCTCCCGTGGGGAAGGTTCAGGTGGGAGACAGCCCTGAAAGCAGCCTGTTTCTGCGTTTGGGGCCGCTGCAGCCTGTGCAATCCCGGCGCTGAGTCCAAAGGCAACCTATCCTCCGCAGAAACAGCCGCAGAAGGCTCCGTTTCGTCCCCCTTCCTCTCTTTCAGTTAGCCCAACAGGAACCTCCACCCCGATCAGTTTCGCCTGAGCTGGGGACCCACCCCTAGTAGTCAGAATTTGTCCATCAATGCCACCACTGGTGTTTGGTTGGACTCAGTCCCTGCTACTGTTGGAGACTCTTTCCTTTCCCTCCGGGAAGCCACCCGTTGGGGAGAGGCGCTGGCTGCCGGCCGCCGCAGCTTGGGAAACTCGCCGTTCCGAGACTCGCAGCCGGTCCAGGAAGCCGCCTGTGGGGGAGGGGCGCCGGTCGCCGGCCGCCGCGGCTTGGGGAAGCACGCGCTGCTCGGGAAACTCACCGCTGCGGAGACTCGCAGCCGGTCCAGCTGGTCCAGACTGGGGTACGCTATGTGTCCAGTCTCTGCCGTGGCTCCGGGAGCTGTTCTGTACTGATTCTGGTCACTTAGTAGTTGCTCTGGAGGACGAACTAAAATGCGCACACCTTACCAAGCCGCCATCTTGGCCCCCTCCCCTCATTCTGCTTTTAAAAGACTCCAGGAACAGTATTAAGACCCATCCTCATTGAGGTGGGTCACATCTAACTGAAGGAACCACTTATGATGTGTGCACACCCACAGCAGTGGGCTGATTTAAGAACATGTTTTCTGGGGCACATGCATCTCCAGACCACCACAAATTCCCATCTGACTTCGTTGCAGAAATTGACAGGCTGATCCTAAAATTCACATGGAAATGCCAGAATAGCCAAAACAATCTTGAAAATGAAAAACAAAGTAGGAAAGTTCATACTTTCAAATTTCAAAAGTTATTACAAAAATAAAGATTTCAAATCAGAGCTCTAACTGCAAAACTGGAAGATTAAAAAAAAAGACCAAACTATACCTAAAAGGAGCCCCAGAAAGGAAATAACAAAGATTAGAGCAGAGATAAATTAAATAGAGAAAAAAAGAGAGCAAGAACCAGCAAAACAAAAATTATCAAATCTTTACCTAGACTGACTAAGAAAAAAGAGGATATAAATAATTAAACTCAGAAATGGAAAGGGGGAAATTACTACCAGCCCCACAGAAACAAAAGGGAGTACAAAAGATGATGAATTGTGTATGCCAACAAATTAGATAAACTTGACAAAATGGACAAATTCCTAGAAACATACAACCACCTACACTGACTCAAGAAGAAAACAGAAGATCTCAACAAAGCAATAACTGAAAAACAGATTGACTCAGTAATAAAAAATCTCCAACAGAGAGCATCAACCAGTTACACCCCCCCACCCCATAATGCCGATACCCCTTTTTCAACATGAGGAAGTTAGAATGGTCATTGCCCAAATATCCCTAAAGAGTAGGAGAAGGGTCAAAGGAGAAGGCATTGTATCAAAGATAGGATTTTAAAAATGATTACTGAATCATTATATTAATATTTGTTTTTAGTCTCTAGTGTCTTAGGGCAACTAGAAGGAAACACCTAAAATGGTGGAACTGTAAAACCCAGGCCATACCTTGAAATTTGTTCTAAAACTACTTGGTCAAATGTACTTTGAAATTTTTCACTTTTTTTGTATATGTGCTATATTTCACAATTTAGAAATATTAAAAAAAAAAGAAAGGCAGACAAAAAAATAAAATCTCCCAACAAAGAAAAGTGCAGGACCAGGTGGCTCCACAGAAGCCAAACACTGCAAGAAAAATTAACAACAATCCTGCTCAAATTCTTCCAAAACACTGAAGAGGCGGGAACATCCCTGAATTCATTCTACAAAGCTAACATCACCTTCATACCAAAGCCAGATAAAGAGACCACACGAAAAGAAAATTACAGACCCAATATCGTTTATGAATATAGACGCAAAAATCCTCCACAAAATATTAGGAAACCAAATCCAATAGCACATTAAAAGGGCTATTCAGAATGATTAAGTGGGATTTATCCCAGGTGTGCAAAGTTGACTGAACAAAAGAAAATCAATTAATATGATACAGAATGAGAGGGGGAAAGAAGACATGATCATCTCAATTGATATAAAAAAGACATTTAACAAAATCCAGTACGCCTTCATGAAAATACAGTTAGAAAACTAGGAATAGAAGGGAACTTCCTCCACATGACGAAGGGCATGACGTTGAGCAAACACCAACCTCGATGGAGAAAGACTGAGAGCTTTCCCTCTAAGACAAGGAACAAGACAATTGACCACTGTCACCACTGATACTCAACACTGTGCTGGAAGTTCCAGCCAGAGCAATCAGGCAAGAAAAAGAAAAGGTATCCAAATTGGAAAGGAAGGAGTACAACTTTCCCTATTTGCAGATGATATGATCCAATATGTAGAAAATCAAAGAAATCTTCTAGAGCTAATAAAAGAATTCAGCAACATGGCAGGATACAAGATCAACATACAAAAATCAGTAGTGTTTCTATATAAAGCAATGAAGCATCAGAAGAAGAAATCAAGAAAACAATCCCATTTACAATAGCAACTAAAAGAATCAGATACCTAGAAATAAATTTAATGAAAGGACTTCTACACAGAAAATTATAAAACATTGCTAAAAGATATCAAAGAGCTAAATAAATGGAAGACATTCCATGTTCATGGGTTGGAAGATTAAATACTAAGACATCCTATCCAATACAGATTCAAGGCAGCCCCCATCGAAATTCCAGCAACCTCTGTGCAGAAATGGCAAAGACAAGCATCACTTATAAGGAAGGGTAAGGGGCCCCAAATAGCCAAAGCCATCTCAAAAAAGAAGACCACGGTTGGAGCACTCACACTTCTTCATCCAAAAACTTACTACAAAGGCACAGTAATCCAAAACAGCATGGTACCAGAAGGAAAGACAGAAGATAGCGACTGGGACGGCAGCTGAGGAATACCTGGAGCGGACAATGATGATGAGTAAACGTACAAACACAGGAGTGCTTTTATACAAGGGAGAACAAATGGCTGTCAACATTGCAAGGTGTTAAAAATGGGAGGGCATAGGGGTAGGGGGTGCCAACACAAGACCCACAGGCTAGGGTCTGCAGTCAACAGTAACGGTGTGACACGCTTCCGTCAGATGTAACAGAGGCATTATGCCAGAACTAAGCGTCGGTGAGCAGGGGAACTGGGGGACAGTTACAGGAAGAAAAGGAAACGTCTTCGCATGGACTGTGGTGGTGAAGGCATGGCTGCGTGATTACACCAGGAAGGCTGACTTTTCACTTAGGCTGGATGTACGACGTGAATAAAACTCTCCATGCTGGAGAAAATGCAAAAGAGATGTACGTATTCGCTGTCGGCACGGCAGCCGAGAGGCGCAGCCCCATGGAGGGCAGCGTGGTGGCTCCACAGGAGGCTGGGCTGGGGCTGCCGTAGGACCCCACAACCCCGTTGCTCAGTGTATGCATGGAGGAGCTGAGTGTGGGGACACGCGTGGACATTTGCACACTGGTGTGTATGGCAGCAGTGCCGATGGAGGAGTGGAAGGGGGCACGTCGGCTGAGGACTGGAACAGGCGCTGTGGTGTGTACAGATAATGGACAATTGAGCAAACTCAAGAAGGAGTGAAGTGGTGAGCCATGCAACCAGGTGAATGAACCCTGGGGACAATATGGTGAATGAGATAAGCCAGAAACGAAAAAAAACAAATATTCTGACGCCTCACTCTGTGGACTAGCTGTAACGTGCAAACCCTGAGAACTGAGTGAAAAAACATGGGCTATGAGGTGAAGGCCTGTGGTAGAGGGTCCTAGGCTGTGAGCCCTGACAGCGTCACATCGATTCTGGGGTTGTAACTGCTATTACTAAACGCTGAGGGGCTGGGCTCTTAGTGTTCCTGGCCGTTCCCTGGAGCTCCGGGTGTCTCTGTGACACCTGAGACTCAGGCTGGAGCTCTGCAGCTCCGGAAGTCAGCACTGCCCCACACAGCAACGGCCACAAACCCTGAAAAGGGATCAGACTTCAACTAGAGCTATGAATGAAGCAGATCTGGGTAGGAAAAGGTAAATGAGGTGAAAGGGTAAAGGATGATATTGACTGCATTTTAAAATTTCAACTTCAGTGTGAGACCAAAGGGAGAGATGTTTACTTGGGGCAAAACTTGTATTTTCAGTAGCACATTATCTAATTTAACTTATATTTGAACACCATAATTACATGGAAACTTGAACAGGGAGTGAGATCTTGTTGGTCTGTACAGGTTGGTGAGATGCCCCGATACATCCCAGAGTAGTCTGGACACAGATTAAAAAGTATTTGCAGCCCTCCCCTCTTTGTCCGCCGGCCCGCCATGCGGTGCCCACGCCCCGCAGCAGCCGACCCGCCCGCACTCCTCTCCCCTTTGTCCGCCAGCCTGCCGCGCGGCGCCCATGCCCCGCAGCAGCCGACCCGCCCGCCCTGCTCTCCCCTCTTCCCCCTCCTGCTCCGGCGGCTCTCCAACCACCACGGTGCCCTCTTCCGCCTCCACCGGCTCCTCCGCCACCAGCCTCAACAGCCATGCCACCCTCACCTTTCCTCCTCCAGAACAGCTACTGGGGGAGTGGAGACAATACAGAGCAGCTCCCGAAGCCACAACGGAGATCAAAGGGACGGCGTTCCCCATCCTGGAATGGCTGACTGTTTGGGAGAACCAGCTCTGGTGAAATTGCCGAGGGGTGCGGGCTTTTCCGGGCGGGACGGCAAGCGGCCGGAGTCCCTCCCTTCCACCTTCGCAGGCCAGCTGGTAGAATTGGACAGGCGGTCCCCTTAGGCCGCGGCGACTGGGGCCCCCACCACGCGAGGCCCCCCGGACCAACTGAGAGAGTTGGGTCGGAAATCCCCAGACTGCAGAGAACAGTGACCAGGGGGTCCCTTTCAAACACGTGACTCCCCGGTCCGCCTGGGAACAGTGTACTCTCCCGGGCTGCGACAGCTGGCACCCTCCCGCCACGCTTGGTGCCCCGGGCAGACTAGGAAATTCGGTCGGGCGCTCTCCCGTGCTGCGGTGGCCGGCGACCCTCCCCATGTTCGGACCCCGGGCCGGCTGGCACTCTTCCAAGATGCTTCGGCTGCCAAACCTCCCCTACGGCGAGAGTTTTCCAGAGTTAAAGGACCCACAGCAACTTTTACTGGTGGAACCCACAGACAAACGTGTGCCACGAGCGCCACCTACTGGGCAGGATAAGAAAAGAGATCCCAGAGATTTCACAGAAAAATCTTACAACCTGTGGGGTCCAACACTCAGGGAAATCTGACTAAATGCCCAGACGCCAGCAGAAGATAACAGATCACGCTCAGAAAATTGAAAATATGGCCCAGTCAAAGGAACAAACCAATAGTTCAAATGAGATACAGGAGCTGAAACAACTAATGCTGAATATACGAACAGAAATGGAAAACCTCTTCAAAAACCAAATCGATAAATTGAGGGAGGACATGAAGAAGACATGGGCTGAACAAAAAGAAGAAATAGAAAAACTGAAAAAACAAATCACAGAACTTATGGAAGTGAAGGATAAAGTAGAAAAGATGGAAAAAACAATGGATACCTACAATGATAGATTTAAAGAGACAGAAGATAGAATTAGTGATTTGGAGGATGGAACATCTGAATTCCAAAAAGAAACAGAAACTATCCAGAAAAGAATGGAAAAATTCGAACAGGGTATCAGGGAACTCAAGGACAATATGAACCGCACAAATATACGTGTTGTGGGTGTCCCAGAAGGAGAAGAGAAGGGAAAAGGAGGAGAAAAACTAATGGAAGAAATTATCACTGAAAATTTCCCAACTCTTATGAAAGACCTAAAACTACAGACCCAAGAAGTGCAGCGCACCCCAAAGAGATTAGACCCAAATAGGCGTTCCCCAAGACACTTATTAGTTAGAATGTCAGAGGTCAAAGAGAAAGAGAGGATCTTGAAAGCAGCGAGAGAGAAGCAATCCATCACATACAAGGGAAACCCAATAAGACTATGTGTAGATTTCTCAGCAGAAACCATGGAAGCTAGAAGACAGTGGGATGATATATTTAAGTTACTAAAAGAAAAAAACTGCCAACCAAGACTCCTGTATCCAGCAAAATTGTCCTTCAAAAATGAGGGAGAAATTAAAACATTCTCAGACAAAAAGTCACTGAGAGAATTTGTGACCAAGAGACCAGCTCTGCAAGAAATACTAAAAGGAGCACTAGAGTCAGATACAAAAAGACAGAAGAGAGAGACATGGAGAAGAGTGTAGAAAGAAGGAAAGTCAGATATGATATATATAATACAAAAGGCAAAATGGTAGAGGAAAATGTTATCCAAACAGTAATAACTCTAAATGTTAATGGACTGAATTCCCCAATCAAAAGACATAGACTGGCAGAATGGATTAAAAAACAGGATCCTTCTATATGCTGTCTATAGGAAACACATCTTAGACCCAAAGATAAATATAGGTTGAAAGTGAAAGGTTGGGAAAAGATATTTCATGCAAATAACAGCCAGAAAAGAGCAGGAGTGGCTATACTAATATCCAACAAATTAGACTTCAAATGTAAAACAGTTAAAAGAGACAAAGAAGGACACTATATACTAATAAAAGGAACAATTAAACAAGAAGACATAACAATCAGAAATATTTACGCACCGAACCAGAATGCCCCAAAATACGTGAGGAATACACTGCAAACACTGAAAAGGGAAATAGACACATATACCATAATAGTTGGAGACTTCAATTCACCACTCTCATCAATGGACAGAACATCTACACAGAGGATCAATAAAGAAATAGAGAATCTGAATATTACTATAAATGAGCTAGACTTAACAGACATTTATAGGACATTACACCCCACAACAGCAGGATACACCTTTTTCTCAAGTGCTCATGGATCATTCTCAAAGATAGACCATATGCTGGGTCACAAAGCAAGTCTCAACAAATTTAAAAAGAGTGAAATCATACACAACACTTTCTCGGATCATAAAGGAATGAAGCTGGAAATCAATAATAGGCGGAGTGCCAGAAAATTCACAAATAGATGGAGGCTCAACAACACACTATTAAACAACAAGTGGGTCAAAGAAGAAATTGCAAGAGAAATTAGTAAATACCTAGAGGCGAATGAAAATGAAAACACAACATATCAAAACTTATGGGACGCAGCAAAGGCAGTGCTAAGAGGGAAATTTATTGCCCTAAATGCCTTTATCAGAAAAGAAGAAAAGGCAAAAATGCAGGAATTAACTGTCCACTTGGAAGAACTGGAGAAAGAACAGCAAACTAATCCCAAAGCAAGCAAAAGGAAAGAAATAACAAAGATTAGAACAGAAATAAATGAAATTGAAAACATGAAAACAATAGAGAAAATCAATAAGACCAGAAGTTGGTTCTATGAGAAAATCAGTAAGATTGATGGGCCCTTAGCAAGATTGACAAAAAGAAGAAGAGAGAGGATGCAAATAAATAAGATCAGAAATGAAAGAGGAGACATAACTACTGACCTCACAGAAATAAAGGAGGTAATAACAGGATACTATGAACAACTTTACGCTAATAAATACAACAATGTAGATGAAATGGATGGGTTCCTGGAAAGACATGAACAACCAACTTTGACTCAAGAAGAAATAAATGACCTCAACAAACCAATCACAAGTAAAGAGATTGAATTAGTCATTCAAAAGCTTCCCATAAAGAAAAGTCCAGGACCAGACGGATTCACATGTGAATTCTATCAAACATTCCAGAAAGAATTAGTACCAACTCTCCTCAAACTCTTCAAAATAATCGAAGTGGAGGGAAAACTACCTAATTCATTCTATGAAGCCAACATCACCCTCATACCAAAACCAGGCAAAGATATTACAAAAAAAGAAAACTACAGACCAATCTCTCTAATGAATATAGATGCAAAAATCCTCAACAAAATTCTAGCAAATCGTATCCAACAACACATTAAAAGAATTATACATCATGACCAAGTAGGATTCATCCCAGGTATGCAAGGATGGTTCAACATAAGAAAATCAATTAATGTAATACACCATATCAACAAATCAAAGCAGAAAAATCACATGATCATCTCAATTGATGCAGAGAAGGCATTTGACAAGATTCAACATCCTTTCCTGTTGAAAACACCTCAAAGGATAGGAATACAAGGGAACTTCCTTAAAATGATAGAGGGAATATATGAAAAACCCACAGCTAATATCATCCTCAATGGGGAAAAACTGAAAACTTTCCCCCTAAGATCAGGAACAAGACAAGGATGTCCACTATCACCACTATTATTCAAAATTGTGTTGGAAGTTCTAGCCAAAGCAAATAGACAAGAAAAAGAAATACAAGGCATCAAAATTGTAAAGGAAGAAGTAAAACTATCACTGTTTGCAGACGATATGATACTATATGTTGAAAACCCAGAAAAATCCACAACAAAACTACTAGAGCTAATAAATGAGTACAGCAAAGTAGCAGGCTACCAGATCAACATTCAAAAATCTGTAGCATTTCTATACACTAGTAATGAACAAGCTGAGGGGGAAATCAAGAAACGAATCCTATTTACAATTGCAACTAAAAGAATAAAATACCTAGGAATAAATTTAACTAAAGAGACAAAAAACCTATACAAAGAAAACTACAAAAAACTGTTAAAAGAAATCACAGAAGACCTAAATAGATGGAAGGGCATATCGTGTTCATGGATTGGAAGACTAAATATAATTAAGATGTCAATCCTACTTAAACTGATCTACAGATTCAATGCAATATCAATCAAAATCCCAACAACTTATTTTTCAGAAATAGAAAAACCAATAAGCAAATTTATCTGGAAGGGCAGGGTGCCCCGAATTGCTAAAAACATCTTGAGGAAAAAAAACGAAGCTGGAGGTCTCGCGATGCCGGACTTTAAGGCATATTATGAAGCCACAGTGGTCAAAACAGCATGGTATTGGCATAAAGATAGATATATTGACCAATGGAATCGAATAGAGTGCTCAGATATAGACCCTCTCATCTATGGACATTTGATCTTTGATAAGGCAGTCAAGCCAACTCACCTGGGACAGAACAGTCTCTTCAATAAATCGTGCCTAGAGAACTGGATATCCATATGTAAAAGAATGAAAGAAGACCCGCATCTCACACCTTATACAAAAGTTAACTCAAAATGGATCAAAGATCTAAACATTAGGTCTAAGACCATAAAACAGTTCAAGGAAAATGTAGGGAGATATCTTATGAATCTTACAACTGGAGGTGGTTTTATGGACCTTAAACCTAAAGCAAGAGCACTGAAGAAGGAAATAAATAAATGGGAGCTCCTCAAAATTAAACACTTTTGTGCATCAAAGAACTTCATCAAGAAAGTAGAAAGACAGCCTACACAATGGGAGACAATATTTGGAAATGACATATCAGATAAAGGTCTAGTATCCAGAATATATAAAGAGATTGTTCAACTCAACAACAAAAAGACAGCCAACCCAATTACAAAATGGGAAAAAGACTTGAACAGACACCTACCAGAAGAGGAAATACGGATGGCCAAGAGGCACATGAAGAGATGCTCAATGTCCCTGGCCATTAGAGAAATGGAAATCAAAACCACAATGAGATATCATCTCACACCCACCAGAATGGCCATTATCAACAAAACAGAAAATGACAAGTGCTGGAGAGGATGTGGAGAAAGAGGCACACTTATCCACTGTTGGTGGGAATGTCAAATGGTGCAACCACTGTGGAAGGCAGTTTGGCGGTTCCTCAAAAACCTGAATATAGAATTGCCATACGACCCAGCAATACCATTGCTAGGTATCTACTCAGCAGACTTAAGGGCAAAGACACAAACGGACATTTGCACACCAATGTTTATAGCAGCGTTATTTACAATTGCAAAGAGATGGAAACAGCCAAAATGTCCATCAACAGAAGAATGGCTAAATAAACTGTGGTATATACATACGATGGAATATTATGCAGCTTTAAGACAAGATAAACTTATGAAGCATGTAATAACATGGATGGACCTAGAGAATATTATGCTGAGTGAGTCCAGACAAAAACTAAAGGACAAAAACTGTATGGTCCCACTGATGTGAACAGACATTCGAGAATAAACTTGAAATATGTCATTGGTAACAGAGTCCAGCAGGAGTTGGAAACAGGGTAAGATAATGGGTAATTGGAGCTGAAGGGATACAGACTGTGCAACAGGACTAGATACAAAAACTCAAAAATGGACAGCACAATAATACCTAATTGTAAAGTAATCATGTTAAAACACTGAATGAAGCTGCATCTGAGCTATAGGGTTTTTTTGTTTTTGTTTCTTACTATTATTACTACTTTTATTTCTTTTCTCTATATTAACATTTTATATCTTTTTCTGTTGTGTTGCTAGTTCCTCTAAACCGATGCAAATGTACTAAGAAACGATGATCATGCATCTATGTGATGATCTTAAGAATTATTGAGTGCATATGTAGAACGGTATGATTTCTAAATGTTGTGTTAATTTCTTTTTTTTTCTTTCTTTCCGTTAATAAAAAATAAATAAATAAATAAAAAAGTATTTGCAGTGAGCCATTGATGGTACACTGTGCCAGTCTGAAAGGATTTGTGCACTCTAGAAAAGCCATGCTTTCTAGGATTAATTAGGATTATTCAGGATTAATCTTAATCTAATCTTGTGGAAGCAACCATTTCTCTTAAACTCTATTCAGTGCTGTATGTTGGAAACTTGATTAGATTATCTCCACGGAGCTGTGACTAACCAAATTGTGGGTATTAAACTTTGATTAGAGGGAGATGTGACTCTACCCATTCCAGGTGGGTCTTGATTGGTTTACTGGGATCCTTTGAAAGAAGCAAGCATGTCTGAAAGCACCACAAAGCAGAGAGTCCATGCCACCAGAGACCTTTGGAGATGAAGAAGGAAAACGCCCCTGGGGGAGCTTCATGAAACAAGAGGCCTGGAGAGAAAGCTACCAGACATCACCATGTTCGCCATGTGCCTTTCCAGTTGAAACCCTGAACGTCATCAGCTTTTCTCGAGTGAAGGTAACCTCTTATTAGTGCCTTAACTTGGACATTTTTTATAGACTTGCTTTAATTGGGACATTTTCTTGTTCTTAGAACTGTAAACTAGCAACTTATTAAATTCCCCTCTTTAAAAAAAAGCATTCCATTTCTGGTATATTGCATTCCAGCAGTTAGCAAACTAGAACATACACCATGTATGGAATGTATGTTGTGTGAGGATTTGTCAATAAAAATATATTTTTTTTAAATGCAAAGTTTCCTTGAGGGACTAGGAGAAAAGGTGGAAATATTAAACTTTCTCACCTGATATTCCTGCAGTCATTGGTGACTGTCAATTTGATGGGGCTTGACCTTGGGGTTCACCCCTATGAAACTTATTCCTGCAAAGGAGAAGCTAAGCCTACTTATAATGATGCCTTAGAGTCACCCCAGAGACTCTTGTCGCTCAGATGTGGTCTCTCTCTCAGCCAACTCCGCAGGTGAACTCACTGCCCGCCCCCTACGTGGGACATGACTCTCAGGGGTGTACATCTCCCTGGCGATCCGAGACATGACTCCCGGGATAAGCCTGGCCCTGGCATCATGGGATTGAGAAAGACTTCTTGACCAAAAGAGGAAGAGAAATGAAACAAAATAAAGTGTCAGTGGCTGAGAGATTTCAAATAGAGTTGAGAGGTCATTCTGGCGGTTATTCTCGTGCACTACATAGATACCCCTAAAAGTTTTTTGAAGTATTCGGGTAGCTAGAGGGAAATACCTGAAACTGTTGAACTAAAATCCAACAGCATTGATTCTTGAGGATGGCTGAATAACTAAAGAGCTTTTAAGGTGTGACGATGTGATTGTGAAAACCTTGTGACTAGCCCTCCCTTTATCCAGCGTATGGACAGATGTGCCAGGAGATAAAAAAAAGAGAGACAAAAAAATAAATAAATAATAGGGAGGGGGGATATGGGATGTTTTGGCTGTTCTTTTTTACTCTTATTTTTATTCTTATTTTTATTTTTGGAGTAAAGAAAATGTTAAAACTCTAATGACAAATGCACAGTTATAGGGATACTGTGAACCACTGACTGTACACTTTGGATGATTATATGGTATGTGAACATATAACACATCTCACTAAAATTGCATTTTTTAAAAAACTGCACGGTACTGGCACAAGGACAGACACATAGACCAACGGACTAGAACTGAGCTCAGAAACCAAGAGGGTTGGTTTATGTCACATAAATGTAAGGACACTTATGGCCAGCAGATTTTGACAAGGGGAGAAAGACCACTCAATTGGGAAAGAATCATCTCTTCAACAAATGGTGCTGGGCAAACAGGATGTCCACATACATGAGAATGAGGGTGGTCCCCGCATACCCTTTAGAGAAAACCACTCAAAATGCACCTGAATATCAGAGCCAGAACCATCGAGCTCCTGAAGAAAACACAGGCTAGCATCTTCAGGACCTTCAGTGAGGCAGTGGTTTCTCAGACATTTCACCCAAAGCACAAGCAACAAAAGACAAAATAAATCGAACCTCATTAAAATTACAAGTGTTTGTGCCTCAGAGGACGTTATCCTGACAGTAAAATGACCTAAACAGGGTTTGTGGCAACCTGAGTCGAGCAAGTTGAGCGGCACCATTTTTTCAACTTCCTGTCTCTGTGTCACATTTTGATACTTCTCGTGATATTTCAAACTTTTTCATTACTATTACATCCGCTGTGGTGTTCTGTGAGCAGTGATCTTTGAGGTTTCTGCTGCCATTGTTTTGGGTGCCACAAACTGTGTCCATACAGGATGATAAGCGTGCTCCATCAGTGCTGTGTGTGACAGCTCCAGCCACTGACCAGTCACTCTCGCTCCCCTCCTCTGGCCTCCCTAGCTGCTGAGATGCAACCATATTGAAATTAGGTCAGTTAATAGCCCTACGTTGGCCTCTAAGTGTTCAACTGAAAGGAAGGTCACACGTTTCTCGGTTCTATCAAAAGCTAGAGAAGATGGAAGTCGGTGAGGGAGGCATGTCTAATGCTGACAGAAGCTGAAAGCAAGGTCTCTTGTGCCAGGAGTCAGCCAAGTTGTGAATGAAAAAGAAAAGTTCTTGAAGGAAATGAAAAGTGCTACTCCAGGGTGCACACAAATGATATAATGAAACAGCCCATTGTGGGTCTGGACAGAAGATCAAACCAGCCACAGTTCCCTTAAGCCAAAGCCAAATCCTATCTAGAAGAAGGTCTAATTCTCTTCAATTCCATGAAGGCTGAGAGAAGTGAGGAGGTAGGAGAAGAAAAGCCTGAAGCTAGCAGAGGTTGGGTCATGGGGTTTAAGGAAAGAAGCCGTCTTCGCAACAGGAAAGTGGAAAACGAAACAGCAAGAGCTGATGCAGAAGCTGCAGCGAGTTACCAGATCTGGCTACGAGAACTGATGGAGGTAACTACACTGAACCACAGACTTTCAGTGTAGATGAAGCAGCCTTCTACTGGAAGAAGATGCCATCTAGGGCTTTCACAGGTAGAAAAGAGAGGTCACTGCCTGGCTTCAAAGGGCAGCATGACTCTCATGTGAGGGGCTAATGCGGCTGATGACTTTAAGACGAAGCCAGTGCTCATTTACAGCTCTGAAAACCTAGGGCCTCAAGAATTATGGTAAATCTACCCTGCCTGCACTCTATAAAATGAACAGAGAACATAGATGACAGCTCATCTGTTCACCACATGGTTTACTGGATACTTTAAGCCCACTAATTGAGACCTACTGCTCAGGAAAAAAAGATTCCTTTCAAAGGATGACTGCTCGCTGACAATGCACCTGGCCACCCAAGAGCCCTGCTGGAGATGGACGATGAGGTGAACGCTGTTTTCATGCCTGCCAAACCAGCATCCACTCTGCAGCCCTTGGATCAAGGAGTCGTGTCCACATCAAGTCTTATTATTTAACAAAGACATTTTGTAAGGTTGTGGCTGCCATCGACGGTGAGTCGTCTGGTGGAGCTGCGAAAAACCAAGTAAAAACCTTCTGGCAAGGTTTACCATTCTAGACGCCATTAAGAACCTGTGTGGTTCGTGGAAAGAGGTCAGATACCAATACGCACAGGAGTCTGGGAGAAGTTGGGTTCGTGGAAAGAGGTCAGATACCAATACGCACAGGAGTCTGGGAGAAGTTGGGTTCGTGGAAAGAGGTCAGATACCAATACGCACAGGAGTCTGGGAGAAGTTGGGTTCGTGGAAAGAGGTCAGATACCAATACGCACAGGAGTCTGGGAGAAGTTGGGTTCGTGGAAAGAGGTCAGATACCAATACGCACAGGAGTCTGGGAGAAGTTGGGTTCGTGGAAAGAGGTCAGATACCAATACGCACAGGAGTCTGGGAGAAGCTGGTTCCAACCCTTAGGGATGCTGTTCAGGGGTTCAGGACTTAAGTGGAGGAATTAACTGCAGATGTGGTGGAAACTGCAAGAAAACGAGAATTAGAAGTGCGGCCTGAAGATGGGACTGAATGGCTGCAATTTCATGGTAAAATTTTAATGAATAAGGGGTTACTTCTTATGGACGAGCAAAGAAAGTGGTTTCTTGAGATGGAATCTACTCCTGGCAAAGATGCTATGAACACTATTGAAATATCAAAGGATTTAGACTATTACATAAACTCAGTTGATAAAGCAGTGGCAGCGTTTGAGAGGACTGACTCCAATTTTGAAAGAAGTTCTCCTGTGGGTAAAATGCTATCAAACAGCATCAAGTGCTACAAAGAAATCTTTTCTGAAAGGAAGAGACAATCATGTGGCAAACTTCTGTTGTCTTATTTTAAGAAATTGCCACAGCCACCCAGCGTTCAGCACCCACCATGCTGATCAGTCAGAGCTTCCTCAAGGCGGGACCTCCACCACCAAAAGGTTATGACTCACTGAAGGCCTGGAGATGGTTAGCACTTTTTATCAATAAAGGAAGGCATGCATTTTTTAAATTAAGGTATGTATATATCTTTTAAATATAATGCCCCTAACAGACTAAAGTATAGTGTAAATATAATTTTTATATGCACTGAGAAGCCAAAAAATTAGTGCCTTGCTTTATTGCAGTATTCATTATATTGCAGTGGTCTGGAACTGAATCTTCAATATTTCTGAGGTGTAACTGTATTAAAAAACAAAAACACAAACAGAAAATTGCAAGTGTTTGGAGAGGATGTGCAGAAATGGGAGCACTCATTCCTTACTGATGGCATGTAAAACGCTGCGGCTGCTGTGGAAGACAGTTTGGCAGTTCCCCGGAAGCTAAGTACAGAACTGCCATATGATCTGGGAATTCCACTACGTGTTAAATTCCCCAAAGAACGGAGAGCAGGGACTTGAACAGGTATTTGCACACCAATTTCATAGAAACATTATTCACAGTTGCCAAAAGATGGAAGCAACTCACGTATGCATCAACCAATCACTGGATGGACTAAATGTGGTAACTGCACACAATGGAGTATTATTCGGCCATAAAAAGGGCAATCGGGATGACCCTGGGAGACATCACATTGAGTGAAATAGGCCAGACACAAAAGGACAAACACTGTTGAGCAAACTGACAGGAAATCATTAGAATAAGCAAATTTACAGAGTCAGAGTCTAGAAGATGGGTCACCAAGGGACAGGCCAGGCACCGGGAGCCAGACGCGGAGACTCACAGCACACAGGCTCCTTTTGGGAACGACGGAAATGTTTGGTGCTGGGTGGTGTGATTCCCAGCACTGAACTGGGCCTCTGAGTGTGGTTAAAGGGGAAGTGTTAGGTATATGATGCTAGAATAATTTTTTTTTAAGTCCATGGACCTGTAGTATACAACAAGCCCTATGTTAGACCATGGACTATGGTTAATAGTACAACTATAAAAATGTGCCTTAATCGTATGAGATGATCCGCAACAGAGCAAGGCATTAACAGTGGGTGGCAGATGCGAATCCTGTAGTTTATGCATGACTGTTCTACACACCCACAAGTTGTTCATTAGAAAAAAATAAGTTATTTCAAAGCTACAGAAATCAAGACGGTGTGAAACTAACATAAAGACAGACATGCAGATCAAGGGAATAGAATTGGGAGTCCAGAAATAAACCTGTATGTCTGTGGTAAACTGATTTTCAACAAGGGTGCCAAGACAAATTAATCAGGAAAGTATAGTCTCTTCAACAAGTACTGTTGGAACAACTGGATTTCCATATGCAAAAGAATGAATGTATACCCCTACCTCACACCATATATAAAAATCAACTCAGGTGGGCCACAGTGGCTCAGCAGGCAGAGTTCTCGCCTGCCATGCTGGAGACCCAGGTTTGATTCCTGGTGCCTGCCCATGCAAAGAAGAAAAGAAAAGAAAAGAAACTACGTCAAAATGGACCAGCAACCTAAACATGAACACAGAAAAACAAAAATCTTGGAAGAAAGCAGGTATAAATCTCTACGACCTTGTACTAGGCAGTGCCCTTTATCTTTTTAAGGCAATGCCTTTTTCAATGTGACATCCAAAGCACAAGAAATGAACAAAAAATCAATAAATTAGATTTCATCAAAATTAAATATAAAAAAACCATAAAACTCTTATGCTTCAAAGGATACTATCAAGAAAGTAAAAAGACAACCCAGAGAATGGAAGAAAATACTTGCAAGCTATTTATCTGATAAGGTCTAATATCCAGAACTCAATACTAAAAAGACAAGTAACCCAACTTTTAAAATGGGCAAAGGATGTGAATTTATAGCTCTCTGCATTAGATCTGCAAATGCCGAGAAGCACAGGAAAAGATGCTCAGCATCATTAGCCAATAGGGAAATGCAAATCACAACCACAACAGGGTACCATCATTTCACACCCACCACGATGGCCACAATCAAAAAGGCAGACAAAAACAAGTGGTGGCGAGGATGAGGACGAACTGGGACTCTAACAGGTCGCTGGTGGGAATGCAAAATGCTGCACCCATTTTGGAAAACAGTCTGGCAGTTCTTTAAACAGTTAAACAGAGTTACCATGTGATCCAGTAATTCCTGTCCTGAGAAGTGAAACATATGTCCACACAAAAACTTCTGCACAAATGTTCATAGCAGTCTTATTCATAGTAGCCAAATAGCGGAAACCATTCAAATGCCAGTCAACTGATGACTGGATAAATAAATTGTGGTCTATCCATACAATGGATTGTTATTATTCAGCAAAATAAAGAGGGATGAGGGGGCGGGCCACGGTAGCTCAATGGCAGAGTTCTCGCCCGGTGTCTGCCCATGCAAAAAAAAAAAAGGTATGAGGTACTGATACATGCTTCAACATGGATGAACCTGAAAATATTAAGTGGAAGAAGCCAGTCACAAAAAAGGCTGCATATTGTATGGTTCCATTTATATGCAATGTCCAGGACAGGCAAATCCATAGAGACAGAAAGACTGGGGGCTGCCGAGGACCGGGGATGGTGGGGTACAAGGTTTCTTTCCGAGGTGATGCAAATGTTCCCAAATTGACTGTGGTGAATGTGCAACTCCAAATACACTGAAGTACACACTGAACCGTATACTTTAAATGGCTGGGTTGGTACAGTATGTGAATTAGTTCAATGAAGCTATTAAAATCAGGGGGAAATATTTTTCCATCCATCAAAGAAATGCAAATTTAAAACCCAAGTTATTAGAGTTTGCCCTTAGCTTGGTCAAGAGGAGAGAGACTTACCACATCAAGCTGGTGGGGCATAGGGGAAGGGACCCCCACTGCGTGGGGTGGCATGCAGGGCGGGGCAGGGTTGTCCCATCTTGGCACAGTCAGTGGGTTGAGCCCAGGAGAGCGCTGGGGAGGCTGGGAGCAGAGCAGCTTCCCCTCAGGCACAGCCTTCCCTGTACCACTCGAAACCTGGGGCCTGAATTATGCCACTTCAGCTCACGATTACCCTCCGTGGCCTCAGGCCCTAGCTGTCGGGGACTCTCACTGCCGCAGGGACAACACCCACGCATGGGGGAGCGAGCAGAGGACCCACGGCCACAGCCTGCCCGGGCAGATGAGGCACGAGCAGAGCGTCTCGGGGAAGGGGCAGTTGTCTTTCAGCCTGGCTATGTGTGTCCATCCCTGGGCTCAGGACCCAGGGCGGGCACAGCGGGGCAGCCCCAGGGGCTCCTCGGCTAGGCGGCACCCTCCCCAGTCCTCGATTCAGAGCTGCACCTTCTCCATTCTCCTGCGGCTGCGTGTGCCGTCTCTCCCCAGCCCCCACGCCCGCAGCACTGGTGGAGAGGAGCCCCCAGGCCTGCCCCTCTCTGCAGGGCGCTGCAGGCCCCAGAGCCAGGGTGACCCCCAGGAGCACCTACCCTGGGCTCCCAACCCCCACCCCCACGCAGCCCAGCCCCTTTCCAGGGGGGCCCCCCCAGGCTCAGAACCCCTGCCCCCTAGCACCAGGTGGGCCCAGGATTCTATGGGAAGAGACAGAAGGCAGATTAAGATCCTTTGAAGGAGGGATCAAAGGTAAAGTGCACACATAGTTGTTTTGTTTTCCTTTTGGTGTCACACTCAGAATTGTAACATTTTTGTTGAGTTTCAATCTGTTGAATCTTCACTCTTTCTGTTGTTGCTGTTGCTTCCTTTACTCTTGCTTTTGATGAGAGAAGTTGCAGATTTACAGAAAAATCGCAGAAGCGTGGCTCTCTATGATGGTCAAACTTGCACTTTTGGAGGTCGGCTTGTGGGGCCATCGACAAGCCCTTAGGAGGCTGAAGGTCCGTGCTGTGGGCAGGAGGGGACTTTCCGAACCCCTGCCCGGGTCTAGGCCCCCGTCCGTCCAGGGGTCCTGGCTCCTTCTACTGAGCGCGGTGCTCAGAGCCCACGCGCTGAGTGTGCCAGGTCCACAGCAGCTTATCAGAGTCACAGAGACAAAGCACCATTTACTTTGCTGGTTACTTTTTCTAGGAAATTAATCAAGAATTCATATTGCTACTTCTGACTCAGATGTAAGTTTAAAGGGTTTGTAATTTAAAAATTGTAATTTAGAAACAGGCTTCGCTGTTCAGGAACGGAGCGAGCTGCCTGAAGGAGGGAGTGAGCGTCCCACCCTGGAGGGTATGTAAGCGGGGGCAGCTGGCCACTGGAAGGTCGGTTTGCTGAAGCTGCTGGAATGCAATATACCAGAGACGAGCTGGCCTCTAAACACAGACTTATCTTACAGTTCACAGTTCTTAGGCTGTGAACACGTCCAAATGAAGGCCTGAGCAGGACGATACTTTCTTGGAGGAAAGGCTGCTGGCGTCCGGGACTCCCGTCTCATGGGAAAGTGTGTGGCCAGGGAAGGCTGGCCCTTCGCTCCCGGGCTTCACTGCTCTCAGCTTCTGATTCCAGTGGTCCCTCTCGCTTCCGTGGGTCCTTCTTGGCTTCTCCAGGGCTTTTCTCTCTCTTTGAGCTCTCTGGACCCCAGTAAGGGATTAAGACCCACCTTGAACGGGTGGGTCACATCTCCATGGAAACAACCCAATTAAAAGGTCCCAGCCGCAATGGGTCTGCACCTACAGGGAGGGATTAAAAGAACACGGCCTTTTCGGGGGTGCATACAGCTTCAAACCAGCACCCGGGGAAGGGATTTGCAGTGGAACTCCAACACGCCAGCTGCAAGGACCCACCGGTGAAGACCCCGAGCCCTTGTTGTGAAGGAAGCACCTCTACTGACCAGTGGCTGTGGCCTCTGGGGAGCTGCAGGGACTTGACCCCAGGGCTCAGGCTGGGCAGGGCTTGCTGGGACCTACAGGAGAGTTCCCTCTTCCTAAATATACTTTGTCTCATAAATCCTTCTGTTTCCAAGGAGAATGTGAAGCGGGGTCCAGGGCTGAAAGGCAGCCACCCTGCGTCCCAGGCTTGGCTCTGGTTGTGTGGCCTGGGACAAGGCTTTCTCACCCTTGGCCCTTCTTTTCCCACCAGGCAAGCAAGGAATGTGAACCAAGTCCAGGGTGGCAAAGCATAGCGCATACACTCCACCGTCCCCACTGCTCAGCCTGGGGCAGACATCACTAATCGAGCCCAGCACTGCCGCCCAAGGAGGACAACCTCGCTGGTGAGATAAGGATGGTTTTCTTACAGAGCCCCGTCCTGCCACCACCACTTCGCAGCAGCCAAATCCTACTAGCTCGTCCTCCAACTCTTCCCCGTCTCCACCTGATGCCCTTGTCCCTGCTCTGTCCTCGTCGCCCCAAGCCCCTCGAGTGACGTCCCAGAGACCCAGAGGCAGTGACTGCTGCAGCCCCAGCAGCCTGGGAGTAGCCCTGACCCCCGGAGGGAGCACCTCCAGCCTGGCAGCTCCACTCCCCACACGCATCCCAGTGCCCCCTCCCCGCCCGGCCTCACCCACCATCCCAGGGCCCTCGTGGTCTCGTCAGGCGCCACCCTTGTCCTAGGACTTTCCCAACAGTGACCCGGAGAAACCTCCTCTCGGGCCACAGCCCGGCTGCTCCCAACCCCAGCTCGTGCCCCACCCACCCCGAGCCTGGGCCGCCCCTGCCCCACAGCCCCCCGAAAGCTTCCCCGGATGCGGGCATTACAGCTGCTCGCTCAGGGCAGAGGGCACAGGCCGTCCCTGCGGTGTCCCCCACGGAGCCAGGCCAGGCACAGGGGTAGTGCCCGGGTGGCAGTGGCTGCACGGACGCGGGGACAGAGGGGTGAAGGGCAGCGGGGGCTGCTGGCCCAGGGGGGCGGCACTGGGAGGACACGCGTCCGCTCAGCAGGCGCCTGAGGCAGGCCAGACGGGCAAACTCGAATCCACCCCTTCAAGCACCTAACGCGAGGGCAGGCCACGGGGCCAGTTTCTGCTGCCACACTGGAGACCCGGGTGCGATCCCCAGTGCCTGCCCGTGCAAAAAATAAAAATAAAATAAAAACCGAACACGAGTGAGTGGTGGCGAAGATCTGGCCAGGGCGCTGCGAGCCCTCAAGGGGCAGTGATGGGGTGTGGTGCATGTGACACACCAGAGAGGGACCCAAGACTCAACCCCGCTGTAAACTACTGACTTCAGTTAGTCACAGAATCATGGTACTATTTGCCCGTTCATTGTTGCAAAGACGCCACACTAAGGCAAAATGCCAATGATCAGAACACTGTATGGGGGGGGGCTACAGGGGAACGCTACCCTCTGCATAGTTTTTCTATAAACCCAACTATGCTAAAAATAAAATAATGAACCCGGAAAAAAATGTTTTAAATAAAACTAAAACTTCACGAGAAAAATAAGAGGCACCAATGGGTGGATAAAAGTTGGTGAGATGGAGACATACACACTAAATCAGGTACAGTAAAATGTCCATGATGGAATCCAACTGGCAGGTACAGGGGTACAAAATCCTTCTGACCTCACTGTCCATCTGAAAAGATGTACGATCAAAGGTCGGGAGACAACCTCACACACCAGGCCGGCAGGTGAGTGGCCATCTGGTACCTCCCATATCCCCTGCACCCCGTGACCCACCTCCTGGCTCAGAGCCCAGGGCAGAGATGCTGCCGACAGTGTGGGCCACCCACAGATGAGCTTGGGGTCCCCAGAAGACAGTGGCTCTGCTGAATGAGCCTGGCATGGCGCAGATGGGAAAGGAGGCGCCCAGGAGAGGAAGGGGACACCTGTCTAACGGGGGGCCACCAAACCCTGCCTTAGGACCACGTGGAGCTGTGTGACCTGGGCTAGTCACTTTACCCCTCTGGGCCTGTTTCCTCTGTGGAAAATGCAGAGGGCAGTACGGTCTCCTGGGCAGGGCCGGGTGAGGATTTGAGGGCCTGGCATAAAGCCCTTCTCCCAACCCAACCTGCAGGGGAGACCCCCGCTGCGGCCCTTCTCTGCATCTATCTCAGAAAGAGGAGGCACTGCCCAGCAGTGTGCTGTGTCTGTGGATGGTGGGGGAAGAGGCATCACCATCCCCTGGAAAAAACAAGGTCAGCAGGGCCCGTCTCGGTTCACACTTCATCTGCCACAACAGCCACATCCTGTGCTCTCCACCTGCAAACATCCCACCAGCTTGGGTTTCGCTGTGCACGAAGATGCATGTCCCTGAGACAGCAGCTGCAGGACGGTTTCATTTCACAGGGAGGGCCTTCAAATGGGTTCCCCTTCCGTACCCGCAGCCTCTTCCTGCTCACGCAGAATGAAAGGGCCCCGTCCACAGCCCAAGATGTCATGCATTTAAAAGGACAGACGTGGCCCCTTCCTGAAAGCTGTCATGCCCACCTGGGCTGCATAAGAATTCGTGGGGAGGGTTACCTAAAAGAATGAATGCCAACTACAGCCACAGACACCTAAAGATGCCCAGGGCATGCTGTCCAGTTAAAAGACTTGAATAAAAAAAACAAAGGCACTTACAGTATGAGTCCAATACAAACAATCCTATCCCGAAAATCAGGAATAGAAGGAAACCTCCTCAACATGGTAAAGTGCGTAGATGAAAAACATCATACTCAATGGTAAAAGACTGACAGCCTTTCCTCCAAGAGAGGCACAAGACAAGGATGTCCGCTGTCACCACTGCTACTCAATCTGTTAGGCGAGAAAAAAGCAATAAAAGGCATTCAAATTGGAAAGAAGAAGGAAAATGAGCCCTGTTCACAGATGACATGATTCTATACACAGAAAATCCCAAAAATCTGCAAGAAAGCCACTAGAGCTAATAAAAGAATTCAGCAAAGTGACGGGGTACAAGACCAACCCGCAAAAATACCAGCAATGACCAATCCGAAAGGGAGGTCAATAAAGCAATTCCATTTACAATAGTAATTAAAAGATTAAAATAGCTAGGAATAAATCTAACCATGGATGTAAAGGACTTGTACATAGAAAACTACAAAGCATTACTGAAAGAAACGAAAGAAGACTGCCATGGTCAGGTTCATGTGTCACCTTGGCCAGGTGGTGGTGCCCAGTTGTCTGGTTGGGCAAGTGCTGGCCGGTCTGATGCTATGAGGACATTTCATGGACTGAAATCGTGACCACACTGGCTGCATCCTTGGCTGATTACAAATGCAAGCAACTAAGAGGAGTGTCTTCTGCAATGAGTGACGCTTAATCTAATCCCAGACGGCTTTTAAGGAGGATTCAGAAGAGACAGCCATTCTTCCCGCTTCAACCGGTGAGCCTCTCCTGTGAAGTTTGTCCAGATCTTTCACTGGAGTTACCAGCTCACAGCCTGCCATGCGGATTTTGGACTCTTCCATTCCCACAGTTGTCCAGCCAGCCTCTCCTGAGAATCTGCTGAGAGACCTTCACTGGAGTCACCAGCTCACAGCCTGCCCTACAGACCTTGGATTCTACATCCCCACAGCTGCTTTTATAGATTTTATATTTACGGATATCTCCTGCTGATTCTGTTTCTCTAGAGAATGCAATGCTAGCTAATTCAAAGACCAGGCACGGATTAGAAGACTTAATACCACAGAGATGTCAATATTAACCAAAGTGATTTACAGATTCAACAGGACCCCAATCAAAATTCCAGCAGCTTTCTTTGTAGAAGTGGAAAAGCTAATCATCAAATGCAGTGGAGGGGCAAGGAGCCCCAAACAGCCACATCACCTTGAAGAAGGACAAAGTTGGAGGACCCACTCTTCTGGATTTCAAAACTTACTACAAAGCTGCAGTCATCAAAACAGCATGGTACGGGCACAGGGGCAGACACATACACCAATGGCACAGAATTCGGAATTCAGGAACAAACCCTCGCGGGATTTTTTTTTGGACAAAGTTGCCAAACCCGTTCAACGAAGACTAGTCTCTTCAACAAATGGTGCCAGGACAACCAGATATTTACATACAAAAGAATGATAGTGGATCCCTACCTCACACAACATAGTAAAAATGAACTCCAAATGGATCAGCGACCTAAATATAAGAACTGAAACTATAAAATTCTTAGAAGAAAACAGAGAAATATCTTCAGGACCTTGATTTGGAAACCACATATCTAATAAAGGTTTAATATTTAGAATTCATAAAGAACTCTTACAACTCAGCAACAAAAAGACAAACAGCCCATTTAAATAAGGGCAAAAAACTTGAATGGACATTTCTACAAAGAAGTTACACAAATGACCAATAAGAATATGGAAAGATAGGCAACATCATTAGCCATTAGGGAAATGCAAGTCAAAACTACAATGAGATACCTTTTCTCACTAGAATGGCTACTATTAAAAAAATGGAAAATGACAAGTGTTGGATAGGGTGGGGAGAAACAGGTGCACTCATCCATTGTGGGTTGAATGTAAATGGTGCAGCCACCACGGAAGAGAGTTTGGCAGTTCCTCTAAAAGTTAAGTATAGAATTATCATTATGACCTGGCAATCCCACTTCTAGGTATATACCCCAAAGAACTGAAAGCAGGGACTGCAATGAACAGTCGCACACTTATGTTCACAGTGGCACTATGCACAATCGCCAAAAGGTGGAAGCAACCCAAGTGTCCATCAACCAATGACGGGATAAACAGGTCTGGTGGAATATTATTCAGCCACAAAAAGGAATGGCACTCTGATCCATATGCAACAACGTGGATGAATCCTGAAGACGTCATGTTGAGTAAAATAAGACAGACACAAAAACCAAAAAGGGACAGATAATATATGACTCCACTTACATGAAATACTTAAAAGAGGCAAATTCATAGAGTCCAAAAGTGGAGCACAGGTCATGGGTGGGGGCGGGGGAGCGGGAAGGAGTGTGGGCAGCTAATGTAAAGAGGTGCCAGGTGTCTAGAATGGTGGAAAAGCCTGGAAATGGTCGATGGTGATGGCAGCTCAACACTGTGAGTGTTTCATGCCACTTACTCATACGCTCACGAGTGGTGGAGATGGAAAGTGTGAGGGTGTGCACGTTACACAATGATAAAAGGAAAGACTGAAGAGAGAAGAAAATGAAAATTAGTTGCAATGTGTGATCCTGGCCTGTACCTAGCAATGGAGAAGAAAATGCCCAAAAGGACATTACTGGGACAATTGAAAAAAACAGAATACAGACCTTAAGCTTTATGTCCATGTTAAATTCCTTGAGTTTGATCATTGTAGTTAACTTAGTTACATAAGTGGCTATTCTTGTTCTTAGGAAACGTACCTGGAAGGGGTAAAGGAGCATGATGTGCTCAATCTATAATCAATGTATAGGGATATCAGTAGGTAGGTGGGTAGATAGAAGATTAATATAAGAAATGCAATAACATGTTAAAGGTTGGCAAATCTAGGTATCTGAGTAGGGGTTAAATTGAGGTTTTCTGTATTATTTCTGCAACTTTCCTGTAAGTCTGAAATTATTTCAAAATAAAAAGTAAAAAAACAAACAAAAAAACCGTATTCACTCAGTTCTGAACTAACATAATTTGTGGCACTCTATTTCATTAAAACTGTCATATGTGTTTCGTAAACTGTTTAGAATTCAGTGAAGCATATTTCACTCCACTCTGAAAACCATGCAACATATGTGATTTACAGCCTTCTGTAAGTTTCATCAAAACGGCATATGTGTGAAGTAAAGTTTTTAGAAGCCAGTGAAACATGCATTTCACTGGGTTCTGAGAACCATGCAACATGTGTGATTTACAGCCTCCTGTGAGCAAGTTTCATTAAATAAAGCAAACAACCCGACCCTCTCAACTAAACGCGCAGAGTGTGCGCGGAGAGAAGGATCTGGAAGGACCCAGCCGAGCACGAGCGCAGCCAGCCGCGCGCATTCCGAGACCCTGCGCGGGGTCTCCCAGCGGAAGGGGAGGGGCACGGCGCAGCCTCGGGCCCTTCCTCGCCCCAGGCCTGTCTGCAAGGACCTGGACTCCTGTGTGCAGAGTTCCTACGTGTACCTGCCCCCCAGGGGTGCCCAGGAATCCCCAGGGTCCAGCAGGGGCCGAACTCTGTCCTTACCTACTGCGCAAGGCAGAGACCACCCCTCACACCCCGCAGCCTGGAGACCTCTGCCCCATCCCTCCCCATGTTCACCTACCCTCCCCCCCCCAGCCTGGAGAACCCCGCCTCCACTTACCCTCCTCCCCCAAGCCTGGAGACCCCCGCCTCCACTTCCTCTCCCCCTCCCCCAGCTTGGAGACCCCTGCCCATCCTCCCCGCCTCCCCGGTAGCCCCTCCCAAGCCTACTGTCCAAGGCCAGTCAGGCCTCACCCTTCCCCTCCTCCGCAGCCTTTCTCTGGCCTCTGCCTCAGGACGCAGCGTCCCGGGCACGGCCCCTGCCAAGGACCTCCTGGCCTCCCCTACCCAGCCGCCCTGGAGGACCCGGTAGGTCCACTCTGTGCTGTGACCGCACCAGGCCCTCCCGAACACAGGGGCCCTCTGGAGACCCCTCCTCAGGCCTTGCCCCTCCCACGCTGCACAGGTCTGCCAGGACGCCTGACCTCCAGGCTCCAGGCTCGATTTTCACTCCATGCTCCATGCCCCTTTGGTTAATATGGGCAAATAAATCTTGAAGGAGAACAGAATAAATAAGTTGATTGGACTTGATGCAAACAGAATCAAAAAAAAAAAAAACCACCAAAGGGGAGCACTGGCCCTCACAGGGCCCCTGAGGGCATGGCCATGGATACCGCCACCCACGGGGGCCGAGGGCAGCCCTGGGAGACCGGTTAGGGTTAGACTGGGCCAGCCGTGAGACTGCCCAGTGGGGGGCCACCGTCTGCTCTCACGGGGGAGGGCAGAGTAACGGGGGCGCCTGACCTGACTTGAGGGGGCCTGCCCCCAGACCAGCATGGGCAGCCCGCATCTGAGAATGCGCCTGTTAGTCTTTTACCCGGAACCCGGGACCGCAAGCCTGCCCCTTCCGTCTCCCGCTCAGTAGCCCTGAGCCCCACACACCCGACCTTGCCCGCTGCAGGCCCAGGTAAATGAGTAACCGCTCAGGCTGGCTGCAGCTGCAGGAGAGAGGGGCCAGCCAGCCCTGCCCACTGCTGGCGACTCTGTGTGACCCTGGAAAGCTGCCTTCACCTGAGGCCTTGGCTTTCCCAAATGCAAATGGGGCATGCACAAGGGATTCCAGGACTGTTCAAGGATGGCAAATGCAAACAGAAGGCACTCAGAGAGCAGAGTGCAGGCCCCCGGAACCCCTTCTATCTCCAGGCCTGCCTATAGAAGGCCAGGCCTGGGCTCACGTTGTGCCCCATGGTGGGCTTGCTGTGCCTCCTCAGGCAAGTACCTTGCCTTCTCTGAGCCACACTCCCCACGGAGGTGGGTGCCCAGGCTTTAAGCCACAGCAGGCAAGGGCCATGTCCACATCTGGGTCTCCCAGGGGGTAGATCAGCCTCGCACCCATGGCATATTCTCCACTGAAGAAGGAGGCCAGTCCCAAGGCACCGTGGCCCCTTACCCCAGGGAACTGTGCTTCCTTCATCCAGCAGCTCCGCCAACACCCAGGCAGGAAGCCATGGCTGGGCACTCAAGGGGGTATGCCAACTTTGCCCTGCTTCACACCCATTTCTCTGGGGGCCTCAGCCTCTCCCCTGTAAAACGGGTGCAGCCCAGCTGGGTGGCGGAGCTGCAGAGAGTGCAGTCAAGGGAGAGAACCACCCCCCCACCGCCCCGCCAGGGGCCCCTCCCCCTCACCAGGCTCAGCCCTCCAAGGTTCCCGGCAGGCACACAGGGTGGCTGCCCCCGCTGCTGAGCCCCGTGTTCCCAGACAACCCCCCCAGGAAGGGAGAGCGGGGGTGGCCTGGGAACGAGGCCAGGGACTCGGCTGGGGGAGGGGGCCTGGCAGCCTCACCCAGGGAGGGGCCCTAATCCCAAGGACAAGGTCACACACTACCCCCGCCCCCCCAAGTCCCAATCCCTCTGGACCCTCGCGCTGCCCACCGAGTCTGGCTGGCTCATTTTCATACCTGTTCTGGGGAGGGCAGATGGTGATAGGCCCATTTTACATACGCCAACCGTTCCAAAAGCACCCTCCTACCCGCGCCTTCCTGCCCTTCGCGGGCCCCAGGAAGAGGTGGCCCTGCCACTTCCCAGCTGGTGTGGCTGAGGCTGCCGCACGGTGCAATGGAAGCTGGAGAAATAATGGCCAGAGAGCAGGTGCCTAAGAGACCCTTCCCTGGGCTCCCCTGTCCCATCCACAGGCCCAGGGACAGGTAGACAGTGCCTCCAATTTGCACACGGGGAAACTGAGGCTGGGGGGTAGGATGATTTGCCCAAGGTCAGAGGTGGAATTCCAACCCCAAATTTCATGGGAGGAGGGGACCTGGGACAGCCTCAGGCCCCCAGGAGACCAGGCAGAAGCGGCAGGCGAGGGACTGCCCGTGGCCAGACCTGGTCCTGGAGACCCTTTTGCCACCAAGGTCAGCCAGCCTTTGACGGGCAAATACGCAAGCGCGCACCCACCCCCCAGGGCGAGAGTCCCAGGCCAACCTCTGGCCAGTTTCAGAGGGGCGAGTGTCCGGTCAGCACACGCAGGCCCCCACCATCCACCTCCCAGGGCTCATTAAGGGGTGCAGACATCCGAGCCCCACTAAGCAGCGCCCGGAGGGCAAACGTACACAGCCGAGTGCTCCTGGCCGCTACAGACCCCGGGGCCCGCAGCCTGGGGGACACAAACCAAATACAACCAAACGCAGAGCAGGGGACGGCCGAGGCCCCACGCAGCCCTGCTGAGCTGTGCACCTCTGGGCAGTGACTTGACTTAGAGTCTCTGGGCCTCAAGTTCCCCACCTGCGAGAAGGAGCCAGCCCCGGCCGCGGTACGTAAATCCCCGCCCAAGCCTGGTGTCTTACAAATTCACGAAGGTCTCCACCTGCGCCGGACTCAGTTTCCCCATCTGTAAAGCCGGCCTTCGCCGAGGCCAAGGGGCCGGGAAGAACCGCGCAGGCCGAGAAGCCCGGGCGGTCGGGGCGCGGAGCCGCGGGGCAAGGAGCGGAGCCGAGTTCCCTCTTCCCTCTTCCCCAGGCCCGTGGCGCGAGGACCGACGCGCGGCTCGGGAGGCGGGGCTCGGGCGCGCGAGGGGGCCTCAGTTTCCCTGGGCGCTCTCTCCAGGAGACGCGTGGAACGGCCCCGCCCCGACCTCCGGCTGCACGCCCGCCGCCGGGTTCCCGCCCCGCCGTCCGGGGAGGGAGGGTCAGGCTGGGCCCCGCCACCCCTCAAGCCCTCAAGCCCTCAAGCCCCCAAGCCCCCAAGCCCCGGCTGGACGGCCCCGTAGTGCTCTCCCGCCCCCGGCTGCCCCGCAGGCGCCTCACCTGTGCGGTTGCCCCGGGCCGACGTGACGGCCTCCGCCCGCCCCGCGGGCCTCGCCCGGCCCCGGAGGTGCGCTACTGCCCGGGGCATCCCTGCGCGCTGGGCGCCGCTCGGCCGGACTGCGGACGGGGGCGGCGGGGGGAGGCGGGCAGGACAAGGGGAGACACGCCCCGGGACACGCCCCCCGTAGGCGGTGGGGGCGGGGCCTCAGGCCGAGGCCCCAGGGGCAAGGGGGGCGGGTGCCGGAAGTCTCGCTCCAGGGGCTCTGCCGGGCGCTTCCCTCGGCCCCGCCCCCCACCCCACCCCCTCCCTCCCGCCCCCCACGGGGCGCCCGTCCCTGGCCTCCCCACCTGCTAGGCCTTCCTGCGCCCGAGGGGTTTTCTCGGCTGTGGCATGGATTGAGTTTGGGAGTCGGCTGAGTTCTCAGGTGCAGATTCAGCAGGTGCCGGCCGGGGCCTCCCCAGGCATTGTTCTTCAGAGGCCGTTCTACCCCTAAGGACCTCTTGGCGGGTGCCGTTCGCAGGGCCTCAGTGAGGACGGAATAGTGCCCGGGGCCGCGGTGAGGGGCATCCCCGCCTGCCTGCCCGCTCCTCTTGCACCCTCACCCCCTCCCCCAGGGGCCCCTGGGCGACCGTGGGCTCTGGAGCTGTGGTCCAGCCTCTCCCTCTGCCCCCCACCCCCAGCCCCTCTTGGCCGGGCCCAGCTGCAGACCCCGCCCACGGAGGGCTGGGGGCTGCCCAGCAAGGGCTCCTGCCGACAGCTGCCGCCCTGCACACTCCCGCAGGGCTGCAGGAGCAGCAGGTGCAAAGGCCCTGCGGTAGAACCTGTCTGGGGGCCTGAGGGCAGTCCCGTGTCCAGGATGGCCAGGCGAGGAGAGCCCTGGGCGTCCCTGGAACGGAGCCCCGCGTCGGGGTTGCCCCAGGCCCCATCATTCTGGCCCAGGCTGCCAGGAATCCAAAACTGCACCTAGTGAGCCGGGCCACTGGGGGCCTTATCGGGGAGGAGAGGAGCGCGTGTCCCTGTCCTGTTTCACAACTGGTCGCTGGGTTTCTGGACGTTGACTGCAGGCACGCAGAAGCCCACATCCTTTTGTGTTCTGGCTGGACGGTCAGGGATGGCCCGGGACCTGTCCCATTCTCCAGGATTAGTTCACCAAGTCTCAGAGCCATCTTCCGAAGCAGGTGACTCCAGTCCCCATCGGGACTGTCCCTGTCTTCCCCTGAGGCTTGTCCAAGGCCATCCACACCCTTTGTGGGGGCCCCTTGGAATGAAGAGTTCCTGTAAAGCCCCCACCAACTCTGACAGCTTGCAGGGAGGGAAACTGAGGCCCGTGGAGCAAAAGGTACGGCCGAGCAAGGATGACCCACTGCAACCCCCTGTGCATTGCCACCACGATGCCCATCCGCATGGAGCCTGACGCCCTCTGACACCCTCTCTGCCCCCCGGGCAGGGCTGGGTGCCATCTCACTGAGCCCTCATTTCCTCGTCTCTGAAATGGAGATGGTACTGCGAACCCCTCCCCCAGGGATAGAGAGAGCCCATGAGGAGACGTGTCCTCTAAACTAGGATGTGCAGCCCCCCGCTGGTGTCGGGTTTGCTCTGCTCCCCCACCTCCCCCCAGGCTCTCCCGGCTGCCCCAGACCCCAGGCTGTCCCAGCTGGGGACCATCCCTGCCAGAGTGGGAGCAGTGCCTGGCTGGGGATCTGCTTATCTTCAGGGCTCAGCCTCCTCCAAACCTCCCTGATCCAGCAGGGTCCAGAGCAGAAGCTGCTGGGGGAGCCAGATGGAGCCAATCCATGCTAACTGGCCTCAGGGCTGCAGCTGCCCTCCCGGCTGTGTACAGCGGCGTGAATCTAAAGCACCTGCTGAACTGGAGCAGCAGGGGTCCTGACGCTCGGGGTTCAGTTCTGTGAAGTGGGCTTGTAGCCTGTGCTGCCAGAGACTTCCAGGGGATGGTGAGGGTCTGCCTGGGGAGAGGGCGTGGGGTCTTCTCTTTCCTCAGAGCTTACCTGAGATGTCACCTCCCCCAGGAAGCCCTCCTCACTGACTCCCCTGGTGACCGGGAAGGGACGGATGAATAAGGGAGGGTGTGTGCTTCACTTGGTGGGTTTCCATCAAATTGCATAATTGTAAAAATGTAATCTTTGTTTCCTTTAAAACATTCTTGATTTTAGCTTCCATTCAATAGAAAAGTTAGGCTTTCATGATGAAAACTTCACACAGTGGGCGAACTCCAGAAGGCTCCACTGAGAAACGGAAACAACCCAGAAAGCAGGCGGGCCTCACGGGCTTTGTCTCTTTTCAGTTGTCTTTTATAATTAAAGCAATTTAAAACAAAAAACTCACTTGAGCTTGGTACTTTCGATGAGCTGGATATTTGGGGGGATAGAATTTTCCCAAGAAAGTGTTCTTTCTTAGGTGTGTATTTGTAAGCCTGAGGCATGATGGAATAGAGGTACAATATAGAGAACCTGGCTCTGCCGTGGGATGAGGCTGATGTTGTTCATGATGATTTATCACATACCTGGAGGCACTACCTGCTCTGCTGCAAAAGAGCCCTGCTTGTGGTCACCTGAGACTGGCAGGATGCTTGGGCTCACCCCCCCACCCCGGCAGCCCCCACGTCAGCAACCCCCTGCACCCCGGGGAGGGAGTAGGCTCGCCCCCACGGGGCTGAGAGTGGCAGAGGCAGTGGCCATTGGCCCTCAGCGGCTGGCAGGCTGCTGCGCCCTCTGCACGCACCCCCCCACCCCGCCCCGGCTCGTCCTCTCAGCCCCAGGCCCAGCTCCACCTCAGTTGAGCAAAAGCGGGCAGCAGGGAGTCCCGCCTGAAGCCCCACCTGATTGGCAATTGGGCAGGTGCCCCTGCGGAGCTCAGGTGCTCAGCCCTGCACCGGGCGGGGTCCCGCCTGGCACCAGCGCATCGTGGTTTTGGCTTTCAGGAGAGACGGAATGAGGGAGATGTAAGTGTCACCCGGTGACATTGCGTCCCCGCCCGTAGGTTCAGAAAGCAGGACGCCGGGCTCACGGGGGCCAATACCGCGCGGGCCAGGCTGTCCAGGCACCAGCGACATGGGGGCACAGGGTGGACAGGCCTGCTTGGTGGCTGGACTCTGCTTGGCCACCCCCAGCCCGCCTCCATCCTCCCCCGCCTTGGGTGGGAGATGACAGGGGCTGCTTTCCCGCCTCTGGGCCCCTCCCTGTGCCACGTGGGTCGTCTGCAATGAGCCTCTATTTATTGTTTAATCAGGAAGAGAAAACTGGTGGAAGGTTTCAGACGCCACCTGCATGTCAGTGATTGCCAACATCTGCAGGACAGTTCTGAATTCCACGTGTCTGAAAACACGTAGCCCCACCCCCATTTCACTCGGGGAAACTGAGGCTCAGAGACGGGAAAATGCCACGTCCATGGTCGCTGAGCTCTAAGGGTTACACCTCATCGTCAGTCTCTAAGGAGTTAATATGTGCGGCTAGGACTCCAGGTGCCCCCCCACACCAGCGTGGGGGCTCCCCCACCCTGGCTGAGCTTCTGCATTGGCTAAGCTGCTCCGGGTTGAGCCAGGAGGTGAGAAGATGCAGGGGTGGGTCAAGGGCAGCTCAGAGGCTTAGTGCCTGTGAGCTGGTTAAGCTTCTTTGATGCCCGGCACCTGCCAGGTGAGCAGGGCAGGGGCCCCTGGACTCCGCCCCAGGGAGAGGTGGGCGGGGCTGGCCTCACCATCCCTCCGCCCCCCAGGTGCCCTGCGCCCCTCACCCCCGGGCCCCAGTCTACTCCCCCAGGCTCCGTACAGGCCTCCCCAGTCCCTAAGGCTCGGGATGTCTCAGCCCCTGCGTCTTCACCCTGTCCTGCCTCGCCTCACCCCTCTGTGACCCTAGGGAAGCCCCGAGCCTTTTTGCCCCCACGTCCCCCAAAAGGGGCTGCATGGGACCGTGCTGATATGCCTGCCGGGCCGCCTCCGAGGCCCAAGCCCAGCCACGCTGCCCCTGGGGGGACACTCCTGGGGCTTGCCCAGGGGTCAGCTTCGGGTGCAGCCCTCAGGCAGCACCTGGCCCGGGGAGGCCAGGCCAGCCAAGAGAGCTGTGAGGCTGTTGGAGGCTGTCTGTTTCACAGACAGGGAGACTGAGGTCTGGGGCAGGGTCTGCCCCCGACCCCGAGCCACACAGCTCATCCAGACCCCTCCCTAAGGTGCTCAGGGCAGACTGCTGGTGGACCTGGGTCCCGGGCAGGCCACCAACCTCTCGGTGCTTCCATTTTTCCACCTGCAAAATGGGCACGGTGACCATCCTGGAGGGACCATCCTGGAGGGACAGTATTGGGACAACTGAAAGAACTGGCCTTAGAGAACGTTGGATTTCTTCAACTTGATGGATGTGACATAAGTGAATGTCCTCATTCTTAGGAAATGAGCGTGGAAGGATTGTGTGTCCAGGGAGCAGGATGTATACAATCTATTCTCACATGGCTAGAAAATAGGTGCATAGATAGGTTAGGGGGATGGATGGATGGATGGATGGATACAGATAGAACAAATGATATAGCAAATGTGGCAAAACATTGCAACTTAGTAAATCTGAGTGTCTGGATAAGGGGTATGGTGGAGTTCTCTGTGTTGTTTCTGTACTACTCTTGCAACTTAACTGTAAGTTTGAAATTGTTTCAAAATTTAAAAACAAGCTGGTGGGGGTGGTACAAGGTAATTCAGTGGTAGAGTTCTCGCCTGCCGTGCAGGAAACCTGGGTTCGATTCCCAGCCCATGCACTTCCCAAACAAGAAAACCAAATAAACAAAAAATTCAGCAAATGGTGCTGCAAAAATGGGATACTCACATGGAGAAAGGATGAAATGTGACCCTGCCATGCAACATTAAAAAAAAATAGCATAGAGGACTCTTCCAAGGGCCGACAGAGGAGTGAAAATGAGAGCGGCTTCCGAGCAGTTAGGAGCTTCAGACAGGGCGTGGGCTGGAGGTCGTCGGGGGAGCTTGTCTCTGCAGGGAGGCGGAGCGTGGGAAAAATCTGCCCCGTGCCTGGTCAGGTCTGGGCTCATTGCCTACACCCCTGCCATGGACAGTCTTGCTTTTCTGATAACAGTCTCACTACCTTGGCTGAGCCCATCACTGTCCCCATTTCACGGATGAGCCACTGAGGCTCAGGCTGGTGGGCGTGCATCCGGTATGTCATTGCCTTACTTGGTTGCAAGGAACGGAAACACAAGTTAAGCCAGCTCAGTGAGAGGAAACCCAGGGCGCCCTCCCGATGGAGGCGTCTACAGGGTCCTCTCCCTCTTGCCTTCTCAGGGGGTGCCTCCCTCTGAGTGCAGAAGGTCCCCAGCCATTCCCCATGCCCCCTCCCACCCCCCCATGGCCAGGGGAGGCAGCTGATGACAGTGTGAGAGTTCTGAGAAGGTCCTTGCAGCTCATGGGTCCAGGGGACGGGTGGGTGGATGGACGGAGGGTGGGTGGGTGATAGATGATAGGGAGATGACAGATAGATGATGGATAGATCTCTCTCCCACCGTCCTGCCTAGCCTAGCTTGGTCCTGGTGCAATCACGATGGCCCCTCTGACTGGTCTGTGTTCTGGGTATCTGCTGCCACGTAAGGATGGATGCTGCTTAGAAGAACACCTGTTGTTTATTTTGGTCACGGCTCTGCGGACCTGGTTCTGTGGTTCCGGCCCACCTGGAATGTCTAAGACGGCCCCTCCCTCACTGACCAGGTGGCACAAGCAGTCACTGCTTGAGCTTCCTCACGGCGTGGCAGCTGGGGTCCCGGGCCGGCCTGCCAGGAGTGCAGGTGGAAGCGTTCCGGCCTGGAAAGGTCACTTCTGTCGTTTTCTGTTTGTCAAGACCTCACCTTTCAGTGGGAGGGCTGCCAACAGACTCGGGGAGCAGGTCACAGAACTGCCGTGGTCGGCCTGGTCAGAGGCCCCGGGTGGCCAGAGCCTGTGTGTCCGACCTGGACAGTCCTAACTGCTTTTTGGGGACCTGCCTGGCCCCTGAGGCCTGGGGGTCTGCTCAGAATTAGAAAACAAAGCCGGGTTCAGACCCAAAATGTAAGTATGATCCTTTCATTGTTAAAGTGCAGACGCCCAGACAGACACCGAGAAAGAGCTGGAGGGGCCCTGAGTGCCTGGGGCTCGCGCTGGGTGGGGGTGTTGACAGTCCTCACCCTCATTCTTTGTGATGCTTCTCCTCATTTTCTGACCAGGCTGAGAGAACGCACCGTCCCCCCTGCCACCCTGGGTGACGTGAGGACGGCTGCCTCCGTCATTTACAGCTGTAGCCATACTTTGTTCCCCCCTCCTTCTAGAAAAACTTGAGCTATCAAATCATAGAGCCACTCCCCTTTGCCCTTCCGATGAGCAAACAATCCAGCCCTGCTTCCTTGAACCCTCCCCCAAATCACCTAACACAAGCCCCTGTTCTGCCCTCAGCCATTCTGCCACCTCTTACTGAGATGCCCCTTGCCCCCCAGGGCCTGTGCTCCCCCTGTGGCAACAAGTCTACAGACCTCACTTTATTTAAGTACAGGCGAGTTCCTGACAGTCTTTTTTTTTTTTTTGTAGTATCTTTATTGTAAACAACAAACAAACATTCTTGGCATACAAACACTCTACACGTGTTACAGTCTGTGGCTCACAGTATCATCACACAGCTGTGTACTCATCACCATGATCATTTTTTTTGAACATTTGCATCTCTCCTGCAAAAGAAATAAAACAGAAACTCATACATGCCATACCCCTTACCCCTCCCTCTCATCGACCACTAGTATTTCAATCTACTCAATTTATTTTGACCTTTGTTCCCCCATTATTTGTTTATTTTTTACCCATATTTTTTACTCATCTGTCCATAAGGTACATAGAAGCAGCATCAGACACAAGGTTTTCACAATCACACAGTCACATTGTAAAAGCTATATCATTATACAATCATCTTCAAGAAACATGGCTACTGGAACACAGCTCTACAGTTTCAGGTACTTCCCTCTAGCCTCTCTAATACACCTTAAACTAAAAAGGGGATATCTATATATAATGCATAAGAATAACCTCCAGGAGAACGTCTCAACTCTGCTTGGAATCCTCAGCCAGTGACACTTCATTTTGTCTCATTTCTCTCTTTCCCCTTTCAGTTGAGAAGGCTTTCTCAATCCCTCGATGCTGAGTCCCAGCTCATCCCAGGATTTCTGTCCCACGTTGCCAGGGAGGTTTACACCCTTGGGAGTCATGTCCCACGTAGAGAGGGCGAGGGCAGTGAGTTCACTTGCTGTGTTGGCTGAGAGAGAGAGAAGCCACATCTGAGCCAAAAAAGAGGTTCTCTGGGGATTACTCTTAGGCCTAATTTTAAGCAGGCTTAGCCTATCCTTTGCAGGAATAAGTTTCATATGGGGCAAACCCCAAGATCGAGGGTTCAGCCTATTGATTTGGTTGTCCCCACTGCTTGCAAGAATATCAGGAATTCTCCAAATGGGGAAGTTGAATTTTCCCCCTTTCTCACCATTCCCCCAAAGGGACTTTGCAAATACTTCTTTATTTACTGTTCAAATCACTCTGGGATTTATTGGGGCATCACACTAACCTGGACAAACCATCAAAATCTCATGCCCTATTCAAGGGCCCATGTGCTTACGGTGTTCAATTAAACTGTCCATACATGTTAAATGAGGAAATTCCTGGTGGGCTTTGCCCAGAGGTAGGGAGCTCCCCCCACAAGTTGCCTACAAAGCTGAGTTGCTGCTAAGCCACGCTGTATTGCTTCCTTCCCATTTCCACCTCATTCTCTTCTCCCCTACTCCATGCTTCCCAGGTCACCTCTGACACTGCTTGCATTCGAGTCTGTGTGAGTCTGGGGCACCCCCTCAGCCCCACTCCCGGCTCTGAGCAGCCAAGGTCTCCTCCGGAAAGTGGGGGCAAGAACCTTCGCAGAGGTTTTGTGGGGTCAGGGGAGGGAGACCTGTCGGGCACTGGGTTTGGGACTCCCCATGGGGCAGAAGCTCTGGGAAACAGGGTGCTTCGGGACTGGCCCCGGTATTATTTTCTCTAGAAGTGGGATGGGCTGTAATACAAAAGTGTTGATAGTTTTCAGATGCTGCCTCTTTGGGGGCAGATGTTGTTGGGGTACTTTACTTCTCTGAGTTTTGACTAAACAAAGAGAAAGCCCAGCTCCCTTTTTGGGATGGAGAATTCAGGAGAAGGCAACCCGCTGTGCACCCTGAGGTGAAATCTGCACCGATAGTGGACAGAGCAGGAGCACTGAAGCCGCTGCTTCCTGGGCAGGCAAGTCTGACGCTGGTGGGAAAAGGAAGGGGTTTCTGAGTCCCTCCCAGAGATGCTGAAAACTGGAGTTCCGGAGTGGCTGAGGCAGCCCGTTTTGGAAGGATATAGGCTGGCACCTGCAAAACGGCGACTACTCAGCATGGTGGCGTAGCAGCTGGCATGCTTTCAGGCGAAGGAGACAGAAATTCTGACTCCAGATGAGGTCTGTCCACTCTCATAGCTGGTTTAGACGAAGCCTGATCTGTCAGATTGAGGGTGTCTCAGAGATGGGGTTTCTTTCTGACTCCATTGTTCTGTCTGGGTTTCCCACTGGGGCTGCCTCTTCCTCTGCATTCCAAGACGGCTGCCAGAGCTCATGCCATTGCATCCAGCAGGGATGAGAGGCCATCTTGGATCATCCCTGCCCCATACCAATCACTGCGCCAAGGGAATGGTGTATGCTGATTGGCCCGGCTATGGCAGAGTCTCCACCCCTGCAGCCCAGGGTGGAGTCAGCTTCCCTGCCCACTTCTGACCTTGCAGAAATCTGAAGCTGTTGGAAGGGGGGAAGAGACAACCGATGCTGAGAAATGGACATCCAGCTACATCCCCAGCAGAGGGAGGGGCGTGGCCTCGGGTGGCCCACGGCCTCCAGCTCCTCCTCTGCGCTTTCCTTGCCACTGTCCCGTGCCCTGGGACACGACTCACATCGCTGGTTCAGAGGGGCTGAGTCCAGCATGGGGGCAGCGTGGCTCATCCATCAGCAAGGGGGGGACAGGCGTCGGGAAGGACACGGCACGGGTGCGCGGCCCGTCTCCAGGGCCCCCAGGAATGCACGCACTGTCAGGGCCTGAGGGTCTCAGGAGACGCGGAGCCCACAGCTGGGGAAAGTGGCGTCTGAACACCATCTGGGTTCCAGGGTTATCGTCTGACCCCATTATAGGGACAATCGAAAAAATCGGCGTACAGACTGCAAGCTTTATGCTGGCATTAAAGTTCTTGAAGTCTCTGACGCACTTACGGAGAAGTATATTGGAGTTCTCTGCATTGTTTTTGTATTATATTTTCATTTTTTAAGTTACATCTTTTAGTTTTTGAATTATTTTTGCAACTTTCCTGTGCATTTGACATCATTTCAGAATGAAAAGTTTAAAAAACAAATAGAGCAGCCCTTCCCAATGCCTGCTGGGTGCCCCATCCTGTCCCCCATCAGAGCTTTGCAGCTGGCAAGCAGGGCATGGAGCCCCCAAACCCATCAGCTCAGAAGGACGGGCAGGGCCAGCCCTAGAACCTGGCAGGGCTGTGGAGACACCCCCTTTCTAAGAAGGAATGCACGGAATGTGGGACGGGGCCTGGCTGGTCCTTCAGCGCCTGCCCTGGCCCCCTGGCCCCAACCCCTGCCTCTCCTGGATGCCAGCTGGCACTGAGGGAGCCTGGACTTAGGGCACGGTACCCTGGTCCCTCGGTAGCTCCCTGCCCCCCTCCCCATAAAATGGGGGTGGAAATTCCTCCTGCGCAGACGGACGGCAGATGTGAGAAGGGTCTTGCGGTCAGGGGCCTCTGGCGCAGCCGGCGCTTTTGTCCCCAGAGAGTGGACCGCCGAGGCGCAGGTGGCACTGTGGGCTGGCTTGACCCGTGGGCCCCACTGGCTGAGGCAGGGCAGACACCGGGCCGGCCCGCTGGCGGAGGTCTCTGGACGTTGGGGGCGCCACTCAGGATGGATGCCCAGATTCCCCCCATCCCGGAGCCAAGGAGTCTCTGCCCGCTGAGAGCCCCATAAAGGGGGCGCCGTGGTGGGGGGCCCGGAAGGAGCAGGCAGGGCCTGGGAGAACCGTCCAGAAGGGTTGGTTGGTCTGCCCAGACGGAGCCAGTGGCTGCGGGAGGAAGGCAGCCTGGACACCCGGGGCCGGGACTGGCTACTTGAAGGGCCCAGCAGACCCTGGCCGTGGGGCGGGAAGGAGCCGAGGGGCCCATGGAGGCTGGCGTGGGGACGTGGCCCCAAAGGAGGCGGGTGCCTGGTCCCAAGGGGACATTGGGCCGCAGCTGGCCCCCTGCCCCAGGTCCTGTGCCTCTGGGGTGCCTCGGCCCGTCCCTCTGCCCCAGGGCTGGGGGGCAGCTCCCGGCACTTCTCACTCCCCCCAACCCTGGCCCTGCTGGGGACTTGCGTGCAGGGCAGGCTGGCGGCACCACTTCTCCTCAAGGCAGGACGCGGCTCTCGCTGTTGTGTGGGGCCCACTGGGCGCACGCCTGCCCCAGGTTCTCTCTTTTCTTTCTCCTCTGCTCTCACCCCCGTGAAAACCTCTGTGCCCGGGTGAGCTCCAGAGCTCCAAGCCCAGGCCTTGCCCTGCAGCGCGATGCCGGGTGCCAGGAACCCCCAGGCTGGCGGCAGGGAAGGGACAGCCCCTGGGGTGGGGGGGTGCAGAGAAGCCCCTGCCCAGCCCTCAGGCCCTGGGCTGCCCCATCTGCAGGGCCCAGACACCCCGGCAGCCCCTCTGGGTCACTCAGGGAACGGCCTCCACTGGCCTTGGACAGACCCTCCCAGCCAGAGGGGCACTGTGACAGGTGGGGGAGGTCCCCAGGGGGAGGCCTGTGGGCTCTTGGCTCATTCGGACCTCCCGTCCCGCAGCCCTGGCCTCACACTGGGGAGCGAACCCCTCCCTCGGAAGGCGTCCTCCAGTCTTCATCGCCTTCCTGTGGGGCAGACCCAGGGGTGAAGGGCACCCTTTATTTTTTCCTTTTTAACTTATTTTGTTGTATAGTATAACATATATACAAAGGAAGAAAAAGCAGTAGTTTTGAAAGCACTCTTCAACAAGCAGTCACAGGTCAGATCCCAGAGGCTGTCGTGGGCTACCATACCATCCTCTCAGATTTTTCCTTCTAGCTGCTCCAGGATATAGGACACTAGAGGGCTTATCGTATAGTGACTCAGCTGTCATACTAGTTTCTTAGATCTCATTTTCCCTTCTCCCTCCTTCTCTGAGCCTTCTCCCACTCTGTAGGATCTTCGGGCAGTGCCTGCTCGGACGTCTTCATGTTGAGAGGGGGTGTCCACACTAAAGGACAGGGGGGTGGAATCAGTAGATAATCCTGGAGAGGCTGGTCCCTCTGGGTTTCAGGATTTATCTGACCTAGGAACCCTCTGGGAATTATAGGTCCCAGGAAAGCAAGTGCAGGGAACCTGTACAGATAGCGTCTCAGAGCCTTGGGTGTTGTTGAGTCAACAGGAGAGATGTTGGTTGGGGTTTAGGAAACCATGGCCATCAGTACCATCTGACTGAAGCTTACGTGAGAGCTGCCCCCAGAATAGCCTCTTGACTCCGTTTGCTCTCTCTCGGCCACTGATGCCTTATTTTATTATACTTCTTTCCCCCTTCTTTTCCCAGAAGGTGCTGATCCCACAGTGCCAGGGCCAGACTCATACCTGGGAGTCACGCCCCACGTTGTCAGGGAGCCTGTCGCCCTGATGTCATGTCCCACGAATGGGGGGGGGGCACTGATGCAAAGAGAGAGAGAACATCTGAGCAACAGCGAGGCTTCCTGGAAGCAACTCTCCAGCCTCGTCATGGGTGGTCTTAGCGTCTCCACTGCAGAAGTGAGTTTCGTAAGGGCAGGCCTCGAAATCCAGGGTTTGGCAGGTTTTCTCAGGCATCCCCAATGGTTGAGAGGGTACCCAGGGCCTCCCAGGGGGAGAGTTTAATAGTTCCACACACACATAAAATATTTTGAATAGAATAGGACCTTTTAGAGAGCTGGTCTAGAGGAGGCCAAACCAGGAGAGGCCTGCATCCGGGTGGCAGGGCCTTAGGAAGAGAGGGCGCTCGGACACAGACTCCGAAGCCAGAAACCAGAAGTGAGGGGACGCCAGGGCGCCGGCACGGGGCCCAGCTCCACCAGCGCGGGGTCCTGCCAACGCCTTGGAAGTCCTGGACTTCCCGCCTCCAAGCCCCAAGCACAACAGCCCTGCCGCTGAAGCCAGCGACGGTGCAATCTGTCGCCTGAGACCACAGCTAGCGCAGCTATTCTCCGCGGGCCTCCGACCCGAGCCAGGGGGTGTGGCCACGGGCGGTGGAGCCACCTCTCCCGAGGCCCAGGCACAAGGGACCCTGCAGCCCAGGGGACACCCCGGACCTGCATGCTGTCAGGACCTGGGGCCGTGCCCCCCGGGGCTGGGTCTGCAGCCCGGAGCTAGTTGCTGATGTTTACTCATCAGGGCATTTCACAGAACATCCGGATTTCTTTCACCTTTTAAGAAACAGGAAGCTCTGAGCACACAGGTCCATGCTACGGGGGCACAGCTGGCCCAAGGCGTGGGGTGGGGGCTGCCCCTCGGGACGCTGGGCCCCCAACTTCCTCCTAGACCTCTGCGGGGGCCCGTCGCCTCCTTCCCGCTCTCCACCCTCGGCAACCAGCGGGGTCTGCAAAACCCCAGTCCAGAAGCAGGGATCTGAACAGACGCGTGCACACGCCCTCACAGCACCACTCATCACAGCTGAAGAGAGAACTGCCCAAGGGGCCGCCGACCCACGAATAAACAAAACGTGGCAGTGGGCTGCTACTCAGCCAGAGAAAGGGGGGAGGTCCCGAAGCACCGGCAACACTGGCGAGCCTTGAAGCTGCGTGCACTCATGCTGAGGGACGTGAGGCAGGCACAAAGGACAGCTATTGTGTGGCCTCACTAGCATGAAATAATTAGAACAAGCAAATCATCGCGTCGGAACCCAGAATGTAGGTTACCAGGGGATGGGGTCAGGGTAGGGAATAGGGTAGGCAAGCTTCAATTCTGCAGTTTCTGTTTGGGGTGATGGAAAATTCTGGCAATTGTGAACACGATTCTTTATTTGTACATGCTTAAAAGGGAAGATGTTAGGTCGTATATATGTTACTACAATACAATAAAATAAAATAATCCCTAGGCCTGTACAAAGTAATCCAGGGACTATAGTTAAAAGTACAATTATAAAAATGTTCTTTCATCAAACCGTAACAAATGTGTCACAGTAAGGCAAGCTGTTAGCAATAAGATGGCATTTGGGAACTCTAATTTATGCATGATTTTTCTGTAAACGTATACCTTCTCCAATTAGAAAAGGAAAACAACCAAACCCCCAAACCCAGGCCAACCCACGTCCCTCCTAGGCTCACAGCCCCTGCAGCTCCGCGCCTGCGACTGAGGGGACGGGCACCGCCCCAGGGCCTCAGCCCAGCCGCGCCTCCCACTGTGCTGCCCTGAGGCCTCAGTCCTGCCCTCCAACCAAGCACCCCTGAAGGTCCTCTTGGCGCCCGCCTCGCCAACTCCAGGGTGTCCTGCCCACCCTGCCTACCCCATCCCCTCCCCCCTTTTCTCTCCCAAACCCGCATCACTTCCCATAGCTGCATATTCGCTTACTCGGTGTCTCCCCGACAAGAGCGTCAATGAAGGAGGAGTCTGTTTTGATCCCACTGTCCTCAGGGCTCAGCACACTGTCCAAAGGGCACAGTTGGCACATTGGACATTTTTCTCGAACAAGGAGTAGTTGGATGGATGGGTGGGTGGGTAGATGGGTGATTGAAGGAATGGATAGGTGGGTGGGTGGATGGTAGGTGAATGGATGGATGGACAGATGGTTGGACGGATGGGTGGGTGGGTAGATGGGTGATTGAAGGAATGGATAGGTGGGTGGGTGGATGGTAGGTGAATGGATGGATGGACAGATGGTTGGACGGATGGGTGGGTGGGTGGATGGAGGAATGGTTGAATGGATGAACGGGAGGTTGTTATGTATTTATGGACAGATGGACAGATAATTGGAGGGACGGATGGTTGAGTAGGTGGGTGGATGGCTGAATGGCTGAATGAATGGATGGGAGGGTGTATGTATTTATGGACAGACAGATGGACAGACAGTTGGAGGGACGGATGGTTGAGTAGGTGGGTGGATGGCTGAATGAATGGATGGGAGGGTGTATGTATTTATGGACAGACAGATGGACAGACAGTTGGAGGGACGGATGGTTGAGTAGGTGGGTGGATGGATGAATGGTTGAATGGATGGATGGGTGGGTAGGTGCATGTATGTATAGACAGATAAACAGACAGTTGGAGGGGTGAATGGTGGGTGGTTAGATGAACGGGTAGATGGACAGATGGACACATGGTTGGAAGGATGGATGGACAGATGGATGGAGGGATGACTGACTGGCTGGCTGGTTTCCAGCTGCAACCACAGCCTGTGGGTTGACATTTCCTGCCTCCCCCCTCTCCACCACCGGCCCCAGGCCTCTGTTACTGACAATGATCAAATGTAATGCTCTAGTTCACCTCCTTGCCAGCCCTGGGTGTGTGGAGTGAGGGGGTCACAGCAGATGCCCGCCACATGGGGACTCCGACCAGGCTGGCTGGGAGTGGAGGGAGAAGGGGGTCTCAGCCTGCACGGGTGGACAGAGGGCTCAGGAGGGGCCATGGCCTTGGGACCCTCACACAGTCTCTGGGCTCGAAGCCCCAGCCCCTGTTGGTGCTGCCCACGGGGCTCTCTGGCCAAGGCAAGAGATCACGGCCCCCTCCCCCAGCAGTCCCATCTGGAGCTGGCTCGGGGGCTTAGCCGGGGGCTGCCTCCATGACTCAGTTTCTCCAGCTGCCCAGAGGGCTGTGCTGAGATAATGCCAACGACAGCCGCTACTGCCGGCCCCTCCCAGAGCTCCGAGGGCACCTGTGGACGGGGAAGCTGCTCTCACGGCAGCAAGTGGAGGAGGAAAAGTGCCTCAGAAGCGGCGGGGTTGGCGGTACGGGGCCAGGAGCTGACCCTGACCCAGCCCAGCGGGTGGGGTCGTGGCCGCAGAAGAGGCAGAGGAAGCAACCAGAGGCCTCAAGGGCTCCCTGGGACTGGGCAGGCCCTGAGTGGCCAAAGCACCTGGGCTCTCCCTCCTGCTCACCCGGCAGGTGCACACCTGCACCTCAGGTTCCCCCCGGGGGAAAGGGGCGAGGAGGCCCCCGCAGGCGGTGCACGCTCACGACATCAGGAGCCTGGCACGTAGCGGGCACTCAGCAGGTGGTGGCTGCATGCCCGGGGGGCACCCGAGGGGCAGGGGGCTCCTCCCGGGCTCACCTGAGCCTGGCCCACCTCACCTGTGACCAGCAGCTCACCTTTGGTTCCTCCCAAGGGGGCTGACCCCCAAGGCCGTACAGGGCTGGGCAGGGGCCACCCCCCTGGCAGCACGTGCATGAGTCTGGGCGGCAGCGGGAGGTGAGGTCCCCCTTTTCAGCAGGTCCCCGCCCGCCGGGGGCTGGATGGCCCTCCATCTCAGGTCCTTCATGCCTCCCCCTTTCTCCCGCAGGCCTTGGGGCCTGTCGGCACACAAAGCCCCCACACCCCGCCCTTCGTTCCCTTGTCCAGTGTGTCTTCATGGTGCAGTGTCCCCATCCCCTGACACATGGGACGCGGGGACAGGGCCATGTCGCAGACTTGGGCTGCATGCCCCACACCCCCTCCTCAGGCTGCAGCCTGGGGCCCCCCCCGCAGCCTCTTGCTAGGAGCAACGTGGTCGGAGCGAGCCCCACACTGCCCCAGACCCAGCGCCCTCGTTCCCTCACCCCCACCTTGCCTGCTGAGGAGGGAACGGCGCAGGGGGGCCGCATGGAGCTCGCACAGGCCTCCTGCCGGCGGCCTTTATTGACAGATGCCACCGCCTGCTGGCCCCCGGAGGGGTCTCGTTCACGGTCCTCACGCCCCCACTGCACAGCAGCTGGCTGGGCTTCCAGGTGGGCCCCCACCTCCAGCCCTCCCTGCGGGCGCCCCACGTGTCCGGCCCCAGGCCCCAAGCTGCAAGGTGGTGGGGGGCTGACCCGCAGCCCCCCAAGACCTCCAGACCCGAGGCAGCGGCCGCAGTTCAGCCCCACGCAGCGCCGGCGTGGCGGACGGGGCTCCCGTGGCCTGCCGTGGGGTGATGAGGCCCGAACAGCCCGGTCCGGCATTCCTGCGCCTCGGGAAGGCCCTGGCGCCTGGGCACAGACGCGGCACTTCGCAGAGGTGGTTTCACGGCTGCCCGCCGCCCCCAAGCCTGGTCTGCAGTTGGACCGTCAGTTCCAGGCTGGCTGGGCAACCTGGGGCGGCCGATGCTCCTCTTTGGGCCTCAGTCTCCTCGTCTCTGAAATGGGGGGAAGCCCCCAGTGCTGAGTGCGTCAAGCCCTGGGCAGGTTAGGCCAGGCCCAGCCCCTCGGCAGTCCTTCCCGCCGACGCCACACTCCGCGGGCAGCGCGGGGACCCGGCCTAGTGGCTGTGGTGGAGGCGGCTGCAGGCACCCTGGGGGCCCAGCCCTGCGCAGACACGGGGCCTGGGACGCAGGTGTCACATCCCAGCTGCTGGCTCGGGCGGGGCTCACGGAGCAGCTGTGTCCTCGGGCTGGGCCTGGGGCTGCGGGGAGCCCGGGCTGGGCTGGGCCGTGTCCCCGCGGGCAGCGGCCTCCAGGGCCTCCAGCCACTGCCGCTGCAGCTCGACCGTCTGGACGCGTAGATAGAGGGGTGGGGCTGGGGCCCGCTGCAGGCGCACCGCGTGCCTGGCGTCGAGCTCCTCCTCGGGCTCGGGGGCGCTCACCGTGCAGCCCGACAGGGGGATGGCGCGGGGTTGCGGGCCGTCCTGCAGCGGAGAGGGGGGTGTGAGTGAGTGGGGGCCATGCTGGCCTCCAGGAACCCCTCCCCGGGGGTGCCCAACACATGGTTGAGATGCCCACTCTGCTGTGGACGGCTGGACGGTCCCTCGGTCAATGGGACCAAGAGCCACCAGGTCTCCAGAGAGGGTGCCGGGGGGTTGTGGGTGTATGGGGTGGGCAAGACCCTCAGCGAGGAGGGAGGGAGGGGGCCCCTGGGGCGGGAGTAGCCCTTTCTTCCTGGCCCCGGACGCCCTGCTGGGGGCTCAGTGGGACCGAGGCCTGGGCTGCAAATGCTGCGCCACCTCCGCCCCTCTGGCATGCACTCCCCTACCTCTGACCCGGGCAGTGGGGCAGGGCAGGGGGGCATTGAGCCGTGCCTAATGGGCTCTGCAGCGCCCGCATCTCCCCCTCCCCACAGCAGGCATGGAGGAAGGAATACACACGGGAAGAGAGGTGCCAGCACTCTGGGACGCCCCCTTCCTCGGCACCTGGGAGGACCCAGGTCAGCAGGGGGTGGAGAGGGGGCGGGGTGGGCACTGGCCTCACCCTCCTGTCTGGCATTCCTGACTGGCTGGGCAGCAGAGGCCGGGGTTGCATGTCCCTGACAACACCCTGTGAGGCAGCCTGGGGTCTGACTGGAGGGGCCAACAGGAGCCCCCCACCCAAAGCCCTGCCTTGGCTCAGGCCCCCCACAGCCCAGCTCGCAGGCTGGGGCCCGGGGTCTCCTGGGCCAGGCAGCATCTGCCCTGGGTTTCTGCGTCCTGGCCTGAGGTTAGGGACAGGAAAGGACAGGTGTTAGGGCATCAGCTGGAAGCCGGGCTTCTGGAAAACACTCTGAGGAACCTGCTCGGCAAGGATCTGGGGGAGGCAGGGATCAGTCTGCTCGCACCCTGGCTATGAGACCGGTGGGTGACCCCGGCCAGACCACCCTGCCTCCCTGCAGAATCTGGCTGTCCCTGCAGACTCTCAGCTCACTCAGCCTCGCCACCACCCAGGGGACAGGGGCTGCTGCGCCCATGTGACAGCTGAGGGTACGGTGGCCCAGAGTCTGGGCTTGGCGAGGCCACCCAGCCTGAACTCAGCCAGCGTGCTGGGGCCCACGCTCACTGCCCCCCCACCAGCTTCTTCCTGGGCCCTGCAGCCGCTCCCTCTGAGGCTCGGGCTGTAGAGGGGAGAGGGGACGCTGCCCCCGGGTACCCCCGGGGCAGGGGTGGGGAAGGGCACACACCTGGCCGAGCCCCTGCACGTGCAGCACCCGTGGGTCCGTCTTGGGGATGGACGCCCACACTGCATCCCAGGCCGCGCCGTCCCACAGCTGCAGGGGGCTGCAGAGCAGGCTCTGTTGGGGGTTCATGGCGGGCAGCTGCTGGGAGACACAGATCACTCGGGCTCAGGGGCAGGGCTGCGTGCAGGACGCAGGCGAGGGAAGAAGCCTTTGCCAGCCTTTGCCCCACCTCCCAAAGGAGTGGCCACGTCCCCCTCCCCAGGGTGGCCTTGAACAGAGCTGACATTAGCTGCCATGGACCTCGTGGGCACAAACGGCATCATGGGCTGTGATGGCAGAGACCCCCACACGTGCGCACATGTGCATGACGGTTTGCAATCAATTGTAGGGTGCTTCAGAGGCTCCCCCAGGGCTCCCTCGGGTCAGTGGGCCCCTCGGTGAGACCCTCCTGTGTCTATCCTGGTCCCGGGAAGCCCACAGCCCTCATGGCTCTGACAGTACGGCAGAGTCTGCCAATGAGGCCACAGAAGGAATGGGGGGGGGGAACGTGTCCTGGGTGCCCCCCCATGCTGCCCGCCCCGCAGGGCCAGGAGCCAGGTCCACCCACCTCTGCATCCTTCCTAGGCTCGGCAGGTTCTTCAGAGCTGGGGCTCTGGGGATCCGCTGACTGTGCCAGGAAACACTCCTTGCAGACACGGCTCTGCCGGCTGTTCTCGGCTCTGAACTCAGAGCACTTCCCACAGATGACCTGGGGACAGGAGAGGCCCTGTGACCCTACCTGGGGACAGGAGAGGCTGGAGGGCCAGGGTGGAGCCAGAGGAAGAGTAAGAGCCCAGGCTAATGCAGAGGGCAAAGCACTTCTCCAGGGGAGGGGCCTGGAGGCAGAGAGCCACCTGGGCAGGTGGATGCCTGCCCCCTGATCCCAGGGTGGGCTGGGGTCTGGGTGCACAGAGAACAGGCTGGAAGGAAACCCACAGGAACGTGGGCGGCAGGCAACACCCACACTGTCATTTCCAGGGAGGCTGAGCAGGTTTCCCTGCATGGAGCGGTGGGGGAGCCGGCAGGTGGGAAACTGATAGCAAAAAAAGGCATACCTGGTTCCCTGAGACCTGAGGTACGGGCCCACCTGCCCCAGCAAGGCCACCTTTCCAGGTGTCATTACCTAGAGCTGCCCATGGACCCACCCCATGTGTGAGGTATGGAGGGAGGGGCCGAGGGTGGGACAGGCTGGGGCTGGCCGCCAGGTGTGGGTAGGGCCAGCTGATGGACATGGGACTGCCACCTAGGGGAGGGGACAGCTGAGTGGTCAGAGGTCCGCAGGCCAGGAGGGGCTTCTAGGGTGGTGACATCTGGGTACCCCCAGGGGCCCAGGACGGTGTGGGGGACACAAAACTATGCAGGAAGTGAGATCCCAGCTGCTCATCTCATGGGTGTTGGAGACCAAAACAAGGCTCTGGGTTCGGAGGCCGGTGATAATGGAACCAGGGGCAGCAGCCAAGGACGGGAGGGATTAGGGCTTGTGGGAAAGGAGCATCGAGGGCACTCCAGGACCCAGCCTGAGAAGGGAGGAGAGGCTTTCTGTAGGAGCCAAGTGTTAAAACAACACCTGCAGAATTTGTTGGAAGCAGCTGGCCTCAGGATGGCGGCAGTAAACTGTGGAGATTGTTAGGTAGAGCAGTCTGGGAGGAAGAGAATGTTTACCCCAAATGGTTATGTTAAGTATGAAGGAAGAGAGCACTGAAAAATAAGTTCTCTGCTCTTTCAAGAAATGCATGCATGCCTTTTGTCACCCTGCAGTATTTAAGTAGGCTCTGGATAAGAATAAAGTTGTCTGAAGTCTGTCTGAAGTAAACTCAAGCTTCAGACCCCCTGAGCCCGTCTGTGTCTTTCTTTCTTTCTTCCTTTTTTTCCTCATCATTCCTTAATATCCTTCGAGCTCCGTTTCAATAGGAAGCGACAGCCTTCTCAGTGATTTAGCCTGAGAGACACGAGGGAGGCTGAAGGCAGGAGAGATTGCACGAGGCCCTAAAGAGTCGTAAGGGGTTAGAACAGAGGGACTTAGGAGGAAGCAAAGGGAAACTGCACCAAAAGTTTCCATTTCTGCTAGCAGTTGGGGTGGGGCAGGGTACTGGGTAAGGAGGGCTGTAATACTCATTGAGGGCGCCACTGGTTCAATTTCCATTCACCCACCCTTCCATACATCCAATCACCCATCTATCTAATCACCCATCCATCCATCCACCTATTCACATATCTATCCATCCTTCCTTACTTTTACCGACCCACCACATCCATCCGTCCATCGACCAGCCCACCCACCCATCCATCCCTCTCATCCGTTTATTGCCTCTCGCCCAGCGTGGTAAGATTTAACCCACCACTCTGGGTTCCGGCTGGCCGGTGTCCTCTGGGGAAATAGCACCATCCTGGCCTCAGGACAGCGCTGTGCTGAGGTCCACTTGCTAATTTATTACTGACTTACAAATACTACATCTAAAAACATCTGAATCGATAGAAATAGGGTAAGATATTGGGTAATTGGAGCTGAAGGGATACAGACTGTGCAACAGGACTGTATACAAAAACTCAGAAATGGACAGCACAATACTACCTAACTGTAATATAATTATGTTAAAACACTGAATGAAGTTGCATGTGAGAATGATAGAGGGAGGAGGGCTGGGGACATAGATGAAATCAGAAAGATAGATGTTAAAGATTGAGATGGTATAATCTAGGAATGACTAGAGTGTATAATAACAGTGAAATGTACAAGGTACAATTTAAAAAATGTTTTTGCATGAGAAAGAACAAAGGAATGTCATTATTGCAGGGTACTGAAAATAGATGGTAATCAATATTTTTAAATGTCACCTTCTGTGTGAGACTAAAGCAAAAAATGTTTATTTGTTACAAAATTAATATTTTGACTAGAGCATTTCCTAATATAACTTATGTAGATAGTTTGATTGAATGCCATAAGTATTTGGAATCTCAGGTAGGACATGAGATTTTGCTGGTTTGTCCAGAGTGATGCCCTGATGAATCCCAGAGTGATTCGATCAGTGAGTGGAAAAGTATCTGCAAAGCCCCCTTTGGGGAGTGGTGATAACGGGGAGAAAGTCAACTTCCCCAAGTTGAATTCTTGATATTCTCACAAACAGTGTGGACAACCAAAGCTATAGGTAGAGCCCCCAGTCTTGGGGTTTGTTCATATAAAACTTAACCCCGCAAAAGATAAGTCAAGTCTACTTAAAATTTAGGCCTAAGAGTCACCCCCAAGAGAGCCTCTTTTGTTGCTCAGATGTGGCCTCTCTCTCCAGCCAACACGATGAGCAGTCTCACCACCCTCGCCCTCTCTACGTGGGACATGACTCCCAGGGGTGTGGACCTTCCTGGCAACGTGGGACAGAGATCTTGGAATGAGCGGAGACTCAGCATCAAGGGATTGAGAAAACCTTCTGGACCAAAAGGGGGAAGAGGGAAATGAGACAAAGTGTCAATGGCTGAGAGATTCCAAACAGAGTGGAGAGGTTATCCTGGAGGTTATTCTTATGCATCAAGTAGATATCACCTTGTTATTCAAGATGTAATGGAGAGGCTGGAGGGAACTGCCTGAAAATTAGAGCTGTGTTCCAGTAGCCATGTTTCTTGAGGATGACTGAATAATGATACAGCTTTCACAATGTGACGGTGTGATTGTGAAAACCTTGTGTCTGATGCTCCTTTTATCTACCTTGTGAACAGATGAGTAGAACATATGGAATAAAAATAAATAATAGGGGGAATAAATGTTAAAATAAATTTGGTTTGAAATGCTAGTGATCAATGAAAGCGAGGGGTAAGGGGTATGGTATGTAAATTTTTTTTTCTGTTTTTGTTTTATTTTTCTGTTGTCTTTTTATGTCTTTTTCTGAATTGATGCAAATGTGTGGGAAATGATCATGATGATGAATATGCAACCATGTGATGATATTGTGAATTGCTGAGTGTATGTGTTGAGAATGTTTGTGCTTCTTGTAATATTTTTTTAATTAATAAAAAAATTAAATAAATAAAAACATCTGAATCAACAGCCTTCCCTTCCTCGGGGATAACTCTGCTTTCAGTATTGAGAGCCCAGTGCGAGGAGAAAGGCCTGGGGGGTGGAGGAGGAGGCATGGAGAGGGTGGGCACTGGGGGCAGGCGGTGGAGGGGCCCACTGGGTGGGCGGGCCTCCAGAAGCCCAGGGACCTCCGGGAGCAGCTGCAGGGTGGGCCACTCATTTGGCGTGAGGCTACTGTCACCCCATCTGACTCAAGAACTGGCCGAGCCACGCTCACCGGGCCTGGGTTCCCAAATCGAGCACTTGTCCAAATGCAACGAGTGTGGGCTGGAAAGCAAAGCCGGCCTGAGTAAGGCCCTCAGTTGAGGCTTTGGGGTGAGCCATTTGCATCAACACAAGAACTCTGACTTCTGCTCATCGGTGAAACGCGTATGCCGGGGGTGGCTAGCAGGGCTGCGTGGCCTTCACCGTGCCTACGAACCCTGGGCAGCGGGCACGCTGGCCACGCTCGGGCATGGCTGCGCAGGGCCACCGGGCCATCAGCAGAAAGCAGGCCGGGCTCTCTTCTGGGCCCCCGTGGGTCTGCGCCCCCAGCGCCATGGCTCCTCCTTCTCCCCGGGACGGTGCCCTCCCGGGCCCCCCAGGCACTCACGGCCCCGCACTGCTTGCAGCGGTGCCTCCTCTTGGTGATGGAGTTGAAGGCCTCGCCGCAGCTCTTGCAGCTCTGCTTTTCCTTGTCGCGCCGGCTTCGGGAGGACGGCTTTCTGGAATCCAGCTGGAAGGAGGCAGGCAGCTGCGGTCAGCTCCCGCAGGCGTGCACCCGGCCCTCGGGGAGCGCGGACGTGGGCAGCGCCACCCCCGCCATCGGGGCGCACCCCCACGCCCCGTCTCTCCCCCGGGGGGCCAAGGGGTCGTTTCGCTTTGAATCTGCCTTTGTGATGGCAGAGGCCGCGCTCAGCAGGGTCCGCGACTGCCGCGCCTGGCACTGGGGGAGTTCGGGAGGCGACTGGTGACCGGAGGAGAAATAGCCGAGCATGATGCGCACGACGGAACGACAGGCTCGGGAGGTTAAGGCGGGAGCTGCCGTGCGGTGCAGATTCCGGGCAACAAAGGAGGGCCAAACGGTGCAGGCGTGGGCCAAGTGAAAGCGAAGGTCCGCCAGGGCCCCCGCCCGCCCCCGAGGCCGCCCCGCGCAGTGGGCGAGGGTCCAGGGTCCAGGTCCCCGACGGAGCGCCCACCCACCCGCGCACCAGCCCGGCTGCAAGCTCCCCTCGGGGAGGGGAGGCGCCACGCCGCGCCCCGCTCCAGGACATTTAAAGACCGCGCCCCGCACCTGCCCTGTGATTGGAGGAGGCCTGTGGACGCGGGCCACGCCCCTACCAGTGATTGGTCTAGGTCTGCCATGTGACCCTGGCCGGCCAATGGGCAGGAGGGAAGGTCTGCTGGGGGCTCTCTAGGACTGATATTTCCTGCATGATAAAAGAGAGGCGTGGAGGGGAAGCCCCTTAGCTGCCCCTCCCCGCCCGGTCCACCCGGGTCTGGAGGGAGCTCGGGCTTGAGCTGCTGCAGCTACTTTGCTACCCGGAGGAGAAGACACAGAGGTTTGTGGGCACATCCCCAGCAACCCAACACCAAGCAGCCCTGAACCCATTTCCTGGGGTATTTATTCCTTTCATAGTTAAAATTAAAAAAATTTTATTTTCAGCTGACACTGTCCATCAGAAAAGACCTGGTTATATATGATCTGCAGAGAGGCAGCCACTAAAATGACACTTTAAAAAACTTAAAGGTCAGGCCACGGTTGCTCAGCACACAACATACTCGCCTGCCATACCGTGGATCCGGGTTTGATTCCTCCTGCCTGCCATGTAAAAAAAAAAAAAAACTGTTTAAAGGTGTCAAGTAAAAAAAATTTTTTTTTTAATACATGGGCAGGCACCGGGAATTGAACCTGGGTCCTCTGGCATGGCAGGCAAGCATTCTTGCCTGCTGAGCCACCGTGGCCCACCCTCAAGTAAAATTTTTAAGGGGCAAAAAAGCAAATTACCAGGTAGCATACAGTAGCATTCAGCTTTTATGCCAATTTAAGAGTACTGATATGCATGGAAAAAGAGGCTGGATAGTTTCCCAGACCCTATACTCAAAGCACAAGAAACACAAGTAAAAACTAGATAAATGGAAAATCCTCAAAACTGAATATTTCTGTCCTTTAAAGAACTTTGTCAAAAAGTGAAAAGGCAGCCTACTCAATGGGAGAAAATACTTGGAAACCACATACCTGATAAGAGTTTGATATCCAGAATATATAAAGAAATCCTACAACTCAGCAATAAAAAGACAAACAACCCAATTAAAAAGAGCAAAAGACATGAGTAGACATTTTCCCAAAGAGGAAATATAAATGGCCAAAAAGCATATGAAAAGATACTCAACATCACTAGCCACTAGGGAAATGCAAACCATCACACACCTACTGGAATGGCTGCTATTAAACAAACAGGAAACTGCAAACGTCGCAGAGGATGTGGAGAAACTGGGACACTTATGCACTGCTGCTGGGAATGTAGAATGGGGCAGCCGCTGTGGAGGGGGTGCTTCCTCAGGAAGCCAAGTATAGAGTTGCCTCATGACTCGGCAATCCCACTACTCGGGATACCCCCAGAAGCTCTGAAAGCCAGGCTCAGACATCTGCACACCCCTGTTCACAGAAGCATTATTCATGTTTGCTGAAAGATGGAAACAACCCAAGTGTCCATCCACAGAGGAATGGATAAACAGAATGTGGTATTTATATACAGTGGGCTATCATGCAGCTGTAAGACAGAAGTTCATCAATTACATTGAGGAAGTTATATTGAGTAAAGTAAGTCTGAAAAAGGACAATTATTGTATGATCATACACATTCAATATTTCAATATTTCACTGATATGAACTAATTAAAATATGTAAACTAATAGACATAAAATGTAGGATATAGAGCTAGGCTAAAGAATGGGGAGCAGCTGCTTAATATGTGTAGAATGTTCGGTTAGGGTGAAGTCAAATGTCTGGACGTGGACACAGGTGACGACAGCACGTTATTGTGAGAATCGCTGCGGCGTGTGAGTGTGGTGCGAGGGGAGCAGAGAGGCAGGTGTGTCACCAGCAGGAAAGCTGGGGTTAAACATGGGAATGTAGAACACAGTGAATCTTGTGGTCGACAATGTCTGTGATTAACAGTACAAATATAAAAAAGTTATTTCATAAACTAGAGCAAGCATATGACACTATCCAAGAAGTTAACAATAGAGGGTAAATGGGGAAAAAATGTACCTATTGCAGACTACAGGACAACAGTCAACAGAAATATTGGATTTTCTTTCATCAACAGTAACAAACGAGCTGCACCAGTGCTAGGGGCCAATGATGGGGGTTGGTGGTGAGGGTCTGGGAGGATGAGGGTTTTCTTTTCTCTCTCTCTCTCCTGGAGGAGTGCCAAGGCTCTGGAACTGCCCCGCGTGCCGGCAAGTGTACACCGTAGATGGGCCCTGTGGTGTGTGAACACCTCTCAGTAAAAGTGCAGTAAGAAAAGGACAGAGACTGGAAGGAAATGCCTCAAAATGTTACTTGGGTTACTTCACAGAAGAGGGATAACATATTTTCTAAACTGTTCCCCACGGACATTTTGTAAAAGAGGAAGAAAACCAACAAACATGTAGGGCCAACAAGCCCACCAGACAGTCTCCCCCAGGGCCCTCTCCCCTCCCCCAGATGCCTTCCCCCCTCCCCCAGAGCCCTCTCCCCTCCCCCAGATGCCTTCCCCCCTCCCCCAGAGCCCTCTCCCCTCCCCTCAGGGCACTCTCCCCTCCCCCAGGGCCCTCTCCCCTCCCCCAGACACCCTCCCCCCTCCCCTCAGGGCCCTCTCTCCTCTCCCTAGGGCACTGTCCCCTCCCCCAGGGCCCTCTCCCCTCCCCCAGACGCCCTCCCCCCACCCCCAGGACCCTCGCAAGGAACAACCCTGTGGCCCAAGGCTGGGTGCTCACCAAGCCTCCTGCCTGAGCCTCAGTTTCCCTGCCTGACTGCGAGGTATGGGCCACCTGCACTGGCTGGGAGAGCCTGGACAAGCCACTCTGCCTCTCCGAGCTCTGGTTTCTTCTATACAACGGGGGCACATCACCCTTCTGCCTCGTGACCTGCATTCCAGCACCTGAAATCCTCACTGGCTCTGCCGAGTTGCTGACTCATGTCCTTTTCAGCTAAATCGCCAGGAAGGCCTCCAGGCTGCAGTGAAATTGCTTCCTGGGCTGTTGGAACTGCATCCCCCCGCCCCCAGCACACCCTAATGCTTCCCCTCTAGGGCTGGGGGTGTCTGCTGGGAGGAGGCCAGGGTGCCCCCGCCTGGCAGGGCCTCTCCCGGCAATTTGTCGTTGGCAGCAGAGAACCCAGTCAATTCAGAACCTAAGAGGCTTGTGAGCAGCGCCCAAGGATAGACTGCATCCCCAGGATGCGGGGGCTAGAACAGCCACGGGAAACACCTCTCTGCACCTCTCACATGCCCAGGTGGGGAAACTGAGGCCTGGAGGCATTATTTAACTCCTTCATGTTGACAATTGAAATGAAATGAAGTCTGAGCTTTGTTTTAAAATATTACAGCAAAATAGAAAGCCTGGGTATAGGCGGGCCGGGCAGGTGGGCAAGAAACCAGAGCACGCAGCTCAAGCTGCTGGGGGCTGGGGGGACTGTGTGGGGACTTGCACCCTCACCTCCCCTTCTGTGCCCTGCCTCCCGGCTTCTCAAACCACCCCCCACAACCCCGTCACCCCAGCACCGAGAAGCAGGGTAGGAGGCCCAGGGCTGCTGGAAACCTCCCCCCAGGAAGGGCAGCTCCAGCTTAGACAAAGGATGGGGGGCCTCCTCCACCATCGGGGAGAGCTTCCTGTGTGCCCACAGCCTGGGGCCTGGAGGGTGGGGGGGGCAGGGCTTTCGTACTCTGAGATTTCTGTGCTTCTGTGGACGGCGACTACACTTGTGCAAAATGGGGAAGGCAGAGAACTTGGCAAGGCCCTCTTGCAAAACTTCCTGAGTTGGGTTTAGTGTCTCTTAGGAAAGAGGAGACTCGGGGGGACTGAAAGACGGAAGTCAGGGCTCAGGCAGTCAGACCATCAGCTCGTGAATGGACTTCCTTCCTTCCCGAGCACACCGGGGGAGGAAGAGACACCATTCTTAGGCATGGCGCATTGCAGCAAAGGTCGCGCCATCTGGTGTCAAAATTAAGACTCATCTTTCAAAGTTACGACTCATCTTTGAATGGTGTGTGCTTTAACAAAAGTTCCCAGGGCTTCCCACACCCTGTGGAGGGGCAACTCCACCCATGCGGACCACCCTGAGCTCGATGGACACAGGCTGAGCACCCTGGATGTCACTAAGTCTGGACTCATGGTTTCTCCTCACAGAGGAAGACCAGGTGAGAGAAACCCAGTCGAGGCCAACGCACGCCGAGGCCCTGGGAGCTGGGGGGCAGCAGGGCTGTGTCAGGGCGGCCTGGGCCCCCCCTGCAGTGGGGACAGAGCCAAGGGGACCCGGCCCCACCCTGAGCTCTAGCACAGGCCCCCACCCCTCACCCAGCCTCCCTGTGCTAGAGGGAACCCTGCTCCAGCGCTCGCTGTTCCCATGGAGAAGGTCCTCTCGCCTCTGTTTTGCATTCCTGGGTCTCCCCCACCCAGACAGCGTGAGCACTCCCTCACGTGCACACACACACACGTGTCCACATACATGCTCTTCCATGTACACACACGTACACATACATACTTTTCCACATGCGCACACACATGTCCGCATACGTGCTCTTCCACACGCACACACATGTACACATACATGCTCTCACATGCACACACATCTACAGATACATGCTCTCTCATGTGCACACACGTGCACACACATGCACATGCTGCCTCCAGGGAGTCTTCCCTGACTAAGGCAGCAGGATGGACTGGCTGACCCCAGAGCGCCTTCTCCCTACAGAGGCGCTTCCCACCTGAATTGTGGCGTGTGTGTTAAACTTGACCTCGGTCCTGCTGAGGACTAAGCGGGCACTCAGGCCCAGTTCAAGTGCGCGTGGGAACATTACACACACAGTGTGTGGGCCGTGTGGGCTGGTTTGCACATGTCCCAGCCACTTGTCAGTCAAAGGCTGGTGGATGGGCGGACTCCAGGGGAAGCCCCTGCGCGGCCCCGGGGACGAGCTGCCTCCCTGCAGGGCTGGGGCACCAGCCGGGCCTCCCACTGCTGGGGCCGTGGAAAGGCCCAGGGCGCTGAGCAGGGCGCGGGGGGCGGGGCCCCACTGCAGGGCCACCAGGGCGGCAGCTGCGGCCACAGCCCACCCCCGCCCGGACCCCCGCTGGGACCCCGCCCGGACCCTGCCTGAGGCTCGCGGACCTTCGGGGTGGGTGGGGCCGGGCGCCCCGCTCTGCTCAGCGGTGCCACCGTGCGGCCTCGGGCGCTGACTCCACGCGCCCCCCACCCTGCGTTGGCCTTTATCCCACGCCCTACGCCCCACCCCATCCCCACCCGCGCTGCGGCCGGTGGCCTGCAGCAACGCCTTGTCCCTGACCCCCGCTTCGCTGCGCCAGCGCCGGCAGCCTGCAAAGGCGGGTCCACGAGGGGCTGCAGCTGCCCGATGGGACAGATGGAAGACCCCAGGGAGGACGGCGGAGGCTCCGCCCGCGGCGGGGGAGCTGGGCTACTGGCTCCAACCAGGACCCCCTTCCCAGCCCGGCTGGGCCATGGGCACCCCCTACCCTGAGTCACCCTATTTCCCATTCCATAAAATGGGGGTGATCCTAACCAAAAGTCCCAGAACAGCTGGGGTCATTGTGGGGTAAGGTTTGGAGCCTGAGGGGTGGGGGAGGGTGGGGAGGGAGGGGGGATGTTGGGAGGGGAGGCGAGGGCTGCGATACAGGTGGGAGACAGGAGCGAGGGAGGGAGAGAGGAGGCACGGGTGCGGCACGCAGGAGAGGATGGGGTCAGGGGCACCCTCCGTCTCGCCCCCCACCCCCGAGCCTGGAGAAGAGCGGACACAACGCTGAGGCCAGAGAGACTCAAAGGAGCGCCGCAGTCCTGGCTAGGCAGGGGTCTGGGGCCACATGCTGCCGTGAGCACTAACAGTTACTTGGCCCAGCACTGACCAACAGCCCCCATTTATTGAACACCTGCCACTTGCCCTAATTGGTCTCATCAGAGGTTTCCCTACATAAGGAGGCAGTGGCCAGAGGACGGGGGGACATGTCTTGAGGGAGACGGACAGGTTCAGAGGGAGAGGGACACATCCTGAGGGTGGAGGGACACATCCAGGGGGAGGGGAAACACGTCCAGAGGGTGGGGGGACATGTCCAGAGGGCGGGGGGGACACGTCCCGAGGGAGACGGACACGTCCAGAGCAAGGGGGGACACATCCCGAGGGTGGGGGGACACATCCAGGGGGAGGGGGAACACGTCCAGAGGGAGGGGGGACATGTCCAGAGGGAGGGGGGACACGTCCAAAGGGTGGGGGGACACGTCCAGAGGGAGGGGGGACATGTCCAGAGGGAGGGGGGACACGTCCAGGGGGAGGGGGAACACATCCAGGGGGAGGGGGGACACGTCCAGAGGGTGGAGGGACACGTCCAGAGGGAGGGGGGACACGTCCAAAGTGAAGGGGGACATGTCCAGGGACACACAGCAGGGCCCTGGCCTGGGGGTGTCCACCCAGCCCTCCCTGACCCCAAGTGCTCACCTCTGGCGTGTGGCCTGAGCCTGCAGCGGAGTCCCCTGCAGCCCCCATCCCCACCCCGACAGACGTCCCAATGGCACCTCCTTGCGCCTCCAGGAAGCCCTCCATGCACCTGCCGGTGCCCACACCCCATGGCCAGGGCTGCGCGTCCCCACGCACCCCCCCACCTCAGCACAGCCCCCACTGTCCCCACCCAGCCCACTTTGCGGCCGCGCCCTGGGTCACTCACCCCTCCGGTGACCCCGCCACTGTCGGCCGCCCATGTGGGCTCCACGGAGCTGGGCCCCAGCACCTGGGGGGGGGACACAGACAGCGGCATGAGGGCCACGGCCATGGGGGCCCTGGGCACTGCCCACCGCGGCCACTCAGGGAGGCCGCGCAGCTTCTCCGCCTTGCCCTGTGGCCTGAGGGCAGAGCCCCAAGTGTGGTGAAGCCCAAGACCCCCTGGCGCTGACCCCAGCCACACTGCCCCCACAGAGGGCACACCCCAGGGCCGGGAGGCTGTAGGACACACCCCAGGGCCAGGGGCTTGGAGGACACACCCCAGGGCCCCTGGGAGGCTGCAGGACACACCCCAGGGCCCCCAGGAGGCTGCAGGACACACCCCAGGGCCCCCAGGAGGCTGCAGGACACACCCCAGGGCCTCCAGGAGGCTGCAAGACACACCCCAGGGCCAGGGGCTTGGAGGACACACCCCCGGGCCAGGAGGCTGCAGGACACACCCCAGGGCCCCTGGGAGGCTGCAGGACACACCCCTGGGCCAGGAGGCTGCAGGACACATCCCCGGGCCAGGAGGCTGCAGGACACACCCCAGGGCCTGGTACTCACGGGGGTGTCCGGTGTGGGGACGGGGTCCTCCTCCTGGCTGGGGGCGCTGCTGAAGGCTCTGAAGGTCTCACTGTTGTGCTTGTGCTTCTCGATGGTGGCTCTGATGACCTAAAGGGTCACCACAAAGGTCACCCACCAGAGGGCACCGAGGGCGGGAGCTGGGCACACCCCCGGCCCGAGGACAGGGCCCACTGCCCAGCCATCGCACCCCTGACCAAGAGCTCTGGGCACAGGTATTGGCAACAGCCCCATATTCCCAGTGAGGAAACTGAGGCTCGGGGTGGGAATGCGCCGATGACCCCGCGCCTTCGGCTGATAGAGGACCAGCGCCCGAAGGCCCCGTGCCCGGCCGGCTGTGCCTGCGCTCCAGCGCCCTGGCTCCACCCGCCGCCTGCTTCCACCCGCCGTCAGCTTTCTCGCCTGGGGATTCCCTGGAGGCTGCGGATGGGACAAGAGGCCCCCCCTGCCGGGCCCGGGAAGGAGGGAGTCGGGGTCCCGGCCTCACTCTGTCTGTCTTCTCCCCAACCTTCCCCTATGGGGCAGAGGCCCCCCACAAGGCCAGACTTTGGTCCCTGGCCTGTCCTGTCCCCACCCTGGCTGGTGTGGAGTCCCCTGGAAAGCTGTGACCAACTGCGCTCTGTTCGCCGGGAAAACCGCCTCCTGCCTCCCAGCCAGCAGGTCGCAGTCACCCCTGGCCCCCAGAAGCCCTTGTGCTTCACACGGAGAGAAGACAGCGGGCAGGTCTTCCCTGGAGCTCCCCAGAGGTGCACCAAAGGCCCCCAGCCTGGACCACCCAGGGCCCCCCGCATAAGGATGCTCGGCCTGCCTGCCTCTCAGTCCCCTGCATTTTTATTTTTGGGCTTAGCAGGGACAGGGGAGCCTGGGGCAGCTAATGGGCTGAGAGGCTCGTGGGGCGTGGAGGCTTGTGGGGTGTGGAGGTGCTGCTGAGAGCGAGTCACTGCCACCGCATTTGCTGCAGGACCAGGCCGGCAGGCTGGACAGCGCTCAAGAACTGCCCATGTGGTTACTTCAAAACGTCAGCAGCTTCACCTGAATCCACTCTTTCTTCTCTTCTTCTGTCCTGTAAAACCAAAAACAGGTCAGCCAGCCAGCCTTGGGTCGATCAGCAACCACAGACATTCTCAAGCCTGGCAGTGTTTCACCACATGCTGTGTGTAAATGCAACTCTAGGGTGGCCCTGAGGACGGCAAATCACTCAAGGCCAGGTGTGGCCAGGTGCGGCCAGGTGCAGCCAGGTGCGGCCAGGTGCCGTGTGTGTGGCCCCTCTGCACTTCACCTGATAGTGAATACAAATCCCTGCTTCCCTGAGGTTTTGGTTATTACAAAAATCTCACATAGTTGGGGGCTGCGTGACAGCTCTCCTGTGCCACGTGGTCAGAGCACAGGCCGGCCGCTACCTGAAAGAGGACTGATGAGAGCCATCGGAATTCAAAGGCCATCTCTGCCCTTTCTACTTCGGGAATCGTCTTAGGGCCCTCAGAACACATGTGGAGCTGTTCACCTCAGCAGGACCCTGGAGGAGCCCAGAGCCTGCCCCCGGGAGCTGCCCCGTAACGGTGGTGGCAAACGACCCTGCTGTTGGAAATGGTGCTGGATACAAAGCCTTTGAGAGATTAAATGAAAAAATAAAAAAGGCCAGCTGCTCAACAGGCTACATTTCTGTCATTTCTGACATTTAAAATTCAATATATATGCATGGGCACAGAGAATTCTGAACACTTAAGAGATGGTTAAGAACATGTGCCGGGGCAGACAACAGGAGGTACAGTAGAGGTTTAATTTTCACTGACTTCTCCTTAATAGTGTTCAGTTTGAAACCATGAAGAAATAAATGAATAAAACAAATAAATAGATAAATACATGTCACAAGACTATCTAGCTTAGAAAAAGATAGAACCACCTAAACAACCACCTAAAATTTAAAATCAGATATTTACACAGTAGCAGACACTTAGAAACAACCACCTAAAATTTAAAATCAGATATTTACACAGTAGCAGACACTTAGAAACAGACCCTGCCTTACCGGGTCTGCAGCTCCAAGGACCTTTTCTTCCCAGTTATTATAAATGTAGGGGCTGCATTTGGCTTGACAATATCCTGCACCTGAAGAAACAATGACAAAAAAGAACATGTCCTGTTAACCAGCCTCATGACTGCGGTCTCACCCCTCTTCAACGTAGAACACTTTTCCTGAGGAGGTGGAAGAGAAGCCTGTGACCCCAGTGGCCCACAGGTCTGCAAGGAAGGAGGTGCTGGCCGAAGGCAGGATCTACTCGATGCTGGATTTTATACCCCCCCACCGCGTGACAATCAATTATGGTGCACGGGAAAGAAGGGGTACTGCTGAGTAGGTCAGAGCCTGCATACGGCACATGCTGATTTTAGAGACTGTAAATATGAGGAGGGCATCTCAAAATGGAAATGGCCACTTTTTTTGCACAACAACACCCTCCTGCATCACTCCATGAGATCAGATGGCACCTGGGCAGCTGCGGGGCTCTCAGGGGTCCTCGGACCGAGTGGTGAAGCACCTGTTGCCTTGGGGATGCACCCATTGGGGTGCTGTGCAGCCCCTCGGGGCGGGGCCTCGGCAGCGGGGCCTCCCCCTAAAGCTGTGAGGTTGAAACTCCTGCGTCAACTGAGTATGACTGATATCATAAGGCAACGTTAGAAAGGAGGCTTCTTCCAACTAAGGAAAAGGGATATTTTCCTCCAGTTAGTCAATATTTTTAGTGGCGTTTCTTAATGTGGCTTTGGAGAATTTCCAGGTAAGAAGGGATCTGGGGGTGTCACTGAGACCAGTCTGGAGCTTTTGGGATGACCGAGTATTCTTGATTTAGCACATGCCTGGGGAGTGCCCAGGAAGCACAGCCGCCCTGCACAGGAGACGGGCCCTTCCCGGCTCACCCGGAGTAGCTCCCAGGGGAGACGGCTCCTTGTGGACTGGGCGGCACGGGGGCCTGAGACCTCCCCCCGGGCCTGCTACCACCAGTGCGCACCCCGCGGGCCCCTTTAGCCTCCACCCTCACCTTCGGACCTGTGAATGGGACCCCGAGCGCTGCAGGTGACAGGGGTCAGCAGGGGCGCACCGCAGGGTCCAGGCATCCAGGCAAACGGAGACCCCTCCCTGCTGCGCCCCAAGGCCACTTCTCTCCCCCAAGCGCGCTGGCGCGGGGACAGCCTCTGCAGCCGAGGCTGGCGGCCCGGAGGAAGGCCCGTCACAGAAGCAAGACCCTGGGGGAGACCCTGCCCAGCCCCTCACCCCCGGTCCGGCTCGGGGAGGGTCGGCCCACCCACCTGCACGTCCGAGATGTCCATCTTCTCCCGCACGCTGAACTTCTGGCCCATGAGCCGCAGCCGGGGCACGCAGTAAAGGACCATGCTGCTGAACTGCAGGGGTGGGCGCGGTGAGGGGCGGGGGGGCACAGGGGGGCATGGGGGGTACGGGGAGGGGCACGGAGGGGTATGGGGAGGGGTATGGGGGAGCACGGGGAGGGGCACGGGGGGCACATGGAGGCACACAGGGAGGGGCACACGGGGAGGGGCACAGGGGGGCACGGGGAGGGGCACGGAGGGGTACGGGGAGGGGTATGGGGGAGCACAGGGAGGGGCACTGGGGGCGTATGGGGAGGGGTATGGGGGAGCACGGGGAGGGGCATGGGGGGCACATGGAGGTACACAGGGAGGGGCACACGGGGAGGGGCACATGGGGAGGGGCACGGGGGGCACGGGGAGGGGCACGGAGGGGTACGGGGAGGGGTATGGGGGAGCACGGGGAGGGGCATGGGGGGCACATGGAGGCACACGGGGAGGGGCACACGGGGAGGGGCATGGGGAGGGGCACGGGGGCACATGGAGGTACACAGGGAGGGGCACACGGGGAGGGGCACAGGGGGGCACATGGAGGCACACAGGGAGGGGCACACGGGGAGGGGCACAGGGGGGCACATGGAGGCACACAGGGAGGGGCACACGGGGAGGGGCACAGGGGGGCACATAGGGAGGGACATGCGGGCCACAGGCCACCCTGCCTGGAAGCCCCCAGTGGCGCCTCACTAGGGGCTCTAGCAGTGTTTTTGAAAAAAGTGTCAGAAAGTAAAATATATTTAAGCAACGAGCTGCGCCCAGTCATTTGAAGGGCGCTTGCATCTTTGGGCAATGAGACCAGAGACGATGCCTCTACTTTGGGCATGTTTCTGTTTTTCAATTTGCCAGCCATGAGCACAGGTTAATTGTGTAGTTAAGAAACAACACTGGGAAGGAGCTATTGCAACAATGTGGAAACATGTTTCAAATGCATCAGGTCCAGTGAAAGAAGCCTGGGGAGTCTCATGACATTCCGGAAAAGGTGAAATTATGGGGACAGGGAACCCACCCGGGGCCGCCAGATCTGGGGTTGGGGGGAGCACTTAACTACATAGGAGCAGTTAAATGTAAATGGTTGTACATTTTACAAAACTGGTTGAATCTTGCTCCTAGCCAGGAAGGCTGTGGTCAGACTCCCTTCGGGTGGCTTCCCTCCCTGCAGGCCAGGGTTTGGTCCAGGGCGCAGCGAGACTGCACCACCCCGTGCCCTCTGCCACACGCCAGAGGCTGCATGACTTGAGAAGCAGGGTGGGCAGAACTCGGGGGGGATGAAAACATGAAACATGAGTGGCAAGGGGCTGAGCTGCTGAAAGGGGTGGGGGGCCGCGGGGAGCCGCCGGAGCTGCTAGGCGCCCCGGGCCCGAGGATGGCGGGGCAGGATGGCCCCTGGGAGCTCACCAGGAAGAGGTGGCGGTCCTGGGCAGTGCCGTTCTTGGCCGACAGCTTCTGGATGTGACCCTCCTTGACCAGCTCGTCTGCGGGGTTCACGATGTCCTCCTCCCCGCCCAGCTGCTCGTGCACCTCCAGGAGCTTGTGCATCTTCTCCTGCAGACACAGGCAGGCTGTGGGACAGGAGCCTCCGGAACCAGTCTCAGGGGAGGGGCCACGGGCGGGGGAGAGGGAAGCACAGGGTGGAAGTGACATTGCAGTTGGCCTCTGAAGGATGAATAGGAGTTCACCATGCAGAGAATACTACTGCTAATAAAACCACCATGGCTTGCCAGGGCAGGCCCTGTTCCACACACGATAGTGTGTTGACTCTTATCCTCCCCCCACCCTGTGAGGAAGGAACCACCATCACCGTTTACAGACAAGGGAACGGAAACAGGGAGAGCGAGTGGAGCGCTGCAGGTGTTTAAGCAAACCAGGACAGGGCCCAGAACCTGCCCTCCCGGCCTCCACCCTGGCTTCCTCTTGAGAGAGGGGGTGCAGTGAGCAACAATGTAGGGGTGCAGTGAGCGACAATGTGGGGGTGCAGTGAGCGACAATGTGGGGGTGCAGTGAGCGACAATGTGGGGGTGCAGTGAGCGACAACGTGGGCAGCCGCCAGCCTTCCTACTATATCAGCCCTGGGAACCCGGGCCAGGATTTCTGGTCCATTCTCATCCACGGACCCGGGGCCGGGCATGTGCCCTAAGCCTCAGCCCATCGACACAGGGCCTTCCCCTGCAGCCAGAGTGGTGGTTCCGGGCCCACCCGTGCCCAGGGGGTGTGGGGGGCACCCACGCAGCTGCAGAGTGGTGCAGGCGCTGGGTCCAAGCGCTGCATCCAGCCACCTGCAGTCGCCACCCTGGACCTCAAGCTGGCCCGGCAATGCCCCGAGCAGGCCGGAGGCGGGCTCTGCTGCCCCTTGCATGGATGACAGTGCGCCTGGGGGCTATGGGGGGCTGCGGGGGGCTGCAGGGTTCTGAACAGGGGAGCACAAAGAAGGTGGCTGCAGGAGGCGGGGGCCCAGGAGGGGTGAGGTCGTGGAGACTGGAAACGGGAGGCAGGAGCAGGTGCAGGGCGTCCCTGGACAGAGACCCCTCTTCCCCCTTCCCCCCAGCACAGGACGAGAACCCCTAAAATTCCAGGATCCCTCAGGCCTGGCAGGTCCAGTGCAGGGCACTCCTGGGAGGTGACTGTGTGCAGACTGCAGCAGGCAGAGGCTTCCTGAGACACCTCGACTTCTCGGAACCCCACGTTAATCAACACACTAATGGCAGGCCCAGAAAGGGACCAGTGATGGGGCCAGACTGCCGCCTTCCAGCTGGGGGAAGGCCAGATGGCCTCAGGGCCGGGGGTTCAGTGGGAGTCCCCCACATCCACAGGCTCCGCGTCAGCTGCATGGCCGTGGAGCTTTCAGGAACAGCTTCTTCTTTCAGTAGATTTAGTTTGGGGGAGATTGAAGGGGAGCTGCAGTGAGGGCTACCCAGGCCTGGGGACCCCTACCCCACTGCCAGTGGACAAGCACCCGGGGGCCACACACAGGAAGAGCTGCTCCCAAACAGGCGGGCCGTCTCACATACTCGCTTTGGGGAGAGATTTAAAGTCAAGGAAACGTTTCACTTTCCTTGTTCTTCTAGGGAGAGAACCGTGTTCGCGTGAGATGGACAGCGGCCAGCGCTGGGGCTCAGGAAGGGGACAGGCAGCGGGGACCAGGGCTTCCAGAGTCTTCCAGAAGACTTTGGTTTTCCTGAGAAACCTCCCGATGCCTCATTGTGGGGAGACAAATACACATGCACATGTTTTCACAACCCTGCCCGGGAGCCCGTGTGCAGGGGCGCCCGGGAGGCCCTGCTCTGATGCAGGCAGCCCCTCGCAGGTCCTGGGACCGGCCACGGTGCAGACCTCACCACGCGGCGCTTCAGGGTCCCGGCCCGGCCCTGGCAGGGAGCCCACGCGAGGGTGAGCGCTGAACGCGGAGGGCTCGGCCTGAGGGGCTGCTCCGGCGCTCCACGCAGCCGGGCCGCAGAGGCCCCACTGCAGCCCCGTGAGACGGTCTGTCTGTGTCCCCATCGCACAGACGGGGACACTGAGGCACGGGGCCTGGGATGACGTCGCAAAGACCGCAGAGCTGGGGGCAGCAGGCCTGTGGGACGGATGGAGGACGGGGACTGGGGGCCCTGCTGCCCCCCAGCCCCAGACTCACCAGCTTGCGGATGGCGGCGTTGGAGTGGTTGGAGGCCGTGGAGATGAGCTCCAGGGACCCTGCAGGGGAGAGGCGGCGGGGGGGAGGGGCTCAGGCAGCCCTGGCACTGAGGCTCTGCTGTGGGCACCCCCCGGGGCTGGACCGCCCTGAAGACACACAGTGGGCAGGGGGCGTCCCGAGGGGCTGCAGCAGGGGGGCTTCCCCAGCTCCCACCCCGAGCCCGCCTGGTGTGGCTGGTGCGCCAGGAGTGTGGGGCTCAGGCCATGCTCCTGCTCGGGCCCCCCACTCCTGCTCGGTCCCCCCACTCCTGCTCGGTCCCCCATCCTCCTGCTGCAGCCCCACGCTCCTGCTCGGGCCCCCACACTCCCACTCGGGCCCCCCACGCTCCTGCTCATTCCCCCAAGCTCCTGCCACAGAATTCTAGGGCGATTCGTCTCTGCCTTGGAGGCCCTGGGCCCCTCTCTCTTTCGGGTTTTCTGCAAGCCCCCTGCTCTTGGTTCATGGGACCACACGCTGCCCCCCCAGGAGCCCCCCCCCAGCTCACTCTCGGCATCCTTCCGGTCTGGCGCGTCTGCGGGGAGCCTCTTCAGGTAATCCTTGAGCAGCAGCTCGTAGCGGGGGAGCCTCTGCACGGGCTCCAGCATGTGGTGCTGTAGCGTCAAGTTCCCGCACAGCTCCTGCTTCTGGGGGCGCAGGCCAGACAGCCGTGTGGGCATGGCGCCACTCCCACCCCCCAGCGACGTGCACGCACATGCACACACATACACACACACACACGCACATACACACACACACACACGCACACACGCACGCACACACACACGCGCACGCACATGCACACACACACGCACATGCACACGCACACACACACGCACATGCTCACACACACACACACACACGCGCACACACACACGCACATGCACACACACGCACGCACATGGACACACGCACACACATACACACACGCACACACACATGCACATACACACACGCACGCACACGCACACACACACGCACACACGCACGCATATGCACACACACGCACGCACGCATATGCACACACACGCACATGCACACACACACGCACACACGCGCACGCACGCACGCACACACACACGCACACACGCGCACGCACGCACGCACACACACGCGCACACACACACACATGCACACACACACACACGCACACACACACACCTGCACGCATAGCCAGGAGCCCCCACTCGGCTCCTGCACCGCAGCCCCGAGAGGCAGCCCTTACAGTTCACAGCCCACAAGTCACAGGTGGGGAAGCTGACGGAGCTAGGATTGGACCCTGGTGGGTTGCCCTGAACCCACTGCTCACTGTGTCTCCCTCCTCGTCTGAGAAAATAAATGCATGGACAAAGACTGGCGCTCTCCCTAAAACTACGACTTTTTTCGTTCACTTGGGCATGCAGGACTGAAGCCAAGCCCCTGCTTCGGAGCATCCCGCGGCTTCTACTCGCTGTGGGAATATTTTGGTGGGTGAGGCCCAAGGTGGCACGTGTGTGTGCAGAGACCCCTGCAGCCCCTACCCCACAGTCCTGAGGGCCCCCCAAGTCCCTGTGAGGTACAGCCTTCCAGCTCTCAGCCGGCAGCACCTCTTCACTGCTGGGTGCCACCTGAGCCCCAGCCCTGACCTCAGTGTGAATTTCCCCACTGACCCGCAGGCCCACCACTCCGGCTACCTGTCAGAGTCCTCTCGTCTCTCCTCAGTGCCCACCCGTCTGCTGAGTCTGGGCTGAGAAGTCCTGCCTCCCTCTTGCACAAGCAGCTCTCACAACTGCACGTGCTTGTGGAAGCACACGGAATCTTCTGGCACTGTCCTGCGTCCACCCACTGGGCACCCCTGGTCCTCAGTCTCCTCTCCCGGCACAGGGCTGGGAACAACCGCCAGGTCAGGGGCAAAGGAGCTCAAAACACGGTGGGTTCGGCAGGGCTAGACAACCACTAGCCTGCAGTGATCACAGCAACTGTTTCAGGCAAGCATCACCCAGGGACAGTGGAGAATCAGATATTGACATCATCTCAAAGTATCTGAAAGTATCTCCCCGCAGAAAACTTATTAACAGACAGACAAAGGCAGCTCCACAGCCAGGAGCCCCGCCGGGGGCATCTGCAGCCCCCTGTGCAGCGAGGTGGACTCAGCACGTCTGGAATTCCTGCCCAGAATGCACGGCCTGCATCGAGTCACATAGAAACAGAGGGAACCCAAACCGAGAGCGAGCCCGCACGGAGCTGCCCTGCAGTCTGCAGAAGTGCCAAGGCCAGGAGTGACGGATACTGAGCCCCTGCTCCAGACCAAGGGAGACAGATATGCTGACCAGTGGGTGATCCTGAGTTGGGTTATGGGGCAGAAAATGAAAAGAAAAAGGAACATTGTTGGGTCAGATGCCGAAACACAACTGTCGCCAGTGGATTAGATAGTATTATTGTATCAAGGACAAATTTCCTGATTCCGATAATCAGGAGGAGAATGGCCCCATTCACAGCTGCTGATAAAGGCTACAGTGTCTCAGCTTGCTCCCCAAGGTTCAAAACCTACAATGCCCTGTGTGGGCATCTAGAGGATGATTAGGAAAACAAGACAAAATGTGAACAGCTCACCAGTTCTGCAACTTTCCTGTAAACGTTGGAAAATATTTGAAAATACAAGTTAGAAAAAATGCTCAGAATCTGAACAGACCCTTAAGCAGCTGTAAAACAGAATAAAGTCATGAAGCATGTAATAATGTGGGTGGAGCTTGAGGACGTTATGCTGAATGGAATTAACCAGAAACAAAAGGACAAATACTGTATGGTCTCAGTGATATGAACTAACATGAATGAGTGAACTTGGAGAATTTCAGTTAAGAACAGAGACCATCAGGAGATAGAAATAGGATAGATATTGGGTAATTGGAGCTGAAGGGATACAGATTGTGCAACAGGACTGATTGTAAAAATTCAGAAATGATAGCACAAAACTACCTGACTGTAGCACAATAATGTTAGTACACTGAATGAAGCTGAATGTGAGAATGATAGAGGGAGGAGGGCTGGGGGCACAGATGAAATCAAAAGGAAAGATAGACGATAAAGACTGAGATGGTATAATCTAGGAATGCCTAGAGTGTACAATGATAGTGACTAAATGTACAAATTAAATAGTGTTTTTGCATGAGGAAGAACAAAGGAATGTCAGTATTGCAGGGTGTTGAAAATAGACGGTCATTCAAATTTTAAAACTTCAACTTTTGTGTGAGACTAAAGCAAGAAATGTTTATTTGGTACAAAATTTTTATTTTGACTAGTGCATTTCCAAATTTAACTTGTATGGACAGTTTAATTGAACACCTTAAGTACATGGGACCTTGAACAGGGCATGAGATTTTGATGCCCCAATAAATTTCAGCATGATATGAACAGTGCATAAAGAAGTATTTGCAAAGTTTTCTTGGGGAAATGGGGAGAACGGGGAAATTCAACTTCCCCATTTGGAGAATTCCTAGTATTCTTGCTGGCAGAGGGACAACCAAATCAATAGGCCAAGCCCTCAATCTTGGGGTTTATTCATATGAAACTTATACCTGCAAAGGATAGGCTAAGCCTACTTAAAATTAAGCCTAAGAGTCATCCCCAGAGAACGTCTTCTGTTGCTCAGATGTGGCCTCTCTCTCTCAGCCAACACGACAAGAAAATTCACTGCCCTCCCCCTGTCTACGTGGGACATGACTCCCAGGGGTGTGGACCTTCCTGGCAACGTGGGACAGAAATCCTAGAACGAGCTGGGACTCAGCATCAAGGGATTGAGAAAACCTTTGACCAAAAGGGGGAAGAGAGAAATGAGACAAAATAAAGTGTCAGTGGCTGAGAGATTTCAAACAGGGTTGAGAGATTATCCTGGAGGTTATTCTTATGCATTATATAGATATCCCCTTTTTAGTTTAAGGTGTATTAGAGAGGCTAGAGGGAACTGCCTGAAACTGTAGAGCTGTGTTCCAGTAGCCATGTTTCTTGAAGATGATTGTATAATGATGCAGCTTTCACAAGGTGACTGTGTGATTGTGAAAACCTTGTTCTGATGCTCCTTTTATCTATGGTATGGACAGATGAGTAAAAAACATGGATAAAAAATAAACACATAATAGGGAGGACAAAGGTTAAAATAAATTGAGTAGACGGAAATATTAGTGATCAATGAGAGGGACGGGTAAGTGGTATGGCATGTATGAGTTTTTTCTTCTTTCTTTCTTTTTCTGAAGTGATGCAAATGTTCAAAACATGACCGTGGTGATGAGTACACAGCTCTGTGGTGATGTGACCATTGGGGCCACCTCTGCTGGCGTGGGGGGCTGAGGCACCCCCGATTCCACCCACTGGGTGCCAGCAGCGTCCCCCCGAGTGGTAACCCCCAGACGCGCCCGCAGACATGGCACAGGTTCCCATAAACCTGTGGGACATTATGTGATGCGAAATAAGCCAGAAAAGAAAGAGCAAATATCGTATGGTCTCATTCAGAAAATGCTGATCAGAAAACCGGGTCTAGACTGTGAGCTCTTACAGCAGCCACATTTAGTCCATAGCAGTGACTGTTCTTTCTAGATGCTGCGTTGCTGTGCTATGTGTTTACAACCTGGGGTTTCCCTGGAGCTCTGGGAACCTGTGTGCCCCCAAGGCTCAGAGTAGGATTTCTGCAGTTCTGCAGGTCCCCATCGCCACACACAGCAACTGCCAAACTGAAAAAGAGATCAGGCTTCAATAAGAGATAAGAACGAAGCTGTTCTGGTTGGGACTAAGGAAAATCAGAACACAGGGGTAAAGAGGACACTGTCTGTATTTTAGAACTGCGTCTACTCTGTGAGACCAAAGGAAGAGAGGTTTATTTTGTCCAGAACCTAAATTTTATGTAGCACATAATCTAACTTAACCTGTCTGCATAGATCATTTAATCAACTCAAACACAGAGCCCAGAGCAGGAATGCATCCTTGTAAACCTGTAGAGCTTAATGTAATGCCCAGATACATCCAAGAGGATGTGGGCAAAGAATTAAAAAGTATTGGTAAAGTCCCCTGAGGGACAAGAGAAAAAATATGGAACTATTAAACTTTACCACCAGGGAAACCCCTGATACTGTCTCAAACATTAAGGACACCCAAATCAATAGGCTGAGTCCTTGACTGAGGCTTGCTCTTGTGAAGCTTATGTAGGTAGTAGAGAAGCTTAGACTACCTACAGGCATGCCTAAGAGTTACTTCCAGAAAACCTCTGTGGTTGCTCAGACGTGGCCTCAGTCTCTCTAAGCCCAACTCTGCAAATGAAATCATTGCCCTCCCGCTACGTGGGACATGACATCCAGGGGTGAAAGTCTCCCTGGCGATGTGGGAGAGGACTCCCAGGGATGAGCCTGGCCCTGGCACTGTGGGATCAACAATGCCATCCTGACCAAAAGTGGGGAAAGAAGTGTAATAAAGAAGGTATCAGTGGCAGAGAGAGTTCAAATAGAGTCAAGAGGCTACTCTGGAGGTTGCTCTTACACAAGCTTCAGCTAGATGCTGCTACTTACCATGGTTTGCCAAACCTCAACCAAAACTGATCCCGCCAGCCTAAAGAACACCTAGGGTTTTAAATGAGATTCTACAAAGGTTCCATGCACTACAATTACTTAACAGAAACCTTCAAGCTCCGATTGGGTTTGAAGACCAGATAAATTCTGAAACCCAGAGAACCCAGCCTCTCCAGAACACCAACTAGGTCCATCTCCCCACCCCATATTATCGACAGCCCCTTCCAACATGAAAAACTTAGAATGGCCATAGCCCAAATACCCCTAAAGAGTGGGAGAAAGATCAAAGGTGATGGTGGAGGTATACAGAGAAGGTAGGGTTTAACAAATGAGTATGAGTGTTGAATCATTATATTGATACTATTTTAGTCTCCAGTGTCTTGGAGCAACTAGAAGCAAAACCTAAAATTGTGGAATTATAAGTCATACCAAACTTTGAAATCCATTCTACAACTAATTGTTGTTGTATGCTTTAAAATTATTGCTTTTTTGCATATACATTATTTTTCACAATAAAAAAGTATGTATATATACATATACATATATATATATATACATATATATATATAGTTCAGTAGTAGAATTCTTGCCTGCCATGCAGGAGACCTGGATTCAATTCCTGGCCCATGCACCACCCCCTCAAAAAAGAAGTATACACACACACACACACAAACATGCATGTGTGTGCACACATGCATAGTTAATTTGTTTTCTTAGGGACCAATAATGATCATTTAGAAAATATGAATCAGAAAATGACCCAATTCACTATAGCAAAAAAATCCTACAGTACCAAGGAAAACAGTTAATGAGAAATACGCAGTTCTAGAAACATCTTGAGGAATTTACGGAAGGATCTGAGGATAAGGAGAGAGAGGATGTGCTCAGAGTCGGGGCGCTGCTGCCACCCCCGGCTGACCTAGACATTCAACCTAATCGAACGTGTGAGTTTTTATGGAGAGGAGAGAACTTGACAAAATCAGCATGCAGAAATCACCAGAAAATCGGTTAACAGCATCATTATTTAAGTAATCATCCTGCAGGATTCGAAAGTGTACAATAAAGCTGCAATAACCAAGCCCTGAGATCCAAGCGCTTTGTTGCCCAGGGAACTGGTATGCAAGGAGGGCAGCCTTCCGGTCAGTGTGTGTGTGTGTGTGTGTGTGTGTGTGTGTGCGTGCGCGTGCGCTCGCATGTACGTTTGCATGTGTGTGTGCCTGAAAGCGTGTGTGCATATGAACGTGCTCGCATGCACGTTTGCATGTGTGTGCTTGCACGCGCATATGCAGGGTCCTTGGTGGTGTTGGGACAAGTGGTCAGCTATCCAGAAAAAGAAAACTGGATTCTCACCTCCTACAGCAGTCCATTTGGAAGCTTTTCTGGGACAGTCTCTCCCACTTTTAAAATGAAGCCATTAGATATAACTTACATAATTTTGGGGTGGGAAATGTATTTATACAAATTACTTTAAAGGCTTTCCCCCCCCCCCCAAAGCATTACTTTAGAAATAAATGGTGAACATGACCGCTTAAAAATAAAGCACCTTGTCTGCCCAATAGCATGACAAATAAAACATAAGTAGGGGGAAATAATTTGTACCATTTGGGACAGATAACGAATGACATCCTTAACATATAAAAACAGTTCGAAATCCATGAGAAAAGACCAACATCGCAGCAGACAAAACAGCTGCAGATATGAACAGGCAATTTGCAGAAAAAGTAAAAGGTCAGTATAGCATTTAAATTGTCTGCCACTAGATACTGAGGAGCATTTCATCTTTTAAAATCTCTTCATTCCTCTCCTTTTTGGGAAAGGAATTTGGGAGCAGGTATAATGGGCTTAAAAACGTATCATAAGGAAACTAATGAGAGATATGCAACGAGATGCTTACTGAAACGTACCAATAGCAAAAAAATTACAAACAAACTCGGCATCCCTAAACCACAGTGACTCTTCAAAGTACAAACAGTACCAAGCCTTTACATGAATGTTGGGCATTGACACGGAACGCGCTCTAGGATTTTATAGAATTTTAGGATCTAAAATTCTATAATTAGTATCGGCCCAGAGAAAGTGGTAAGTAGGCATGGAGAAAATGTTTTCATAACTAGGTCAAAACATGAACAGTGCTTTCTTGGGTGAAAAGCAAACGTATTTTGGAGTCTGAGCCCAGGTTTCTGCAACAATAATGTGTGATGAAAAGTGGATTGCAAAACCTCTCTGGGCCGCAGTTTTCCCATCTGTGAAATGGGATGATAATTTAGGTCTCTGTAAGGATGGAGCCAAAACTTAGCATTCGGGACACACCCCTAATTTATTTATGCTCTCCAGGTCCCGGGTGCTGAGTTGCGGCATACATAACCTTCCCTGAGTGAGAAAAAAGTCCAATTTGAAAAGCCCCGCGGCGCGGCCCGGGACCCACCTGGATGCTGTGGATGACGTCCTTGAACGGCAGGGACCGCTGCGTCCACGCGCCCACCAGCCCCATGGCCCGGTCGAAGTTCTTCACGTACTCGCCGTACATCTTGAGGAACGGCGCCAGCTTCTGCAGGATGTCCCCGAGCCGCGGCTTGGCCTCCCTGGGGGGCAGAGTCAGGGCTGAGACCAGGTGGGGGGGTGGGGGGAGTCGCGGCGGGCGGGCGTGGGCCGCAGAGGGCCGTCCCCGCTGGCTGGCACTGCCCTTCCCCAGGGGACCGCCCAGCACAGACGCCCCCTCCCGGGAAGGCCCCCCCCGGGCCCCCCCACATAACATGGGAGAGAAAAGGGAACACAGTAAGGCCCTTCAGCAGTGGCAGCAGAGGGCGGTGCTACAGCTACGGGGGGCCCTAAGCTGTGAGGCAGTTAGTGAGATGCATGTCACCCTTGGAAATAAATGAGCAAAGATAAAAATTAGGGGAACACCCAGGGCTGGCGGTTTTATGGGGAGAGTAGCACTGCGTTTCACCGGTGGTGGAAACCAACTGCTGGTTTGGACGGGAGCGTGGAAATGTGAGGAGAAGATTAACCAGGAAGAGAAAGAGAGAAACGCACGGGGCCACCGCTGCAGGGCAGCCACCCAAATCAGCGCCTTAGTGGGCCGGGGCTGGGGTGGGTGGGAAAGCGCCAGTGGGGCTGTCGTCACTCAGTGGTGGGGGCAATGCCAGCATCACGCCGAGCAGCAGCACGTGCCCTCCATCTGCGGGTGGGGGGAGCCGCGGGAGCCCCGGGTCAGGGGGGCTCGGGGGGGCCCGTCCTCAGCTCTGACCCCAACACCCATCCCGGGTCAGGGGGGCTCGGGGGGGGCCCGTCCTCAGCTCTGACCCCAACACCCATCCCGGGTCAGGGGGGCTCGGGGGGGCCCGTCCTCAGCTCTGACCCCAACACCCATCCCGGGTCAGGGGGGCTCGGGGGGGCCCGTCCTCAGCTCTGACCCCAACACCCATCCCGGGTCAGGTGGGGCTCGGGGGGGCCCGTCCTCAGCTCTGACCCCAACACCCATCCCGGGTCAGGTGGGGCTCGGGGGGGCCCGTCCTCAGCTCTGACCCCAACACCCATCCCGGGTCAGGGGGGCTCGGGGGGGCCCGTCCTCAGCTCTGACCCCAACACCCATCCCGGGTCAGGGGGGCTCGGGGGGGCCCGTCCTCAGCTCTGACCCCAACACCCATCCCGGGTCAGGGGGGCTCGGGGGAGCCCGTCCTCAGCTCTGACCCCAACACCCATCCCGGGTCAGGGGGGCTCGGGGGGGCCCGTCCTCAGCTCTGACCCCAACACCCATCCCGGGTCAGGGGGGCTCGGGGGGGCCCGTCCTCAGCTCTGACCCCAACACCCATCCCGGGTCAGGGGGCCTCGGGGGGGCCCGTCCTCAGCTCTGACCCCAACACCCATCCCGGGTCAGGGGGGCTCGGGGGGGCCCGTCCTCAGCTCTGACCCCAACACCCATCCCGGGTCAGGGGGCCTCGGGGGGGCCCGTCCTCAGCTCTGACCCCAACACCCATCCCAGGTCAGGCAGGGCGCGGTGAGGGATTTAGAGACCTGCCAGGGAAGTGAGCCATGCCGGCCCCAGGGGAAGGGACGCTGCCCGGCTGGGGGAGCAGCCAGCTGCGGGGTCAGAACCCATCCCACCACGAGGGCACCACTTAACCTGCAGCTGCCTTTCTCCTTTAGGGTCAAAACCAGTGTTTGCTGTTGATGGTGGTGGTTTCTGGTCTTTTCTTTTCCTTTGTAAACGAGGGAACCAGAGCGGCTGCAGTGGAGACGCAGACTGTGGGTTCAGCCAGCCACAGAGTGTCCCGGAAGGGAGGGCAGTGTCCAGCCTGGGCAGTGTCTGGGCTGGTCCTGGGTGGGGCGCGGTGCCCACCTCCCTGCTTGCCCCCCACCAGCCCACCTCACGCTCTCTGGAGGGGCCCTGACGCCCTCTCCTCTCCCTGGTCATCTGCTGGCCCCTCCCGCCCCGCCTGTGTGACTCGGGGTGTCCCGCCACAGGAGTGTGACACAGGTGTGCAAGGTGAGGCGGGACGCGCAGGGAGGTGGGGGAGGGAGCCAGGAGGGAGGGGGCCGGCCGTGAGGGGGGGGCGGGTGGGCAGCTGAGCCCCCCACTGCGGAACACTCCGGGGAGAAGCAGGGGCCGCGTGCCCCGGGGCTGGGCGTGGAGCCGACCCTCAGCCACCAGGGGACACGGGCCCTGCCCTCCCTGCCCCATGCACCGGCCAGCCGACCCCTGCGGGGATGAGCTGGGTTCCAACCCCAGGCCGCTGTGGGACCAGTGAGCGGCTGCGCCCACCCGTGGGGGCAGCAGGACAAACGGGCAGGCGCTGCCGGGACATGGCCCTGGGGAGGGCCCAGGGGCAGAGGCTGAAGGGGACAGGGTGTCACACTGGACACGCAGCAGCCCGGGCTGGAGGGGACTGCATGGCTGAGTGACAGCAGGGAGGCGGGGCACCGCGGGGGCCGACCCCTCCAGGCCCTGCGGGGAACCTGCTCCCAGTGGGCAGGGGCTCGGCATGGCTGCACCCAACCTGATGGCCCTCCGACTACCCCAAGGACACACTGCGGCCGCGGCACGGAGGCCAGGCGTCCTTCCCAGGGCGAGGCCCTCCCGCCCGTGCTACTCCCCACCCGGCTCCCGATGCCCCAGGGAGGAAGCAAGGGGCCCGGACCCCAGCTAGGCCAGCCCAGCCGGCCGCCAGCAGAGACCCTGAAACACCCTGGAGCAGCATCCTGGAAAGGGGGAGGGAGACACAGAGGGCAGACGGCGAGGGACACCCCACGAGGACCAGCCCAGCCACCCCTGCTGAGAATGACTGGAGGCCACAGAGGAAGGGGATGGATGCTGGGGGGGGGGGTGCTCACTAGAAAAGAGATCCTGGTGGGGGCATAGGTTAGTGTGATGCCCTGACACATCCCAGGATAACCTGGGCAGAGAATACAGAAGTATTTGCAAAGTCCCCTTGGGGCACGGGGGAGAAAGGAGGAAATATTCGACTTCCACATCTGGGCAATTCCTGATATTCCCACAAGCAGTGGGACAACCAATTCAATAGACTGAGCCCTCCCTCTTGGGGATCGCCCCTGTGAGGCTTCTCCCCACAAAGAATAGGCTAAGCCTAGTTAAAATTAGGCCTAAAAGTCACCCCCAGAGAACCTCTTTTGTTGCTCAGATGTGGCCTCTCTCTAAACCAACTTGGCAGGTGAGCTCACTGCCCTCCCCTATGTGGCTCAGGACTCCCAGGATGAGCTGGGACCCAGCAGCAAGGGATTGAGAAAACCTCCTTGACCAAAAGGGGGAAGAGAGAAATGAATTTAAATGAAATTTAAATAAAGTTTAAATGGCTGAGAGATTTCAGAGTCTGGAGGTGGTTCTTATGCATTCTATAGATATCTCCTTTTTAATTTATGGTGCAGTAGAGTGGGTGGGAGGAAACACCGAAACTGCTTAGCTGTGTTCCAGTAGCTTTGGTTCCTGAAGATGATTGTATAAAGCTTTTAAGGTGTGACTGTGATTGTGAAAACCTTGTGTCTGACACTGCCTTTATCCAAGGTATGGACAGATGAGTAAAAAAATAAGGACAAAAAATAAGGAATGGTGGGGTGGATAAGGAGTAAAAAAAAAATTGAATAGTGGGCAATACTGGCAGTCAATGAGAGGGAGGGGGAAGGGGCATGGGATGTATGAGCTTTTTCTTTTTTCTTTTTACTTCTTTTTCTGGAGTGACGCAAATGTTGCGCATGGGAAGTTCAGTGGAAGAATGCTTGCCTGCTCTGTGGGAAACCCAGATTTCAGTCCTGGTCCAAGCACCCCCAAAAAAACAAAAAAGGCAGAACAAAGAAAAAAATACAGCAAAACAAACAAACAGAAAAACCAAAAATATATATAAGAAGAAGAAAAAAATAATAAAAAATACAAAAAAAGCAAAGGCACAGCACACCTAGGAATTACTCATTCCCAGCACTTGGTGGTTTCAGCTGTTCTCAGGGGCGGCAGCGTGTCCCCCAAAAAGCGAAGCTAAGCCCGGGTCCCGTGAACGTGGCTTTATCTGGAAACAGGGTCTTTGCAGAGTTAATGAGGAAGGCGAGGTCACATTGGAGTAGGTGCCCTCAGAAGAAGAGGGAAATTCACGCCCAGGGACAGACAGACATAGGGAGGTCGGCCACGTGAAGACAGAGGCAGAGACAGAGGCCGTGTCCACAGGCCAAGGGGCCCAGGATGGCGGGAAGCTGCAGAGAGACAAGGAGGACTCTCTCCTGGGTCTCCAGAGACAGCGGGCCCTGCCGGGACCTCGTCTCGGACCTCAGGCCTCCAGCGCTGGAGACAGGACATGCAGCTGTTCCAGGCGGCCAGCCAGGGTGTCCACACATCTGTCCCCACAGAGCCCCATGCTGTGGGCACTGAGGTCTGACGATCTTGCAGATGGAGAACCCGGGGCTTAGGACATTGACCGGTCCCGGTCACTCAGCCGGGAAGCAGGGTCCAGAATGGGCCAGGACCCTAGCTGTGCCCTGTGGGCTCTGCCCCTCGCCGTGCCCACTCTCGGGAGAGGATGGAGTCAGCCCGGGGGGACAGACCCCTAGCGCCTGCTTGGCTTGCAGCCCATGGGCTGGGAGAACACTCAGTCCACTCCACCACCGCGACAGAACACCTGCCACGCTCGGCCACGAACCTGCTTGCGCCGAAGCCCCCCTGGGGTGGGGGGTTAAGGCTGAAGCGCCAGCAGGCCTCTGGGTGACGGGAAGCTTCAGGCGGGGTGGGTGGGGATGGTGGCACAGCACAGAGAACGTGACAACCCTGCCTGAAAACGGTTAGGTGGAAGATGTTCTGTTTATGTATGGTACCGTGATAAAAGTAAAACAAAAGAAGACTCTCCGGAAGTTCTGTGGCCACCAGCCCCGTGTGGGCCCCAGCCCACTCACCACTCCCGTGTGATCCGTGTCTGCAGCTCCGGCAGCAGGAACTGGCCGTGGAAGCGGTAGATGGAGGAGATATTGGAGAAAATGCCCGTGGTGACGTCCGGAGGGATGCCTGCCTCGGTCAGCTTGGTGCAGAAAACCTGGGGGGTGGAGGCACCGGACACACGTCACCGGGCGAGGCCCCAGGGCTGGCTTTGCCGCCGGGCCCCGCTGTGGGCTGTGACATCTCAGGAGTGGGCGCCGGCTGCCCCGCAGTTTTTCTTAATGGACTTCACGGACTTGGAAGTCATCACCCGCCCTGTTTCGTTAATCTGATTGGAACCGCCTCACAGCCTCATGGCGGCTTCACCCGTGGCTAGTTCAGCCCCGCAGATTTCGGAGACGGCTGGAAGCTCCCCTGGGACAGGCCACCCTGGCAGGTGGTTCTGCCACTCGCAATGGGCGGTCCATCGGCCTCGTCCTGGTCTATGAGAGGCACTGAGAATCTGCCCACGTTTTAGCAACCGGGCCATTCATGTCCAGCCAGGAGACGCAGCCCTCGGCTGCTGGACTCTGGGAATGGGGCAGGTGGCCAGAGCCCCACAGTTTACCTGGTCCAGCAGGTGCAGCCGCCTCACGTACGCCTCCTCCGTGTGCAGAAGTTCCCGTGCGATGTGGAGCAGCTCCTGGGGCTCGGGGCCCTGGGGAGAGAGAAGACCCCGCGTCCTGGGCAGCCGGGCCTCGGGACAGGCCGGCCAGGTGCCACGCTCAGGGCCAGGAGGCCTGGGAAAGGCCCCTCAGGCGTGAATGTAGCTTCTCTTCCCGTGGACGGCATTCCACCGAGACAGCCAGGGGAAGGCACGGCGGTTCCATCAACCCCGGAAAGGCCTTCACAGCCCAGGGATGGCCCTTTCCGTCCTGCGGCTATGGCCACAGAGCAGCTGCCGCGACCACGTCACAGGACGCTGGCCAACAGGAGGCGGCGTATCCGGGTGGAAGCCAGAAATGAGAGAAAAAGCAGAACGAGGTGACAGAGAGACCGATGGACTTTTCCTCTCCAGGATGAAAAGCTGGGGCTTGTGTGCCACCCCCTAAGTTCTAGGATTCCCGCCACCTAGCCTAAAAAAGCCAGGACAATGCGAGCCACTCGCCATGAAAATACATCCAAGGGCATCTCTGGCAGGCCTCCAGAACTCATCCCACGAGTTTTGCCTCCTCATTGCAGCCAAGTTCCCAAAGGCCCTTGTTCTGCATACCCTCTTCATAGCCCCCTTCCTAGACACCACTCATTAAGCACGCACTGAGCACTGGGCACTGAGCACTGAGCACTGTGCACTGAGCACTGTGCACTGAGCACTGCACACTGAGCACTGAGCTCTGAGCACTGCACACTGAGCACTGAGCTCTGAGCATTGCACACTGAGCTCTGACCACTGCATACCGCCAGCTGAGCACTGGGCACTGAGCATTGGGTACTGAGCACTGAGCACCGTGCACTGGATTGAACACTGAGCACTGCACACTGGGCACTGAGAACTGGGCACTGAGCACTGCACACTGAGCTCTGAATACTGCTCACTGAGCACTGAGCTCTAAGTACTGCATACCACCAGCTGAGTATTGGGCACTGAGCACTGCACACTGAGCTCTGAGTACTGCGCACTGAGCACTGAGCTCTGCCCACTGCATACCACCAGCTGAGTACTGGGCACTGAGCACTGCACACTGAGCTCTGAGCACCGTGCACTGGACTGAACACTGGGCACTGCACACTGGGCACTGAGCACTGGGAACTGAGCAGCTCATGTGAGGTGGATCAGTGCTTGGCCACCAAGGCACACAAGCAGCATCAGCCCAGTGTGGTCCCCCGCTGCCCCGCTGCACTGTTTTGGGAGGAGACCTTGGAGGGTTGGTGGCTCCTAGCAGATGGCACAGCTCTCCCAGGATGGAGCACAGGCCACGGGGAACCAGCCCGCTGTGCTCAGAGTCTCTGAGTGGCCTAGGATTCTTCTGAAAGATCCACTCAACCCTCTCCCCGCCCCCTGCCTCAGTGGTTGTGGGGTTCACACAGGAATTGGCAAACTCTTTCTGTGAAGAGCCTGAGAGTAAATTTCCAGGCATGGCAGGCCTGGGCCACCACCACTCGTGGATGAAAACAGCCGTGGCAAACTGGACACTTGTGGCTGTTCCAATAAAGCTTTATTTACAAAAACACGCAGAGGGCCGGACTTGGCTTGCCAACCCCTGCATCCCAGCATCTCTTGCTGCGCACGAGCACTGACGAGGCCAATTAAAAACAAAACAAAACACCAGGAGGTGGGCAGGGAGCCCCCAGAGTCCTCGCAGGGTTTATGGTGGATCCGAGACATGTGTTCTTTAAAGCTCTTGGGTGGTTTTGGTACCCAGCCAGGACTGACAGACACAGTCCTCACCAGCGACAAGGCCCATGACTTCATCTTTGAGAACTTTGACCCCTGAGAAGCCCCCACCCCACCCCCGGCCCTCCCGCTGCCTCACTAACTACAGCCTCAGTCCGGCCCTCAGCAGCCCTGAGTTGGAGACCCCTTCTCCATGCATTCAAACTTGTGTGCAGTCACAGTAAACACACAGTCTGCGCTCTGTGTTCTGACGTTTCCATTTCACCCTCAGCAATAGATTTCCTCCTCTTTTTCCACCTGAAGACGTAGAGTAGCAGGGAACTGGACACTCACCTTCTGTGGCCTGGGACAGGTCACCCGCTCCCCTGGCCCCTGTTTAATGGGGATGCCGGCACTTGGACACAGAGGAGAGGCCGCCTTGATTTTCAGGCCTCAGCTGGGCGTCTGGACCCAACACTGCACCTCTACTTGTCACTGCTGCCAAGAAAACAGGACCCTGCGTCCCCTCTGCAGCCCACATCTGTTGCCCACCCCTCCCACGGCCTGCCGCTGCTTTGGGACCGTCCCCTCAAGGCTTCCCCACATCCTGGGAAAACTCTAGCTTTTCCTCAGTTTGGTGACGCCCCATGGCCCCCCTATCTGCAGCTCCCTCACTGCAGCAGGGCGAGCTTTGTCAGGCGATGAGGGGGTCCTGGAACTCAGGCCATGTGCTGGGTGGGACACTCACAACCACCCGAGAGTATCCTTCCGAATACAGAACGTGCAACACAACTGATGGTAAAACTTCAGAAATGGTAGCACAGCACTACCTGACGGTAGCACAAGAACATAAGTGCACGGAATGAAGCTGAATGTGGGTATGGGTGAGGGAGAAGGGCTGGGGGGGCACGTATGACATCAGAAGGAAAGATAGAGGATAAAGACTGAGACGGTATT